>NC_054414.1:9537222-9852500 GCF_017976425.1 Toxotes jaculatrix
TGCTCTTTTCCAACAAGTTGTGCTTCTCACTGAAATCAAGTTTAATAGTTTTGATGTTCTTAACAGAAAAAAAAAAACATACTCATATTGTAAGCGAAGCTCATCAATGTCAGAGTTCAGTCCACTGAGCTGGGAGCGCTGGGTCTTCTCCAGTTCCTCCTTGTGCGCATTTTTCATAGCTTCAATAGCTATAATAAAGACAGATTGATCACATGCATTTAATTATTGTGTGACAGTCTTAAAACTGTGACAGTTTTAAGTATAGCAATTATGAAGAAGAATAAATTTCTTTACCAGCAATTGTTGCGGCAGTCTCCTCAGCCAATAGTCTCTCTCGCTCTTCCATAAGTTTGGATATCTCCCTCTGATGCTGCCTCTGGAGGTCCTCAATCACCTTCTGGTGTGTTTCTTCCATTGCAGCAAAGCCACGTTCACACGTGGCCTACAGAAAGAAAGGGGCAAAATTCTGTCATCACATAATTCATTTTGCACACAACTGACTACCTATATTTTAATTTGTGACTACAGATTCAGTGCAATATCTAATACTAGTTCACTACATGGTGTGGCATGCAAAATCAGTGATAGAGCCAATGCAAGCTTTCTGATGATCTAAAGCCCAGCTATGTTAGTAAGAGAGCAAGTTAGAGCAGTGAAATTTTGTTACAGCGACGCTGAATTTTTGCTATTGATAGACCGCCTTTCCTTCTGTTAATGAATGTGGGAAATGGTATGCTTATTTATGTCAAAATGAAGAACCCATGTTGGAAGCAAGTGAGGCATTTTGGACTTTTACTTGTCAGAATGTACTCAAGTGGTGACAACCTGTAATGGATTGCTTTGCTTTATTATGTAAAACTACTAGGGATGTCCCAAGCTGATCCACAGCACTGAACCTTCTTGTCACATCAGAACCACACTGATTCTCATTTCTCCACTTATGATATACAAACACTACTGAGACATTATACAAAATATAAAGCAATCCTTAAACTGTGACACAGGTGGATTAAGCATTAAGCATTAACTTACTCAGCAACTATAATTAATTTTGCAGAAAGTAATAAATATAAAATAATAATGCTAGCAAATCCTGGAAGCTGTAGGCTTTAGGCTAAAAGCTAATCTCAGCATGTTAACATGATCACAATACAGGCATGCTAATGTTCAGCAGGTATAATGTTTACCATGATCACCATCACCCCATAGGATTAATCATTTGGTAGGTCTCTGCCAAACTCCATGTCAGTCCATCCAGAATTTGCACAGATTTTTCAGTCTGAACCACAGTGGTGGACTGACCAATAATGACATTTGTAGACCCACACTCCTAATGAGGCTAAAAATCTAAAGGGTGTTACAGGAAAAACAACAACAACAAAAAGTAGTTTGGGACATCCCTAAAAGCTCCAGTTACAAAAATGTTTAAATGTACTCTCAAGTCACACCATTTCCCAATTCCAGATCATCAGTGAATATTAGCAGATTGTTGAAAAAAGTGACAGGTTATTTAGTTATTTCACTATTTATCTACTACTCTCTCACTTATATATATAAAAAAATGGATTGACTAAGGTAATATTGAAAGAGCAAAAACCTTAAGACTTTCAAAGTCTCTCTGGTATTTCTCTCTCAGGCTGGCCACATCTCCTTCGAGGTGCTTGTTCTCCAGTTCGTCCCTCATGGTGTTCATCTGAGTCTCCAGCTCCTGGATCCGGTCCTTCAGAACCACCATGGAGTCAACCTCCGACATATTTTGTGCATTCTCCCCCTTCCCCTGCTCCTCCTCTTCCATTGGTATTACGGCCTCATCACAAGGGTGCAAGTGTGAAGCCTCAAGGCCTTTTTTCTCCCGCAGGTGCTCTCTGACACATTGAATGTTTTCCTCATACTGGGAATGTAACTTTTCAATCTCCTCTTTGTGGACATGCTGGAGCTGCCAGATCCTCTGTTCAAACTTCTCCTCCAGTTTCCTCACATGACTCTCGTGCTGCTCCTTCATGGTGTCCATGTCTACGAGCAAAACCTCTAACTTTCGTTGGCTGTCCGCCATTGTCTCCATGAGGGCCAGCTCTGTTGAAGCACGGCCTTGCTCTGCTTCGCGTAGCTCTTTCTTGTGCATGTGATTCAACTCTTCAGTGTCCTTCTGGTAATGCTCCTCCAGGAGAGCCAGCTGCTCCTGCTGCTGGGAGAGCTGGTTGACACGTTTGCTGATCTCGCTCTTTAGTACTTGGTTCTCCATCTGGAGAGAGGCCACTGTCTGTGTGAAGTTCAGGCGCTCCTCCTGTAAAGATGCTTCGTATTTCTCTTGGATTGTACTGACATTGCGGGCATGCTGTTGGACTAGAGCGTCCATGTCCTGACCTGTCTGTTTACACCAGCCCAAGTCTTGTTCATGCATGGCCCGTAACCTGCATGCCACATAAGCCACTTGAGCCTGGATAAGGGCTTCACGCATACAAAGCGAGGTACTTGTGAAATTATGTGAAGTTTGGTGCCCGAAAAGAGAGTGGATCATTTTAGCCAGTGCAGGATGGTTTCCACCACTTTCTATCTCTTGAGCATACTTATGGAGGATTGCCGCTTGTCTCTGAAGCTCATTAGCCAGGTTGTCATGTGCATTTTGCAGTGTTTCAATAGAGTCAACACCACAAGACGGCATTTCTCCAGCCAAGTGTCTGTCTACAATTTCCTCAGCCAAGTCTCTAGCTGCTTCCATTTCAATCTGCTCCATGTAGGGAGCAAGTTCAGGGGGGCGAATATCGGCTAACTTGTGTTTACTAAACCCAAACTTATTTTTAACTTCTTTTATTACGTTTTTCAAATCAGGCCTTTTGGAGGCTTCAATAATTGCTTTCAGAGCTATTTCCCTTTGATGTAGGTTATTATGAGCTTCAGTCAACTCCCTTTTCAGTATTTTGAATTTCTCTTCATAGCAGAGTTTAAGGTTTTGAACGGAGTAGGCTAGTTCTGCTTTAATAAAGGTCTTAAAGATTGTGGCATCAGCGTCTACATCAGCTGACACACTGTCCTCTCTGCATCTAGCAACGTCTGTCTCAGCTTTCTCCAATTCTTTCCAAAATGCACTCTCTAACATCAACTTCCTGGTCAAGACATCAGCATAAACTATAGCCAAGCAATCTTTGTCACTCCTTTTAATGTTGTCTATGTCTTCCCAAATCTCTGCAAGAGCTTGTAAGATGTCAGACTTTGAAGTCTGTATTAATAAAGCCATCTTGGTCAAAACGACTGCCTCAAAAGATAAGGTTTTGGCAAAGAGGTGCAAAGCTTCTTCATCCAGAGTCTCTGGCGTTTGATTTTGATGGACACCTGATGTTTGGTCTTCCAATGCCTTTTGTCCTTGTTGAATGTACAGTGATGCATTGAACAAGTCATTCTCTATCTCTGACAATGAATGCAGCTGCGAATCAGTGGTATCGTGAGAGCCACTGAGAATAGCTCTGACTTTCTCTCTGCTGTTTTCCACACACTCCAGGGCCTTGGCATAATGCTTATTGGCAGTATTACTCTGTATGCCACTTCCACAACTGAACTCTTTCTCTGGGTAATTCTTCTTTTCTGTCATCTTTAGATCAATCTTGGACATGTCTTCTGCTTGGGTGGGTGGCGGCTCTTCTAGATTCTGTGTGAGGTTTCTTAGTTTATCCTCAGTGGCAAGGAGTTTAGTCTCTAGGGCATGTATGATGGAGATAAACTTCTCTGGGTCACTAGCCTGTGAGAATGTGATATCAGATGAGATATCTCCTTCAGTTAAATGGATGTCTTCATTTACATCTTGGTCAACTTTTTGTCCTGTGTCTACAAAAGTACTGCTAACATGGCCTGTGGCCAGGCCCTCTAAGCTGATGTATTTTTGGCACTGAATATTGGAAAAACGTATCCTTGATCTTTTAGCTTGAGATTCCTTATCATCTAGGGGGTTCTCTGTCTTGGATGTACTGTCAAAAGAAAGTGAATGGTCTGTGTTTGGTGATAAGGAGGTTGATGTTTTAACCATTCCCTTCTTGCTCTGCTCTGGGATTTGCTGTTTTTCCATGCATAGGTCAGCATAGCCCAGCTGCAGGGCATTGAGGTGCTGCTCCAGTTCTGCAATACGGTCCTCTGCAACCACAAGCTTGGCCTGCAGATCCTTTTCAGCACTACAGGGTTCAACCTTATCTAAGAGGCTTTGACTCATTTGACAGAGAAGCTCCTCCTTAGCTTGCAACTTCTGTTCTGTTTCCTCTAAGCTGTTGCCAAGTGCCATCATTTTAACAAGTGCCTCTTTTAGGTCCTCTTCCTTGCGTTCCACCAGCCTCTCATACATCTCCTTAGTCTGCCGGATCTCTTCCTCTTTTTCTCTAAGAAACTGGCTCATTTTCTGAAATTCCTGGGTAGCCCTCTCATATGAGTTCTCCAGGGCGTAGTAATCAGCCTCTTCGGTTTCCAGACGATTGCGGAGCTTGTTCACCTCACGGTCCGCTTCCGCAATCTGGTTAAGAAGCTCTTGACAGCGGCAAGTGAGATGGCCTTTCTCTTCTTCTAGCCTACGCACACTCTCCCTCAATGACTCAACCATGTCAATCTTCTGGGCCAGCTCCTCTTGCAACTTCAACATTTCCTCCCTGCACTCTTTTCCTCCTGAGGTCTGCTTCCCTCTTAACAGAGCCTCTACCTGCTGCTCAGCCTCCAGCAGTCTTTCCTCCGTCTCTTTCTGTGCTGTTTCAGCCTGAGCTAACCTTCTACACAGATTCTGTCTTTCCCTTTCATGACTCTCTTGCATGCTATGCTGCTCATTCCTCAGACGCTCCTCCTTCAGTGCTTGACCTTCTTCAGTAGCACTTAGTCGAGCTGTCACCTCTTGCAGCCGTTCCTGCAACCTCTGCACCTCTCTGATGTGGTCTCGTTGTAGGGCCTGCTGGCGCTCCAGGTGCCTAAGGGCCTGGTTCCTCTCTAAGAGGCTGGCCTCTACTTCACGGAGTCTGTCCTCACTGTCCTTTAGCTGGGCTCGTAGGGTGGCCTCATTTCGTCCAAATTCCACTTCTTGTTCCTTTGAACGTTCCTGCTCTAGCTTGAGCTCATTGCGCATTCGGGCCACAGCCTGTTCACTAGCTAGGATTTCAGCCATTGCAGATGCTAGTTTAGTCTGCAGAGCCTGAATATCAGCCTCATGGCGGTCTACAGCATCCTGGGCTTCGGTGTAGCTTCTCTTTAGTGTACGAATCTGCTGCTGAGCAAGGTCCTGCTTACGCTTTTGGGACTCCAACTCACCCTGCAAATCCTGATTAAGCTTGTGCAAGCGTTGCCATGGCACTCTGTGCGGTGAAGAGGAAGGGGGTGTTGCACTCTTGAAAAAGATTGATGAGACAGTTTCATTAATGACATCACCTTACTTCCCCTACCGTATACGGAGAACCACATCTCAGGGGTTACCAGGAAATTAAGTTTTCCTGGTATCTCTTTTGATCAGGATCTTTTTTCTCCAAGCTTCCACTGTGCTTTTTCAGAGATGACTTGGAAATTGAAAGGCTTAAATGAATACCCATCCAAACAAACAAAAACAAATAAACAAATGGGTAACAAACATAGTGTTTTAAAAATAAAAATCAGAAAAAGAAACTTTTAGAAAATGAAATAAGACACAACACAATAACCATTCTGGCTCTGCGATAATTTCACAGTATAACTAATCTGTTCACAATATAAGAAAGCAATTAGTTTATGAATGCAACTCTGAAACACCAAAAAGCATGCCAACATCAAGCTTGGAAAGGACACACCGACAAAGCACAGATGAACAGAGGGAAAAAGCACAGCGCAAGGCCTATTGATCAAGTTTCTTACCTTAAGCATATCAGATCAAACCAATTGTTTTCCCAGGAGATGTGACACTCCGTAAAAACAGTTAGTGAAAACTCATGCCAAGAACACCACAACCATGCGTAACAGTTTTAGAGAATAAGCACCCACGCCTGTTAGTAGAACTTTATAAGTTACAGTGGCCACACACAAATCTATAATAAGCCAGGAGCCTGTATAACAAAAAATACAATCAAGAAATGTGGTACAGTTCATAACATTTACTGCACCACATTATATGTATACTGCCTCACAAACTTTGCAATACTAGCCTATACATTTTGATGCTCCAGACTTCTTTGTCTAAATTCATGTTGAAATGCTATTTGTACATGGTGTCAATTTTAAAACATACTAATCCTGTGTGATGGATGGTGAGTGTAGTACCTGCAGTACATAGCCCTCTCTGGCACTATGTTCTCTCCCTAGTGCATCTTCCAGCTGCTCTTTTAAAAGGTTGTTCTGCTTCTGTAGTCGGTCCAGTTCCTTCTGCTTCTGTCCCAACTGAAGAAAGAAAGAAAGAAAAAGTATGAATATATGGCACAAGATGCTCTGATACTAATGTGTATGACCACATTCAGTAGACATACCTCTTTGTCTAGCAGCGCAGCAAGCTCATGTGCAGGTAGTCTGTCCGAGCTTCCAGAGTTTCCTAAAGCTGTGGTGATGGGCACTTGCTTCTCTTCTCTCAGAGGTGTTGTCTCCACCTGATGCCATCGCTGCTCAATCTCTTCATGGACACCTGAGGTTCTGCTGTCCTTCTTATCTTCACTAGCAGGGTGCATGGCTGTGGGGTGGTCTACTTCCATCCTTCCTTGCTCTTGACTTTCAGGTGTCGATGGCTGTACTGGTGGTGTGGTGATTAGTGTGGAAGTCATGGTAACAGTAACAGTATTTGGTATGTGGGTTGCACTGGTTGTGCTTTGTGGAGAGACACCCCTCCTAACATTCTCCTTCTCTGCTTCTTCAGTCACAGAAGGCGGGGGTTGAGCACCTGATACCGAGGAGGTTAGGAGGGAGGAGGTAGAGACAGGAGAGGACGCTAATGAGGAAGGTGAAGAGGAGGAAGAGCAATATGAGGAGGTTGTGGAGAATGATGAGCTGAGGTCGACTGTGTCTGCTCGTTCCTTCACAGGTTTTTCTGTCTGTTCCACTTTGAACTCAGCCCAATCAAAAGTCTTAGAGCGGCCCTCTGGTCTGCGTTCACGAACTCTGCCTTTTCGGGGCTCAGAGGAGGGGACAGAGGCATTGTTGCCAGCTGGCTGTCTGTGGACATCAGACCTGGGGGCCTCAGGAATGGGACTTGGCTCAGGGGTGGCCTGTGGACACGGCTCCAACATCACTTGGGCTTTTATCTTCTCATCAGGGAGGGATCTGAATGAACAGAAACCCAGGAAAATAAAAAAGAGATATAGGCAGGCTTAAACATAACTTGACAATTAATCTTCATTGTTACGTCAACTCAAGCTATAATACTACTACATAAAGCTTTGCTGGACGAAACAATAAGGCAGACATTTCTAGTAGTGCAGCATCAATTAACAATGCATTTACAGGATTTCTGCAGGGTTCACCAAGTTAAATTTAAGACTGTTAAAAACATTTTTAATACCTGTTTCACAATCATACCAGGCAAAGTAAGTAAAACCAGTAGGGAAGATATGGCCTAGAATAAATTTTTACTATATCACTTTTTTTTTCAGTACATCCAAGCTGTATGTAACAACAATTTATAATGTTAAAATAAATTCATGTGACCTGGACCTGGATAAGCAGCATACAATAAATAGATGGATTAGCCAGTGGAAAAAGATGAATACATTTAAGTCTTTGCCAAAGTCGACACTTGTCCATTGTGAGTCGATGAGCCTCCTAGCTACTGTAAATAGCAGGAGTGACAGTGTTTCCTGCAGGTCAGATGGTGCTGACTGAAACACCACTAAAAAGCATTGAACAGTGTCCCACATGAACAATTCTCTATTGCAGCAATCCCACTTTCACTTTTTAAGTGTGTAATGTCTCCTAACAGCCCAGACAAAAACAATTTATGGCTAACATTACTGCCTATAGCTAATGAAAGAAATTCTAAGACTTTTGTAACTTAAATTAATACCTTATACGTTTTTTTTTTTTAGAAAATTGATTTAAATATTTTTAACTTTTCAAGGCCTGCAGATACCCTGATTTACAAACAAACAAACAAACAAAAAAATCAGTCACTTTAATGCATCAGAGTCAAAGCATTAACATCAAAACATTAGAAGGCACACTGCAGTGGGCTGAAAGCAGCTTTGGTGTTTGCAGTCATGATCCGAGGTAAGCCTGATGGCAGACGCTGGCCTTTAGCCACTATGTTATTACCATTTATATAATGGTTTAATGTGAAGAATGTGTTTGCTGTAAACTGCACACTGATTGGCACATTTAATGTGGAGGGGCAGAGCATTTTTAAAAAAGTGACCTGACGGAATAATCTATTTTTACCATGTTGTGTGGAGGTGTCAGGAAGTGTGAGTAAGGGGAAAATGAGAAGGGACAGAGCTCAAGAATGAGAAAGAGGTGTCTGTGAGGCGTCTGTGCAGAAATGCCAAAAATATCACTCATTCTCCCCCTGAGAGAGAGCTGCCTAAGAGACAGTGGCAGAGTAAAGTGTGTGACTCAGTAAATGAGGGTCAGAGCACGTATATATTATCACATCTGATAAGCCAACTGAAAGGTGATACTCCACTTAAAAAAAACAAACACTGAAATAAGTTTTTAGGTAATTAAAATAATCCTTGGGTTCACTGTTTCAGGAAAAAAAAAGATGTTTATATCCCAGTTCTTCTCTCTGTCCACTAAAAGTCTTTTTCCTTCTATCCTTCAGCTATAGCATGATTTTTCAATTGTTTTGTTTTCGAAAAGTTACTGAGAGGACAGTCACATTATTCTCGTACGATGTGATCGCAGTGTGTGTCTCTACAGTGGCACAACTGACAGGGAGACATTACTCAACAATCACATGACATATGGTGGGACGACAAACACGCTGGGGCTGACATTGCTGAGCAATTACATCACTGTTTGAGGAGGGGGAGATATTCAACACACAAGCACTCCAACCTGGGCTTCAGAACGGACAGTTTCAGAGAGATGTTTTTCCTGGAGGCAGGTTGAAAATACCAGTTGAGGGAGGAAGAGAAAGAAGGGAGAAGAGGGTGAGGAGGAGAGAGGGATTACGATAAAATAAGCGAGAAAACGAGTGTTTTCATCTGCCAGTGGTTAAAGTGTTAATCCTCTCTGGGTATTACCGGGTGACGTCGGGGGCAATAGTGGGTCGCACATTCTTCATAATGGCCTGAATCCAGTTGCGACGGATTCCAGAGGTCATGGCTGACAGGGTGCATGCTCCCTCTTTACACTGAAAGCAGACAGGCATGACATTAACGTGTCGATTAAAATACCTTTTTGACACTTTAAAAAAAATGTGTGCACGCCTTTGCACCAGCTTCAAATAAAACTCAGGTATGCAGCTGTGGAATTGCCTAGACAATGCACGCTCTTCTTTCACTGATTGTAACCAGAGATGGGCAGAACACGTATATTTACTGATATCCTTAAGTAACCTCTTTAAAATAACTATTTGCAAAATTAGTTTAATGCGGAATATGTCTAACTGTACATGGAGTGTAGTTTGAGAGAAAAATCTTTCTACCATTCTACATTCTCTTTGCTCTCCATTGTCAGGAAGCCATGCCCCACTCAGAATGCCGTTTTATCAGACGTTTAATAATGGATGAAAAATCTGTGAAATAAGGCTTCACGTCTCCTCTGATTTGCTCTGTTGTTCGGTCAAACTACAGTGAGCTCGGGTGCTAAATGCTTGAGTAAAAGTATAGCATCAATGCACCAGGCTGACATGAAGCTGAGGAGAAGTGTGTATTTTTAGGCTGTCATTACACCCACATTTTTAACACCAGATTTTCTTCCTGTTTGATCACTACCTCCACATTTGCCACGATGTGATAGCAGAGTGAAAGGTTTAGATCTATTGACACTGAACAACATATTTTCAATCATTCATGTGCAACTTTCAGATTTGGGATTTTTACAAATCATTTCATGTTAACCTGTGACAAAAAATTAAATAAGGCAGATATAAGATTTTTATACACTTGATACACTTGATATATATAGCACTTTTATGTATGTACATAGACACAAATATACAGTGTTAAGTGTATATCTGTGTAACAGAGAGCTTTACTGTGTGTGCAATAAATTTAACTTCATATACAGTGACCTCTAGTGGCACTTAAGTAACTTCTGCAAGACCACAGTTAATGCATTAATGATGCATTGCATCAAATGTAGTGAGGTCTAAGATACCAGGCAGGTCATTCCAGACATTGAGGGTTAACCTTTCACATCTACACTGAAGCTAAGCCAGAACCAGTGACAGAACAACAGCAACTCCCAGTCTGACCTAGGAGCACTGAGAGTAGATATAAATACTGGAGTTATTAATTTCTCGACACCAAACCCATGTTGTTCTCAGCCAAAGAGACAACGATCCCTCTTGACTACTCTATTTCTGACTTCCACCAGAAAATAGCTGTGGAAGATGCGTCAAGCAAAAGTAAACAAAAGAAATGACCTTGTAGCTACTGTTCTCCTCACATAGGATTAGTATGGCAAGTTTAAATGTAGCAACCCAACAAAAGCTGCCACTGACATCAATTGGATAACGACTGCATTGCAAGCAACTATATATGTCCAGTAAGTATTTTGCCAGCAACAAGTGCTAAAAATGTTTAATAGCCAAAGGATTATATGAAGAAAGCAATGTCTCATTAGGCTCACAGCAAGATCCATACAACTGCAGGGCTGCTATGCCATTAGGGTCCAGAGTAAAACTGTCCCATAAATAAATATTTTTTAAAAATTTAAGTGATATTCAGAAAATGTGGACAAGGACAGTGCTTCTGACTGCAAGAGGTTAGGTAAACATATTGTGAAAGGGCTCATGGGTTCAGAGAGACAAGCGGGGCTGGCAACGGCTGTGGCCGATTTAGACCAGTATGATGTCAGCCTTTCACAGAGAGATGACAAGTCAAGTGACATCCTTCATGACAGACAAAGAATCGTTTCAAAAAGAGAAATGGCCAAACCTGATACCTAATGTTGCACCACATGGTGTCTAAGGCTGTTTATAGACTGTCAGGAGACAGCGGAGCTAAACGGTGTAGACAATGAGTTTCATCTTTACTGGTGATTAATGACGCAGTACAATCGATGACACGAAGAATCAACACTCACCAGGATTTGGAAACCGTAATTTCTCTGCACCGGGAACTCTTTGACATCATAGCATGTGGAAAGGTCAATCTCACCATCCATTTCTGAAGCCTAAGGAACACAACAACAAAAAAAAAACCCAAACCAACAACAACAACAACATAAAAAAAGAAAATATTAACAGCCGATTTATTCACATAAACAATTAAAAAAGACTTCACAACTGCTTTGAAGACAAGTCCTACCTCCTCAGCTATTGAGTCCTTGTAGTACCTCAGACTCTGGTCTGTCAGGACAAACCAGTGTTTCTTCCACTAATGGGGGAAAAAAAGACACCATTAGGTGGATTCGTACTCCATGTATGTCATGTGATATTACTTCAGTAGGAGAGAGAAGCAGATGGTCATTTAATCCTACTAATGATAACAAATTACCACTCCGTCTTCATACAGCTTGGTCATCCATCCTTTTTTGAAGTTCAGCAGATCTGGCTGCAATGGAGACAAACCAGAGTGATGTGATATATTCAGCAATTAAAAAACAATAATAGGAAATTCAGCTATCAGTAGTAAGCACCTTGTAATTAAACATTAAGCACATAAGCAAACAGAAAACCAGGATAGAAAAGCAGGATTACACTTTGTTCAACCAATTTCTACAAAACTGCCCCGATATTAGAAGCTGTCATGAAGTGAGTATTCATCGCTGATGCATTTCTGTGCATTTGTTTACATTTAGGTCAGCACCTCTGCCCAAGAAGTTTATGTGCCGATACGTGGCTCGAGCTAAAGAGACCGACTGGCGGGAGCTGGACTTTCCCCTGTGAAACACAAACTGCTGCACATTGCAACCAAGCTTAAGTCTGTTTATAGACTGTAAACTAAGTCATTTGTCTAAAAACTGCCTTTTGCTCACTCAACAATACCTTGTTTTTGTTGAGCTTCATCAGGTGTGGTGTCACCGTCTGGCAGAGAGTCATTCTGATGGCTAACTGCCTTCACTTCATAGGTTGACAATCTGTTTCTTTCCGTCTGTCCCGGGGACATACACACTACTGCGGCTGCTTCTGTGCTGGCTATTTATAATCATCAGTAGCGGTGGCGGCAGTGGTGTGTACATGAATGTGAATGTGTGTGTGTGTTTAAGTGGGTGGGGGTTCTGGCAGCTGCAGCTCAGCCAGAGAGACCAACCACACGCTGACTGGATCACCCCCGCAGCACTCTCTGATTAGACTTCAGATCAGTAGCAGTTTGTCAGACTGGTAGGAGTCAGACCAGGAAGATACCAGTGCAACCGTAAGCAACTAGACAGCTACTTAAATCTCTGTTGTGAAGACCAAGAAAACAAAAGCTGTATTGCTAGATCTGTGTGTGGAGCGGCAGTGGTCTTTTGGTGCACGTTCAACTGTAGTTAAATTATGAAAGATGATTTTATGCCTGGCCAGTGCAAACTGTCACTCTCCAGAGATACATGTCATTTTAGCAGTCTAGATGATCATTGGGGTTAGAGAACATCAATATCTTAAACATGTTTACAATAATAAATAGACAATACATACATTCATTCAATTAACACTGAATTGTTAATTGCTGTGCCGGTTATTTGCATCTATAAACGTCAGCTTTTTTTTTTTTATGTGCTACCGCAATTGTTGATTATACATCAACATCATTGCTGAAGGACATGTCAGTCATTCAAGGTTGGTTCACACATCTACTTCATTCACATTTCACGTGGTGGGAAGGCAGTGAGGGATCACATCCTCTTCCCTGTGCTTTAAATCAAAATGTTCAATCACCAAAGCCATTTAATGGGACTGTGAAATGAGTTCTGTAGTCCGCTGGTTATGGCCTCTATCTGTTTTTCATGTACTGCTAGTACTCACAGTCATTGAAGACTCTGTGACTCTGCGGTCCAGTGACTTGGCTCTTCTTAAGTTGGCAAAAGTGGAGCTGGACACATCAGGGACTGAACGGTCTTTTCCTGCATCCAATGACATCTCCTAGAGTAGGAGATGTAGGGAGATCATTTCTAATTCTCTTTATATAACACATCTTCAATTAAGTAAATTCTCTGATGGGAGCATTTTACGCCTTTTCTGATTGATTTGTTCAAGATTATGAAGAGAATAGCATACATGTTTGTTAGCCAGATAGCGTCTCTCGCTGCGGCCTTGTCTCTGAGTTAGCACGGTGTTAGCGGAGGGCTCATTGGAGGTACTTGTGTCCATACGCTCTACATGCTGCCCCTCCTCGAACCGGCCGATGATCTGAGAACGCCTGAGAGACACAAATTTTTTTTTTCTTTTTAAAAACACACTCAACATACAGCACATTTCACTCAGCATAAAAGTCTTGTTACATGTTTCTCTAAATAGAAAAGTCTCATCTGAGAATGAGCAAAATATTGAGCAACAAAAAACAAAACAGTGGTAAAACAAACATTCATTCTTAAAAAACATAATAATGCAGCATATCATCCTTAAATGGTGGCAGAATCAGTTAGGATAAAAACAAGACCACAGCATAACATGAAAGCAAATTTGAGCCCAAATCGATGTCTGTAACAGACACAAGTACTTTCCATTTATTGTATGCAGACTGTAATGCTGCCATTACTGTGCGCTATCCATTTATTGTGTGGGAAATGTTTTGACTTTGGACATCATTCTAGACTCAAAGTCCCTTTCACAGTCAACAATGTGCAACATAAGGCAGAAGTAATATCCCCAAAGAGGAAAATCAAGAGATGCACCAAAGAATAAAGAGTAGTGTTATATGATGAGAGATTAAACTTTAGAAGAAAAGGAAAATGTGTAGGATGGTGGATTAAACAAATTGCGGAAGTAGCAGCAATGGCAACAGAGTCACCGTTACCTTAAGGCACTGCATGTGTTAATGTGTATGTAAACTAAGCTGTATGTATAACCAACCAGTACCAACCATTAGTATGAGTATGCACTTTATAGGCACTCTGTACAGTAAATCAGCCATTTGTATGGAACAGTGTATGTGTGTGCTTCCAGGCAGAGATGAAATGACAGAAAGCAGGAATCAGCGGTGACCAGCAGGGAACAGCATTGGGACAGGGATGGAAGGGTTGGTTGAGCATTAGCTCTGAGAAGCTCTGTTCAGAAGCCCCTGGAAAAGATTGAAACGACAAAACAAACTAGCAAAGTTGCAAGAGCAAAGGGTAGAGACCAATAGAAAAGAAAGTAACACGTGCATTTCAATCCCCAAAATCATTGATGGCAAACCACTGGTAAGATAAGGTAGGCAGCAATAGCAAAAGATGCTCGACAGAGAGGAATGCCTTCAGGACAGCAGCCACAGGGTGGTGCTGAAATGCTGCATGTTTTAAGCAATGCATGAGATTCACATAGTAATTACTTGCATGCTACTTATATGTTTTAAGTCTATGTCAAGTGATAACCAGTGGCTCATTAATGATTATTAATGTTTGCTGTCACAATTAAATTTGCATTTATATTTCTGCTGTTTGATATCTGTTCAGCATTGATCTAATCTTTCAGAAAGCAGGTCAGAGAAATTAACAATGTCTCTGTCTAATCTTTTTTGCGGTGTGTCGAGCATGACACTTATCCGTAACCTCTTACCTGCGCTCCTCCCCGAACAGCCGAGCCACCTCCTCCCTGCCAGGGCTGCGTGTCCGTGCTCTCAGCTCTTGCCGCTTTTTCTCTGAGCGGAAAGCTTCTCGGTAGGTCAGCCTGCGAGCCCGTGGCACGTCCGACAGCGCTGCGTACTCCCTGCCAGACCGGCCCACTCTGCCTCCTCCGCTGACACTGACACTATTAGTGCCCCCTCCACTACCACCGCATCCCTCCCAGGTGGGCATAGTGCCGCTGGGTTCAGAGTCCAGTGAGCTCTGGGAGGAACTGATGGTGGAGTAGCTGGGGGAAACAAGTGCACCTGGAGAAGGGAGAGGATCTTGGGAAGGTTGATAAGGGGAAGTTTGGGGTTCTGACTCAGAGCTGTACCTGGGACTGGGAGCTCCTAAAGAGGAGGATGATGCAGAAGAGGACAGGGGCAGATGCTGGGGTGGCTGAGGTGGCTGGGAATGCTGTGCAGACTGTGGAGAAGGCTCCGACTTGGTCTTCTCCAGGGAAAAGTAACCACTCTCCACTCGTACCTTGCGTCCAGTGCTCACGGTGCCGCCATCTGAAATAAGGACATAAAGCCACTGATGTGAAACACCCAAATCAACTGGTAGACAGTGCTAAATATATGAACCTAAATTACATATCTGTTAGATAATACATAATGTTGACTGATAATACTAATGTTGACGGTCAAGTTACTTAAGAAGCTTATATTTTTTAGCGGTTTCCAAAGCTGAAGCACATGTGCAGGATGTTAAAGAATTCACATGCTCTGTCCTTAGTCCTCACCGTCTTGAGTAGTGATACTGGAGTCTGGTTGGCTGTGGCTCAGCTGGCTGAGACAGGAGGCACTGCGGCTGCAGGGGATGGTGGCCCTGCTCCAGCGGCTCTCCTCCTGCCACAGAGAGGCGCGGCTCATCGGGACACGCTCAGCACTGGCAATGCTGCTGGGCAGGCACGGGATGCTGCCTCCTGTGCTGCTGCTGGTCACCGTCACCTTGGCAGGGCCGGGCTCCTGGGTAGGGGTTTGGGTTGGAAGGAGTGGATGGGAAGAGGAAAGGACATAATGGGAGGTAAGGTCACACACAGTCTACAAAAAGGAATATGAGAAGGAAAGGGATTAAGGAATAATTAAACACCGAAAATTAAAACTCAAACAAAAACTGAATAAATCCTTTTTTCTTGATGCACGCTTGATGCACGCTTGATGCACGTGTGCTTCACTAAATGCCTACTCTCAAGTACCGTAGTGTCAAATCATGTGCCAATCACACCATTACACAAGGTTATCTCACCTACTAGTTGATCCCTCTGTGTCTGAAATGGTGCCAGTCAGTGAAATCGACCTTCTGCACAGTACAGGGATCTCTCCTTTTTGGAGAGAGACTCTTAGTGTTAAGTGGCGCATGAGTTCACACTATTGGTTGTGTGTGTGTGCGTGCGTGTGTGTGTGTCAGGTAAATCCAGCATTAAAGTCACAAAGCAAAAGAAAATTTCTTTCATCAATGGTAAGATAACAATTTCTCAGAAGAAAGAAGGGAATGCGTGAGGAGGAGAAAGAGATGGACAAAGAAAAAAAAAGAGTTCATTCAAGACAAACACACCTGTGCAGAGAACAAAAAGATAAGAATATTCTGCAGACATGGAATACGTTGGATCAGAATTTTGAGGATAAGAATCATATAGATTGTCTTCACCTGATTGGTAAATGCAAAGTACAAACAAAATTAAACACTTATTACTGTTGGGTCCAAGTTTGAAGTGAAAAGTTGACATTGGAAAGTCTTTTGGTGATCAGCAGACCTACAAATTCAGATTTTAAGGAGAGAGAGAGCGCAAGATTTCCAAAAGCAAAGCGACCCTCAAACAACTGTCCAGCCAGCCTGCTTCAATCACCACAAACATGCTGCTGTGCTAAGAATCCCTCTTTCAGTATCAGAGAGAGAAGCGAAAAGCATGTCCTTTTTATTCACCCTTCACCGGATTGATTGGTATTATAATAAATACAGTTTATTAGGGCTGGGATTTCAAGCCACTAAGGGTGAAGCAGGATAAAAAGTTTGGCCAAGCTCAACTCACTGGGTGTCCATTCATGTCTTCAGTGGAAAAACACTGGCTTGGAGTTACTCCACCCTGCCAATCACAAAAAGCCTTTGATGTTAATGCTTGCTATGTAGTGTGGATTATAATCAATACAGGTAGACCCAAAAACCTGTCTATGTGATTTTGTACTTTCTGTCGCATTTAAGCCAAACCCTTGCAAATTTATGATATAAAGCACTTTTACAAGATCCAACACAAGAATCTGAAAGTAAAACTCCTTCCAGACTCCTTTCAGTTGCAGTATGAGACACAAATAGATATTACCGTCTCCTGTCACATAATTTTTTTTGTACTCAAGGTCAGGTGCTTCAATTAAGGGGAACCACCCAGAAGGCAAACACGTCACTGGGCTCAAGCTTACCACCATCTCTGAGCATATGTTTCCAGTAACCTCAGTAAAAGTGGGAGGAGAGCTTTCAGGTGGAAGTGTAGAACATGTGAGCTGTAACTCCTCTAACTTTGATAAACTTTATCACATTCTTTTTTTTTTTTTTCAACCAAACAGTCCAGATGGCAATGATAGAAACTGACATGAGACAAGCAGTGAAAGCATAATCACTCTCACACATTATTAACTCTAATTGTATGGCTTGGCCTTGACCAGTTGAGTTAGCAGTTATTTCAAGTGATACTCATTTCACACACATGCAAGGAAAAAAAAGAGGAATTCCTGTTCTGCGACTACTAGGTTCTCCACCCATATTGCTGTTTAAAGTAGATATCAGTAACTTATTGAGATAAAATACAATCAGAATATCAGACCATCTGGAAGTGTTAGATGTTAAATCCTGCATATTTATAGAGCAGTAACTGACCTTGCCCTCTATGCGTCACTATACCGTCTTTAGTCTGTGGATAGTGTATACATACATACATATATACATAGATAGAGAGAAAGAGAATATGGCTGATACACTTATCTACACAGGAAAGTATTGTAGATGAACATGAAGTCCAGACACAAATCATGGGGGACACAAGAGAGACGGTCAAGGTCATCACTGTCCCTCTGCAAATGAGCCTGTTTGCGTAAGCTCGGTAAAGGTCACAGTCTGATTCAGGGCGCCGTCATTAGAGGAACCAGACAGTGAACTTCAGAGAGAATTTTGTGAGCATTCACCACAAATTTGGCCTCGCATCAAAAATGAGGTGGGGAAAGGGGAAAACTGCATCGCACGGTGGGTGGTCTGTACAATATCACATTAAATGTCTATATTTCACCTTGTGATTAAAACCATTATTATGGTAATAAAGCTTTACGTCATCCTGTTATTTTAGTTCTACCTTCCAGGGAGATATCTTACTGAAGCACATGTAAGCTTGCACTGACATGAAAACTGCATTTTGAGAAAACGAGTCTGGCAGATGTCGCATGGATGAACTCACGGATTTAAACATGCATCTTGTCATGTCTGCGAGGGCTGCGAGGCTGTTACAGTGTGAAATCAGAAAATGTTTGCAGGATCCCACATGGACAGTTTGAGTCATAGCACTGTGATGTTAAAAACAGATGAATTGTGAAATTGGGGGAAAAAAAATCTTCTATGAGGGTATGATTATTGTTTTCAACATTTTACATTACAAACGTCTCTGCGCCAGGTGACGTGTATTCACAAAGTTCCGTCCCATTGACCTTTAAGCTTTTCGAGCCACGTGCTGATGCTGATGCCACAAGGTTAATGACCATCCAGGCAGGACTTGGTGCAAAGGCCTGGCAGATGAGACAGCAGCTGCTGGATGTGACACTGAAACAGTGTGCACCGGCAAATTCATGAGTGAGAGGATCATGGTCACATTGCTGAAAGTTACTGCTGAGTGTTATTTTAGCAGGCAGCTGTCATCATCAGCCTTGATTATTGTTCACAAATATCTTGATAGCTCATTAATGTTTGCTGCCTGATAACGAGGTGATTATGTATGCATATTAAAAGTAGGTAGTCTGTTCTGCTTTTATAAAACCAGAACTACATTATTAGAAATACAATGCAGGCATTACTTGCAGTAAAATACCTGACAACATGTGAACACATCCGTGATACAATCCAGTCAAATAGTGCCACTGTAATTCTTTCATTACTGTATACCAATGGACACTGCAATTACTTTAGAAAAGTATGTAGCATATAGTCTATTAATCTATTAAGACTGCTGCATCATCTGAATCAAGAATGCAAATATGGATTACATAATCCGTTGAGCATGTCACAAGCAAAGGAACAATACATCTCATCTCTGTGGGGAACGCAGCTGGTGTAGTCTGACTGGAATGAAAAGCCTCCACACTGCATACCTCCATGGCTCATGTCATTCTTAAATGTGTGTTGATGTTCTCTCTTTGTTGCAGCAATGGCCCGACTGTCACATGTGGATCATTTATAATGTTCACCTTTGGAAATGCTTCAGTTATAACGCAGATGATGTCAAACAAGCTCAGATACTGAGCAAGATCTGCATCAGATTTGTTGATGCATCTGCAACCAAAATGACCAATTTCATTTGATCATCTCAACCTAAAAATAAAACTCAAAATACTGTAGCATCATCCTCTCTTTGTTATCTGCTGCTGCATGTGTCTAAGCACAGACGTCTCCCTGGTTTAAAAAACATGAACCTCTTCCAGATCTGATTGCTTACTACATTTTTTTTCTTTTTTTCTTTACCTTGTTCAGTGCGAGAAAGGTAAAACCACCTCACCATGGAGAGTGCAAATAGGTACATTACCTGGTGAGTGGGTGGATCAACCTTGCGTTTTTTCTTCTGGTTCTGCTTGTTGGTCCTGGGATACACAGTCAGAGCCTCCTGCCACCTACAAACAGTGAAACAGTCAAAATGTTGTTCTTGGAACACTAAATGCAAACTATTCAAATCCTGCACCCATGGTAGATCAATAAATGACCAGGCCAAAGTTCTCGTCAGCAAAAAAATAAATAAATAAAAAAGAATTGTAATTGCCAGGATAAGCATGTGCAAGACCTAAAACCACCACCAACTCTGAAAAAAATATATTTATACTACTTTCTGTGAAATAATGCTGGGAAGAAAAAAAAAACCTTTAGTCACTGTCTAATCCCCTAAAAGCATCTCAAAGCCCTGTGCGGTTCTGTCTGATTCTCCTTGATTATTCACGTTTTGCTTTTCTGTTCTTTGTGAAAATTAACAATAGTATATTGTGCTAAACAGGCATTTCATGAGGATATTATTATCTAATTAGCAGCTATAATAAAGTGGATTTAATTAAGCGCTGCGCTTAACAAGCAAAAATACATTATTTATTACACAGCACGGATAATACTCCCACACTCAGCTATCCATAAAAAAAAGTGGGACAATACTGCTGTGCCAACATACTCCACTCTACTCAGCTGTATATCATCGATCAAAATGAATTCTAACCTGGAAGCAGTTTGCTGGAGTTTCATTCAGATGCTCATTCTTTGTCTTGGTCTAAAACCAGACTAAAATATTCACCAAGTCTTCAGCCTTTTTTTCTTTTTTTTTTGGTTGAATAACCTTGACTAAAATGTTCATAGTGTACTTTGACAATGACGAGACTCAAATATCCAGAGATTTACACTGAATAAAAATAAGATTGACGATGTTGACAAAATAACCAAACTTAAATATACTAATCTCAGGACTTATTAACAGAATTTGAAAACAGCTGTCAAACTCATGCAGTTGTAAAATATACTTTATCCAATACAGAAAGCCCTGGCTCTTTTATAGTTAGAACAATCAAGTCAGTGACCATTGCACAGAACATGCATGCATTATCAAATGTGTTTTACTCCACCCACTTTGTCAAGAGTGAAAGCCTTTGGTGTCACAAACACAATCATGTGACGCAGTTATAAAGGAACGAGTGCCCACACAGCACACAGTGAGGAACTTAACATAACCAGGGAAAAACAGACAAATTAATACATGTATAATAAAAACAAAATCCTGATTATTACAACACTGTCAGTCAATTTAGGCTTTGCCAGGACTAATATGATTGCATGATGGCCCAGAACCAACACATGGGAGCCAGATGATAGGAGAGTGGGAGGTGTACAGTGTACAGTGCAGGTAGCATAACAGAGAGTGGGTGCTGTGAGTCACAGTTCTCCAAGAATAGCCATAAAATCTATGCTACAGCCAGGGAGGGAGAGCATTGCAGAAATACACTTTCAATGTGCAGCAGTGGAGGAGGAGGCGCAGGGAAAAATTATATTATGAGGCTTACAGATCGTGTATTGTGATCTGCGTCCAGGCATATGGGGCTTTGTGTACAAAGGGAGAGGGAACAGTTCAAGAATGTGCACTGTCACTGCAGTGTGGATTACAAGTCTCTGAAAAGCACAGCCCAAAAGAGACAGCAGGGGGCAGAGCAGTTTTGGCTGCCAGAGCAGTTGCGCACAACTATTCTACCTTGTCCAAGTCTCTGTCATCCCTATTTACTCAGCCCAAAAGAGAGAGCAACACAACCCATACTGCACAGTTATTTTATATCATATATGCTAAGACACAATGGTGATTTGTCGATATGCAATTCCTACATAAACGGATCACATTCCTGATTATTATGTCTTACCCGTTGATGATTTCTTTACACTCAGCCCGTATGAAGTGCTCTTTCTCGGAGGTCAGGATGCACAGCGAGTTCTTCTGACCCGTCCTGGTCTCTCCGTCGATGACGTCAGAGCACTGGTTCATATTGATTGTACCCTGGGGTAGAGTGCTGGGCTGCGGGACACAACGGAGAGAGTGTGTGTGTTAAGTGGGGAAGTGAACAGACGTGCCCACTTATCCCTCCACATGGTCTTTCTGTCTTCTCACACAATCCACCCCAGCATCAATTTTCTTGCCAAGCTTGGCACACCACACGCTGATATAACAGTCTGGGAACAGGCAAATGTTCCTGTTAGGGTCCTCTGTGATATTTTTGTTTCTTTAGATGTGTACTGCAGCACTTATAAGACAATAATTACTTAACTGAATCATATATGCAGCTTTTTCCTTCAGTAGCTCTATTTGTAAAACAGGGCATGGGTCTAGCAATAATTAGCAAGATTTTAGACAGTAGCTGTTTACAATTCATGACAGGCTCAGCAGGACATTATTGTATTTAATTAATAGTCACCAGCGAATCCAGACTAAAGTCTATAATCAACACAACAGTAATGATTCACTTTTATTAGCTGCTGAAGAAGCGCGATAAAGTCAAGTTACAAAGGCGGTATCTACCCTTGCATATAAAAAAAAAAAACTTTAAAACAATCACACTAATTTAAATTATTCATTAAATGCACTAGACTGTTTTATTTCTAGATTAAACACACTGTATCCGATCCAATGTGGATAAAGCCTGTGTACATCACCGTGTTGGCTGTTCAGCCCCTATCTGCACAGCCATGTTGTGTACTGTACCGCAAGAAACAGTCTGAAAAAACCTGTGGAAAGGACTGTCTGTTCCACTTATAAACCGTGCAAGTTCATGGGTTCACCGCGCGGTTTTCAGTTTAATCTGTCTGATGCCGAGCTGCGAGGTGTAAACTCAACTACGCGCACTGACATGGATGCCATCTGTCAGCCACAAATAACGTTACCGCAGGACTTTCAGAATAATACTACTTTGTGTACAGTGACTTAAGGTTTTACATGCAGGTTTATGCAAGCACACAGTGGCTTTGTATGCAGGCATGGCTCATTTACAATGAATGGACATCCTAGCTGAACTTGAAACAGATAAGATAATCTATTTATAGTCCACTGCACTGCATCACTTCAAGGGAACCTGTTGTGCTAGTCATACAGTTTCTGTAAAAGTATGCTTTTTTCAGTGTTAGCTTTGTAGATGCATTCTTAGAAAGAGAGTACTTACAAAAGGCAAATATTAGCAAAGACATTACCATAACAAATATTACTAGTTCAGAACACTGACTTTTGCTTGGTATGACCTCCAAATGACTTACTCCAGAAATACAAGAGGCCTTGATAATCTTATGTTGACTGAGGGACTTAGGTTTGTTCAATGAGGTAAATACGTTCTGTGCAACTGAGCACACTGGGCATGGAAAGCTGTTTCAACAACCTTTGGGTCCTACCTTCACTGCACTAAACATACAGGCAGAATTACAGACACCAAAAAACCACAGTGGTTCCAAGATATAAGTACCAGTTAGCCACGGATGATAAATTACAGCCCTCAGCAAATCAAAATATATTAGGAGATAAAGCTGGAAACCAAATTAAAAGGTATCACATTCAAGTTAGCTAGTGACTGAATAAATCTAGCTCAAGGACCCAATTTGTGCAACCTAACCATAGCCTGTCAGTAAAAGAGCAATTTAAGCCTATGGATGGCCTCTAATGTGGACAGAGAAGTCAATAGTTAACAGTTTGTGGTAATCCCACCCTTAGGGCAGATGAGAGGCCCTGTTTACTTCGTCACTGTTAAATGTCACTTTCATTCTCAGCTCTTTGACCACTGTGTATATTGTAAAAGGGCAGCAGTGTCAAAATTTGGCACAGCAAATTGGAACAAGGAGGTTTGTCTACGAGAAAAATCAGAGACCTGAACATCCAAGCAGCATGGTCTGACAGCTGGTATGACTTTTACTTGCACTATGGTAAAACACAAGTGCCACAGAAGCAATGACTCAGTTGGCCATTATGTTTTGGTTCAACTTCTTATGCCCGTGGCTTTAAAATTGTCCATCACCGAAGGGCTCTTGACACTGAGGTGAGAGGCCAGGGCAACAGCCGGGCTTGACAGACAGACGGACAAATAGACCTTGGGGACAGCTGGGCGAGGGCCTAGGCCTGCTTCAGACTGGACAGAGAGCCTGGCGTCAGCTTGACCTGAGAGCCCTGTCACTCTCAGACATGTAGAGAGGAAGGAACAGAGGCAAGAAATAGTAGAGGGTGAGAGGAAGGAGATTAAGTCTTGAGCTGGTGGTCAAGGAGGACAACAGTGCAGCAGGAAGGGGAAAAAAAGGGGGCTTTTATGGGCTATGACTTTGGACTGTACGGCCATCTGTCTGTGTAAACAAACCTAGAGTACACCACACATGTGGGCTTGTCCTTGAGCTGGAGTCAGAAGAGGATAAACAGCAAAATATTTCAAATTCTGGGAACAGTTGTACAAGCAGCTTAAGCCCCCAGTTTTATAATCACAGCATCGGATTCTCTAGGACACAGAAAATAAATCAGAGACTGACAACAGCTCTGATTAAAAACCTATTTTCATAAAGCTGCTCACTTCTGAGAGAGATTTGAGCGCTTATATAAAGTAGGTGTTGGTTGTGTGGGAGTAGGCCTATGGTATATGTGCTGTGCTGGAGCTGTGTGGCAAGCAGCACGGGACTCTTGTCACACGTGTGCACCCTCCCTGTGTCAGCTGAGCACCAATACACGCCCCTACTTTGGGCCAGCCACCGCAGCTCAAGCCCCCAGACCCAGGCCCCCCGAACCCACACCTCTCTGTCACCTAGCCTAGACCCAGTCCCCTCTCCCCGGGCCACCGCTCTTCACAATGGGCCCTTTGTGAAGCAGCACCAGTTCACACAATGTGGGATTGTCAGCCGCCACAGTCCACAGAGCCACTCCTCCCCTTAACCCTCAACAAGGAAATGACCGAGAGACAAGAGGCCCAAACAAGTGTCCTTTTGTGATCAGAGCATGGAAATTATGAAGCCAGCATAAACTTATTCTTGTCTCTAAAGTTGTTCAGACAATAGTATGAATGCTGTCTCGATGGGAGTCATTGAGCAGAGTCTCAAGGGGAGACGGGACAAATCAGAAAAAGATTTGGTTTCTCTACTGTGATGACTGAAGGGACAGGGCCAATATTTATTCAGATATATCTGTGAAAATATTATAAAAGCAACAGACACATGGGCCATTTTAACTAATTCATTCAACTAATTAAAAAAAAAATTACAAGAGTATTATGGTGCAGTGGCAAACAAACGCTGCATTAGGAACACATCTGAGTATTTGATTGGTTATTCATAAATTTTTATTAATTGCTTAAACACTGAAACACTCAAAGTGAGACTTCACAAACTGGAACTGCTAAAAACAGCTGATGAAGACCATTCACAATATCACAGCCAAGATGCTTTTAAAAAGAAAGGTTCCTCTGGAGTTCAGCACTGCATTACTATGCATGAACACAGCATAGTTTAGGCCTATCTCTCCCCTCCTCACCATATAGTATTCATATGTCTTGTGATCTCTGTCCAGATGTTGTGTAGCATTACAACAGCGTTCATTAGGAACCAACTCTCTGTTTAGAAAATGGTAATTAGTAACCTCCGTGCATGCATGCATGACTTTGCACCCTTGGCTTCCTTCACTCTTGGCCATCCCACAGCTTAGCAAAACATCCCATTCTCCCTTATGACACAGCGGGAGAAAAATTTGCTTCTTTTGGCCGCTGGCTGATGGTCTACTTTCATTTTTGGTTGAGAAGCAAATTCTCTTCCTCTGCCATCAACATTTTTGGGTCTGACAGACTCATTTCTAGTCATGAAAGGAGTGCACTTAAACTGACTCACTCATGAGGAGCACGGGGGAATGAAATGGCATTTAACCCTTGGATGCATGACCTACCAATACCTACACTCTTCCATGAGTGGGGTCAAAAATGACCCCAATTAGAATAAATGCGCTTTTGCAATAAACTTAAGAAATTTCTTTAATTTTGGTTAAAGATAATGATTTTTTATTATATTTTGATTAACAAATGAGTGATTTCATTTTTGACATGTTCATTTATCATATTTTATTCACATTTTATCACAAAAGAAACAATCAATCAATCATGTATCAAAAAATGTCAAAATCAATTGTGTGTATGTCTGTCTGTTACTACAATGAAGGATGAACAGAGAATGAACATAAAGTAAGTCCAGGGACCATAACACTGTCCACGCACATGTAGAGACACAAATGTCTTCTCTCTTCTCACTGTGTGCAGCTGTTACAAATGACTTGCTGCTGGCTGTGATCGTTGCACACAGGAATACTGCATTTCCAGCAGCATTTGGTGGCTTTGCGATCTTTGTTTCTTGGACACATCTGGCATCTCTTTCTCTTCTGTTGGCCCTGTGTGCTTCTCTCCTGTGGCTAATTTGATGACAATAATACTAATACCCTATCACAGAAAAGTCAACTAGCTTTGTAGTTGGTAGTAAGCTAACTAGCTAACAACAAAATAGGCTAATTTGATGACAATAATACTAATACCCTATCACAGAAAAGTCAACTAGCTTTGTAGTTGGTAGTAAGCTAACTAGCTAACAACAAAATAGGCTAATTTGCTGACAATAATACTAATACTCAGAAAAAAAAAAGTAGATAAATGAAGATAATACTTACATGTATGTTGCTGTGTAGAAATGACCTCCTTGGTGGTGAAACTGCTAGCATCAGATGTGTAAGTGCAACAGTAAGTGTATACTGACAATCACAGTTGATAAGGATCAAAGGTTCCTGGGCTAACTTCAGATTTCATAGGAAATGTATGGGGTCATTTTTGACCCCGCTCATGGAAAAGTGGGGTAGTCATAGAAAAACTGCAATTTCTTGAAAAGTGTGAAAAAAAAATTTAAAATTGCAATGGCCTCATGTCACAAACATGTTTTATGAGGAATACCTGGAATATGAAAATATAAATACTTTTAATTTAAAAGATTTTGAAGAATAACAACCCTTGGGGTCATTTTTGACCCCACTTATGCATCTAAGGGTTAACTATGTGACTGAGTAAAATATTGCAACATCTTTTTCGATAAATCTAATTACCCATTCTGTTTTCTGTCAGGATGAAGAATGTTTGTCAACGGCAAAGTTAGTTTGGAACACCTGTAAGCTGATTAGAAACATCTGTTTTTATTGGTATTAGGTGCCAGCTTGTCTGCCGACTTGTGTGGTGACAAATTCAAATGCTACGACTTTGCTTTTTAATTTACATCACTTTTGTTTAGACATGTAACAGCAGGATCCATGAGCACAGTTTCCGAGCTCTTCACCCTGCATGCGGGTCATTAAAGACACCGAAGCCAAAAGGAAAGCTGACGAACTGGCACCGCTTCATCTTGACTCACGAACATGGCCTAGAATCAGGTCTTTTCAGGGTCCAACATCCTCCACTCGTTCCCGATAACAGCAATTATGCAATAAATCTTTCCTTAGCAACTTAGGACAACAGAGGTAAACACACATTTTTGATACCGGTGAGCATGCCAACAACCAGCTGCGGGGAAATATCCTCAGGTGCCAGACGGATGGAGTCACCTCTTGTCTTGCTAGAGAGGAATATCAAACAACAGTTTCTCTCTCTCTCTCTCCTTCCTAAGTCCACAATAATCATACAAACACAGATATACATAGCAATCAGGAAGGAACTAGAGCTGACAGATTGGTCATGGACAAGATTACAATCATCACTGTCCCAGAGTCCTCACGCTCCTGTAATTTTACCCCAATATCAAGACAACTTTAAGCCAGTACATTCACACATGATATTTACCTTAGCCTCGGCTGTAATACCATCCTTAACCCCTGCCTGTACTTTAGACAAACATATAGCTCTATAAAAATCAGACCAAGCCATATGGTGGGTATCTGACATCTCTGTTGTAGGGCCAAGTACAGTCCTCCAGGCATTTGCAAATACACCTCACCCCACTGGTATGCATTCAAAACGTTCAAGTGAATGCTACAGTATAGGAGTCCGCTCTAAGCTTGGTTACACAGCAACAACGCTACAGTGAAGGCGAACTGCAAGATCACCGTTTTAGCACAACACTGTTAGAAGAACGACGACTTAAGAAAAAAAAAAAAAAAGGAAAAAATCTAAACGCCACACATTTCACACATATTTGTAGCAGGTATTTCAGAGAGGACTGTGGGTGGTAGCAGCACTGCTCTTCTTATGGAGAATGGTGAGAGCATGTGGGTGGTTTAATGCTGTGTTAGGAGGCCAGCAGTCGACAAATGCAGAGGAGGAGGAGGAGGAAGAGGAGGGAGAGTTGGAGGATGAAGACCATTTTCTCTGCTAGGATGGCAGAATTCTTTTCAAATGGAGGCTAGGATTGATCGGTCAATCAGATGCAACTGTACTGGAGCTACACAATCCAGATCTTTGGCTGTGCACAGTGGTAGCAAGCCCACTACACGGTGCAGTAGTTAAGTAAAAATGTGTGGGTACCAAATTAAATCACGCGTCTACAGTATATTATTTTATTTTTCTATAATATACAGCATTGTAATTTCAGCTTTGACAACAGTGTTAATATAATGCCCACAAAAATAACAATTTCATAATGGACTGCAAGAAAAGAAAAACTGTGAGAAAGAGTATGAGAAATCAGTCAGTCTATGTCTGGGTGGTGACAGAGTAGATGGGCCGGCTGCAGAAACAGGTGCTACAATCGAGTTGTGTCATGTTGCGCTGGCTGTTCAGACTCTGACTGTCTAAGGAGAGTTATTGTGAGTGCGTGTGGTTTCCCAGGCTGGTAACTTTTTCCTTTCTTTGCTCTCCAACTCCCTCTAATATTCATCAAAGCTGTGTCTTTCTTCTCCGCGCACTTGTCAATGCCTAATAATATAGACTGTCCTCAGTTCAATTACTGGGTTTAAACCTCTTTCTTCTGCTTCTTATTTTCTTCACTCTTTCCTATCAGTGATGAATGAAATCTCTGTTACGGCTACTTGCTCTGCAGTTCAGTTTGTACACTCCACTCTAGACTGCACATGTAATCATAAATAATTACTGCAAGTGCACTGCATGTGTATTTATCGGTATATCCTGTGTAACCATCACCTAAATAAGGAGTAAAATCATAGGAGATAAGAGTAGAATTAGTATTGTTCATCTGAACATCTCCAAAACAGTGCTGCTTACTCACTGACTTGTAGAGCACTAAATCCTAAAGTCACAGCTGCCTGATCCCCTTTCTGTCACAGATAAAAAAAAAACAAAAAAACCCAGAAGTCATTCTAAGATCACAAGGTGGCCCAAAACAGCAAAACAGCAGTGTCTGGATTACTTCAGCATCCTATACGCTGCTCTGACACAGCACTTTGGAAAGTAGGCCAAGGTGAACAGGCACCCATTATAAACTCTGGCTATTGTAAAGTCACAGGGTCCCAATGAAAACTATTCCAGCCAGACAAGAGGCACATAAATAGCATTCACTCCAGCCACACAATTAGCAAGAAGCTGGTTTCTGCGACTCAGTCTACACTTTGTGAAGAAATTACATAAGACCTGCAGTCAGGCTTCAAATACTTCTTTGATAATGACTGCAAATCTGCCAAAGCCTCACTAAGTCAACGCAAATTAGCCCATCAGGTAGAAGGGAAGGGAAAATGAAGGAGGGATAGGAAAATGTTCCTTTGGGAGCTCAGCTAATATCACAGTTTTGGAGCTAGCTGTTTTTCCACAGGATTGAAGAGCAGATCCCTACAGGCCCAGATGTGGTGGTTAGCAGTTAACCTGCTATTCCAAACAGTGCTGACAGCAGATAAATTCAGAGGCCAAGAGAAGCCAATCTTCAGCCAAACAAGGCCTTTTTTCAAATATAATACCATATAAAATTAAAAAAAATTATGGTTTGTGTTTAAGAAGATAAGCTCTGTGTTGATGAAGATGAAGAAGGCCTGTCAGATGGTTTTTCAGGTTTGACTCTTGATTGTTTTTATCTGCAAAAGTTGCCAGATATCTTGCCCATTTCATCACTGCTGTGTTAATTAATTTTATCATAAATAAGGGACATTTTATTGGAGGGGTTTGATTCCCATTTTATTACATAAGAATCTGTTTTGTTTTGTTTAGTTTAGTTTTTTTTTTCCAATTCAGTAGTTAATATTTCAAAAGGACTGCGGTTTATTTAGGCAGAGGGGGCATGTTTTTGCTGCTTTCTCTTTAAAGCCGAGAAAAAGCACGGAGGAAAGCACACTAAGCTGATTAGGTGCTGAGGCTGGAGGCTGGCCAGTCCGTGGCTGCTGGAAATGGGAATTTTGGGCCAGGTCCTGATGAAGCTGGAGTGGGTTATTAAAGAGCGAGTGGCTCACCCAACAACAATTAGTGAGAAGCCAACATACTTACGTTGCAGGTTATGTGGATTTTACAAGCAAAACCTGCCCATGAAATAAGACCCAGAATTGCGAGTAAGAGCTGCTGCTATTGGGTGATATTTTCATCTGTATATCAGAAATTTCTGTCTAAATATGTCATGACATGGCATATGTGTCGTCCCCTTGCTATTGTATTTACGTGAAGCGTCACAAGACCCAACTCCAAGGCTGCACTTACTTTCTTTCTTACTAAAAATATCTTGGCTGCAGAGCCCTGACCTTAACAGGTGGTTGGATTGGCAGGTCGCCAAGCTGAGGTGAAAGGTTAGAGGTCATCCAATACACCTGCACCTGTCGCAGCTCTGAAAGACATTCGATTGCAGCTGTGGCTTCTGCAGACCATCGCAAGGCAGCAGCCTACCAGACACCCGGTCTCAGGCCAGGTTACAGCTGGACTTCATCCAACTGAGACGTCTTACTGCAGTGATGTAACTAACAACTCTGTCACCCGTCCTCACAACCTAAAAACCACACAGAGTTACAGCAAAAGAGCAGGAATCTAGTGTAATTTAGTGGCATTCTATGTTTTAAAGAACTGCGTAGCCAAATCTACATTTAAATGACAAAAATTTCCTCCTTCTATGCAGTTGTGTGTATACAAGGGTAAATAGCTGCTTTTTCACTTTCAAAATGTGTCTCAGTGCCCCCCCCCCCCCGCCCCCATCATCACCCATGCAGACATCTAACCACCTAACCCACTGTTTTATTAGTGCCTGTCTCAGAGCTGGCTAACCCCTCGCCCTGATGCTTTAAATGAAACCTTTTGTCAGTGTCCTAGTCTAGTGTTTAGAACAAACTGAGCGAGCAGTCCGTCAGGCAATGTTTGGCTTTATAGACAAGGGAGGGTTTGGGGGAGAGAAGTTACACAATACTGCTGGCTGCTCTCTCCAACACAAATGATTTATTGGCCAGAGAGAGCTGGAATGAAAGACAGAGATACCAGTGAGTGGCAGAATAAGAGAAAGTGAGGAGGTAAAAGGAAGGGAAAGTGAATCAGACTGAGTAATGGGAAAGTAAAAGTGAGGACCGTGCAAGTGCGAGTGGACACTGGTTTAGCCAAAGCCTCCTGGAGCCAGCCTTTCTCTGGATAATGAATGGCTGGAAATCATTAAAAAGAACAAGAAAATGAAGGAGGGCACAAAGAGAAGGATGGTAAAAAGACATCTTGGGAAAAAAAAATGTTTCTTTCAAGGACTTTTCACCATGGCGCAACAGTGGACTGCCATCAAGAATGTAGCGCAACCCCACATGGCAATCATATTCACCATGAGAAGTTTGAAACAGAGTTCATCAGCAACTAGAATCCCACATTAGTAGAAAACTGATACCTTTCAAGAAACCATTATGCCTTTACGACGAGCAATATAGTACTATTTTACTCAAGGTGCTGATAGAGCTAGTGCCCTGTGTTAAATGATCCTGTCCACAGCCTCACGCAGCAGTGAACACCAATATAATAATAGACCAGAAGGCCGAACAGGACTGTCTTCAGTAGCTTAGTGCCTGCAGTTGAAGCAGACCATCAGAGATTGTGTTGTGAAAGATGTGCGATGTTTACCATAGTGCACCAAAGATTCCCACCAATTTGTCAGAGCATTTCCAGATCAATAAATTTCAATAAACTCAGTCCCATTTTATTATGTGAGTCTTATTAACCTAACTAGACAGCTCTTCTGCTCATGAAACCATGGTGGGACAGCTTAGTCCCTTTTTCTGTGTGTTCAAGTCTGCATACTGGAGGACAATGCTGTTTTATTCACTGTAACTGGAATTTCATAAGTGTAATTTGAAAGCCATTATTTTTAGACTCATTAAGCGTTTTGGCTATTGAACACATACACACATACACACACACACACACACACACACACACACACACACACACACACACACACACACACACACACACACACACACACAATAAATTACAAATTGGAGGTGGAGGGAGACTGGGAGGGTCAGAGAGGAAACATAAAATGCCTCCCTGTCCTTCACACTTGATCTGTAATTGTTTACAACAAGAAGAAAACCAAAGCAAAAGGTTAGTTTAAAATCAACTAGAATCATGTTTGTGGGCAGTTCTTCGTGTGTACACTAATGACAGTAACAGCTTTAAACTGCATCTCTAAAAATAAACATAATAAAAGTGATCAAAGCTGTGCCATGTAGAATAGTGCCTCACACCCAGTCCAAACTCAAGAGTTTAATGTTTAGAAAGCAGACTTGGTCCTGAGCCAGACAGGGTTACTGTAATTCTGACTGAAGAAATGGAAGCAGTCAAACAGTGAGCAAGCGGAGGAGATAAGATTTTTATCGTCACCACATCCGGGATGGTGTGGTGACTAAAGCCACGGCAAAAAACTAAAGAGTACAGATAAGACAACACTGGGAAGTCAGACCAAAAGGCCAGCTGAGAGCCAGACCGGTCATTTATCAAGTGAAAATACAGCCTAGCCTGCCTTCCATGAGACCTTTCATTCTAGTCAGCTTAATCATACTCTCATGGTAATGGCAAACTCATGCTTCCACAGAAAGCACAGCACTCAGGTGCAAAGTGGACATGCATATTGGGGTTGTCTAGAAGGGAGCAAAGTCCCTCATCCCATCAGTGTGCCTACACAAGGTTGTACGATCACTTTTCAGAATACCAAATTGCTTCTGGTCTGATTTTTCTACAAGCTACAGCCAAGTTTGTTGTGTGCTGTGTCAGGTCAATGATCTGTCTGGGGATCAAACTGGGAGTAAGGCGGACTCATTGGCTTGGATCTGACTGGAAGACTGAAGCTCTCGTGTGTGGTGCTTGGTTAGGGTGGACAAGATCTTTCCAAGTACCTTTGACATATAGAAAGAAAAACGAAATAGTCCTGCCTTAAGTTACAAGGCTACAAATGATGGGTCCCCACGTTTTCTGATGATGTTACAATGACACTTGAACACCACATCGCTGGTTGTCCTGATACAACTTTCAACAGGAAGGGAGAGGGTGTGGTGCACTATTTTTAAAACCTGTGTTCTCATGAAATGACCTTTTGACTCTGGAACTTGTGCTCATGACACAGAACAGGACAGAGGATGAGTCAAGACAACAGTCTTAAAAGTTGTAAAAGTAAACAATTTTTTCCCATCATTTTATTTTGTGCCACACAGTCACTGCCAATTTGTTTAGTGACCTGGTGAGGATTTAGACATTTAGACAGTTTTCCAGGATGCAACATTCAGTATGTTCATGCTACCCCCTGCAGTTCCTCTTTCGTGTTTTATTATGGAGTCTGTATACGTTGGCAAGCTGGTGAGGGTTTTTGTCTTTCTTGCCACACTTTCAATTGTTGGTCACCACATCTGAACAGTGGTTGCTAAAACTGGAAAGGATAACAAAATGACCTGTGTGTTGCACCCTCCCACTGAGGCTCTTCATGGTCAACCTCCCCCGGCCACCAGCAGAGATGGCCATGACAAGATCTACAGTCCACAGGGAGTTGGGAATTCCGAAATGGGATAAAACAGAGACAAAAATCCACAAACATTCCCTGCTTTGGTACATGAACACAAAAACCAGGGAATTTTCTTTATAAATAGTACACCGGGCGACAGCTTTGGGATGTGGGGTTGCCACTGGGTTGAGGAGGAGTTACAGTGTTACAGACCCTGATGATTACAAGCTGTATGAATGGCTGTTCCCATGGTTTTGTGGCTTTGTGCAATGGGAACAGTGACCCTACTGTAATCCATTGCTGTTTACATTCCAGCAGATCAGTTCCTACTGGAACCATGGGGAAGGAAGGGCAGGGGTTAAAGAAGACTCTCACGCACCAAATCTCCACTAAACCAACACATGCCTCACCCAAGACCCACACTAAATAAACAATCCGCAATGATCCAATATAGAAGCTGACACGGCCTTATCAAAGCGAGCTGTGATCAGCATCTCGTTTATTCGTTACCCTTTGTCTAAATCACCTGCTCCTCTCCCCTGTCCATCTCTACATCTTGTGATGTAACACAACCTCATTTGTACACCAGACAGACTCTCCACTCTCATGGCCTGCTGTGAGCGGAAGATTGGAGCTCCCCTATAAGTATCCCTAATCTGATGGGGTGGGGTGGCCAGCCTCCACTTATTCTCTGCATAGAGTGCCTAGAGGCAACAACACAGCTCAGAGGCCCTGCCCACTCATCCATTCCCTAGAAAACTCTCTTCATTCCCAAACCAACACAAGACAATAGCTCCTAAAACTGGCTAAAAATAGCTCTTGATGTTTCCCTGGGGTAGAAGAGGGAGAGGGTTTATGCATGTTTCAGCCTGTCAAAAGGTCTTACAAGTCTGAAGGCAAACACAGGCTGAGGGTGAATATGATCACATCTGAGAGATGCAAAGGAGGCCTTGGAATAGTGTGCCTCAAGTTAAAGGAATTAACAAATGTGTGGGAAATGGAAGGAAGTTTGTCAAAACTTCTTGGACAGTGCTAAGTGGGCAGGGGTCTACTATTTGAATTCCAGTAAACACAGGAAATTATTTGAGCTAAGATGAAATGAAAATTACTTCAACAGCTGAAACATCATGAGAACATCGTGTTCTTGTTGGAATAACAAGAATTATGGCTGCGATACAGAGAGTCAACTGCAGTCAAGACAGTCTAAAAGTAATTGCAATTCAAGTGTCTGTGAATGGGACTTTTGTGTACTGCAACTCAATAGCAATAGGTAGCCTTGTTTTATTTGCAGGTATATTGTGCTTGTTCAGTCTGGGCTAAAACACCTTTACTAACCAGCGTGAGAAAACAAAATGCACTGTCTTTTCCCAGTGTCCACAAAGACCTCCAACTAAAGTGAAGAAACATTTCAAACAATCCTACAACAACAGTAATAAAAGTGTGTAAATGCAGAAGCCTCCTTCATCGGAGGATGTAATAAAACACACACACGCGCACACACCCACACTAACTGACTAGGCTATAATTGCTATGAATCAGTGTGAGCTCAGAGACCACAAGACAGATTGAGATAGACAAAATTGAACCTAGATCGTATGATAAGGTGTGTGTGCGTGCTTGTGTCAGTAAGAATAGGTTACAATTAGGTCAAAGTATGGTCAATGGGAGTTAGGTGTTGTGTGGGGTATTTAGGGCAGCATAGCGAAGCAGTTATTAGAGTGTGGGTGTGATCATTTTAACTCGCACTGATGTCATCACAGTGGCTTTATGGAGCTGGAGAGTTCTTTACACCCACATACCTGCCCTCACCACGAGGTGATAATGGATTTTGTGTGTGTATGCGTGTTTGTCACATCACTTAAACAACTTGAACAGCTTACGCAGAGCTGTGTATGGGTGACCTTTGCTCATGTTGTTCATGATGTTCCATTTTTCTTTTCTTTACCTCTAAATGATCCTCACACCAATATTAACGAAGGATGACTAAAGCCGGAGTCCGTTTAAAACTGAGGTTTCTCCTTGCAGCACCTGTTCCTGACATGGCCTCTGCAGTCAAGCACCCTCTGTCCCAGGTGCGTTCACACACTCACACACACACACACACACTCAAAGAAACGTGCAGCTCAGCACAAACTATAACTCTGCCCAATCCAGCCTTGCACATTTGTTTCGATGCTGTGTCTGATGTTTTTTTTTTTTTTTCTACAGCTACTATAGAAAGGCTAGCTCACCACATGACTGAGCCTGGAGACAACCTCAGCCCACACACTTGTGCGTTGCTTCCAGAGTGTTCTGTCCTGTATCCCTGCAGTCAGGACAGAGACAGCCAGAGCTCTCCACAAAACAGAGAATAACTCTGTCCCCATGTTACACATGCCATGGTCAACTGTTGCTGGACAAAGAGACAAAACATGTTGCCTTGGCAACGTGCCCCTGAAATAACTGCGTTGGGTTGCTCTGGGAAAATCTAGCTTGTACGTTCAGCAAATACTGGGAGACTGAACTGACAGTGGTCATAGTGAGCAAATTTATCTTATATCCATGTTTACAGCTAAAAAATCATATCATGCTAAAACTCAATGAACTCACTGAGACACATTTCTACTCCCTTCTTTAGGCCTATGCCAAGAACAATCCACTAAAGCTGCACTAACACATTAGCCTTGCATGGCAGCACATGTTCTATGCAGGCCAACATTTTCAGCTATTCACCCTCTCCATCCGTCCAGTCAGTGACAGAACACATTTCTCTTTATCTTGCTCATATTGCAGCTACGTTTTCTTCTTTTTACCACTTGTCTCTTGCATAGAATGCTGATGGCAGTGGTGTGTCATGCTGGGTGTTCACTGTAGGTGGGCAACCCCAATTCGATGGCTCCAAGAGCTGTGATCTCTCCCAGGCCTTTGCTAACTCATTCCTTTCCCCCAGAGTTGTGCCACATCCTGCAGGTTGGGACCGCAGCCCATCTGGGTTTGGTTAGAGCCAAGACACAAGAGCCATAAAACTAGGCCGAGAGGAAAACAGAGGGGCACCTCCTCATCTACAACCCCAACCAGTGCTCTTGGATGGGGGCTCTGATGTGGTCAGGAGCAATGTTACACTGGCAAAAGCTGGCAGCCTTTAGATTTGACCTGATGTCACTGACAATAAAGCTTTAAACTGATCGTAATGTCGGTCTCTTTCTTGCATTTAATGCTGACTGCGTCCAACTGAAACATTTTGCACTGTGCATTTGTGTAATAAGTGTATTATCCATACTAATTAATATAAAACACCTCAATATTAGAGTCAGATATGTATGCCAATTTGCCACGTTTGTGCAGCTGTTTATTCAACGCAAATCAATTATTCTAATGTGCCTTATGTGGCAAGTGAGGTTCTATATTTAGTGTCACTTGATAGTTTCAGCCCCAGACCCTGCTACCACCCCCCCCACCCCTCCTTTTGATCCTTCATTCAGAAGGGAGATGAAAAGATGAAGAGTGACATCCAGAGAGAGCGATGAATGGTGGGAGGACAGACGCCTCTTTCTTTTGTCTCTTCCTGTAAACACATCATCCGTCCTTCTGATGTCATCATCCTCCACCAGCGGCTCACAAAGACAATTTACAGGCTCCAGTTCGAAGAGAACATTAAACACGGAACAATATTTCTTGCCATGTTTTGTACAATAAAACAAGAGGGTAAGAAAGACTTTCCCTGCTCTTGGATGCACTGTGCAAATAGTAGCCTACCCACTGAACATGCAGCAGATTTCTGTGGGGTGAATGCAACGACCCTAGAGGGCACAGAAGAGAAAAAAAAAAATCTACACAGCATCCCAGCTTCTGCTGCTTCTATTACACTAAACCTCTCAGCATCTGTCTCCTCTGCCAGCGAATGCAGTATACAAGGGTCAAAAGCAATAAAGCAAGTGCTGCTTTAACTACTTCTGCTTTCACCTCATTTCAAAGCACATCCCACGTGCAGAAAAAAAGCTGTTGAGCACTGCTTTGGGTCAATCAATACACAGTGTGCCCACGTGCTGCGCTGCATATAGAACTTAAACACTACACTGCATTCAGACAAGTGACCTACAAAAACATGAGTTCAAAGGAGACAGTGAGTCTACATAATAATGTTTTAATTATTGTAGAGATATTTGATTACTGGCACCAATAAAGATCACTGAAGACATTAATCTTCCCTGCTTTGAGTGGTTTTTCCAGTTTTCCTTTCAAGAGGAAGTTGCCACGGGGCTCTTGCACAATGTGTTAGCCACTTAAACAAACACACAGCTCGGCACATGACATTTAGTATCAACACCATGTGGTGTCACTTCATTCCTTTTGACTGTGCTAGTTAGCTTATTGTTAAGCACATTGACTAAATACTCAGCTGTATGAAAGAAAGCACTGGTGTTAACAGTGTGGTGACTGCCTGGTCAATTGGCAGCGAGCCTGTATGCCTCAGGCGAAAACGCCAGTGACAAGATAAAATATCAACTGACGAGTAAGTAAAACAATGCTTCTTCCTGGTTTTTATGCAACTTCTACACGGAGACCAACTCATTTTACCAAGAGAAAGGAACAAGCAGAGAATCTCTATTTCCTGCTAAAGTCAAAATTACTTGACTGGCCTCTTAACTCTATGTATTATATGGCATATCAATCAACAGCAAAACCTACTGTCAGTTACACTTAAAAGAGCTGTTCCAATTTGTGTGTTAAACTGCTGTCTCTGCTGTTTGCTGGTAATGCAAACTCGAGACTTCCTCCATCAGTTTCACATTAAAGCAGTAGGAGTTTACGAGGTCTAATCCCTTCCCCTTACTGACAGATATTGTCCTGAGTTTCATTAAAAACAGGTCAATAGTCAAATAAGTGCACAGGAGGATAAATGATAAGTTCAGTGTTAGAAAAATGTTAAAACAGAAGCTCAAGAGGATGAGTGGGGAGTATGGCCTGACTGCTGTGCCAATGCACCAAATGCAGAATTTATCGTGAAAGTCATTACAGAACAGGTATATCGCATAGTTTTTAACTGGCTCCACACCCCCAGCTACTATTTGATATCAGGCCATTATTTTGGGATTTATCAGCAGCTGACATGGAAAAAGCCTTAACTCACCATTTCGTCCAGAGCGTAGCGAAGTAAGCCATGCTCGTAGAGGATGAAGAACCTCCTCTGCCATTTCTGTTAAAAAAAAAAAAAACCACAGGGAAAGATTACTGACATGGTCACATGATTGATCAGTATCTGTCCCAGCAGTAAACATCAGCTGTTTATAAAGGCTGAAGCAATGAGAAGAAAGTGCACATATTTAGCATAGATTTGAAAGCTGTTTATTTATTATAAATTATTATAAGTAAGCCAAATCCTGCCATGACTGTTTAACAAACAGCCTTAAAAGTATGGATCGATATATCCTTCATAAAGCCACAGATTTTTTTCCATCGGGTCTGTACGTGAATCTGTAGACTTGGCAAATATACTGGTACATACACACAAACAGACAAACAGTACATACAACACACAAGTTCAAGGACACCTTTACGAAACAGTTGCCATGTAGCAGCAAACAAGTTCTTTGGGATACTCTCAGTATATACCACATCACAAGGTATTTAAGCTAGCTGAACAACATTTTATCATCATGATTCAGTTTGAAAATCAATCATCCAGCTTACAGGCTGTTTTTCCTCATAGCTGTAGGAGGAAATGATGTCTTGATGCAGAAAACAGATTGGAAAACTCCTGTTCGTTTTAGTTTGTTTGTTTTTAATGTCCCAGTCAAATGCAGGTACAGTGACCACACCTCTTGCAGGATCTACATGATAAATGCATACAACTGTGAACTGACATCTGACAATATCATGTCACACAATGTTAATGGACATTTAGCTCAGTGGAGTTTCATATTTCTGAAACTACAAGGTCATATTGAACGCAGTGGGGAGTCAATTTATCTCTTGGTATTTCTATTGATATCTGTGCAATTGACATGGTAAACAGAATCCATTGATCTTCTTCCACACTGGCTCGATCTGCTCTCCACTGCCCGCCTGTTATCTTAATGCACCGTTTTGTCCCAGTGTTAAATTTCCTGGGCTCCAATTCCAACAGAGCCCAATCCATGAAATATTGAGAGGTGCTTTGTAACCTAAAAGGCACTGGAAGGTGTCAAGAGGGGTACAGATAACCCTCACAGGTCATGTTAAAGGGACACTGCAGTCATGTCCACAGATTCCATTAAAAACAGTGAGATATGTAGCTCAGGAGGGGCTACTAAAGTTCAGTTATACTGTCCCGCCCTAAGCAGAGCCGCAGATCTGTAACCTGTCACACTAAAGTGGTCCTAAAGCATGATTCATCCAACACATCAGCACTTTTTGGTCTGTTATTTGTTTGCTGGTTAGTCAAAACCCAACCAACACTGCTCACCTCAGCACTACGTGCAGGCCACCAATTATACCCCCACAGTGAAAAGCTGATTGTAAGAATAGACAGAATAGACATGAGTGATGATGTCAAAGCGGCAGCAGACTGTTGACAGTAGTTGAGTTGAAGGATCCAGAGGTGCTTTTTCCAAAAACCCATATGGAAGCCATCAGTGTGGCTGTGAGAACTGGGACTTTTCCTTCTCCTCCCCCACATTCTCCCTACTCCTCTTTGGGATGCACCACCACAGTATAATCCTGGAGCTGATAAAGGAAGCGGTGCGACAGAGCAAGGCTCCCATTACATGATGCTAGGGGGAGCGCGATTCATGAAACAAAGTCAATATTAGACTCATTATTGCCTGAAAATGAGGCTTCTTCTGATAGAGAGCCAGGCCTCCCACGGGAAGCTGCTGAGTCCATGAAACAGCTACAGGAGCTGCAGTACAGACCTCCCGTTTGTCAGATGTCAAAGGAGTGCCAGAATGAATAACAGAATTAGAGGAAGGACTAGTCAAGCTAATTGCCTTTTTAACTCACCTGACTGCCACTGAGCTGCCCTGATACACTACACTTTATGCATCTCATACTCACATACATAGCTGTTCAACACAAAATCCTACAAATCTATTATCTCTTAGCACAAGCAGTAACCTCAGACCTTGGGTCAAAGAAAGCTGTCTCCTTTCAAGAATACCATTTTGTATTCATGAATTTCGTGAAGATGTACCGATTGTTCCTTCATTAAAAGGAAGTCAAAAACAATGCTCAATTCTGAATGTAATTAGTTTCAAGTTCAGCAAAGGTAAAGACTTTTCAAACCACTTACCCGAGATCTGTGTAAGGGATTGTCAAAGTTTGTTCCCTCGGGTGCCAGCAGCAACCATCCTCCATATATAGGTTTTGCCTGGTGAGCGGAAAACACAATTACTGTGCTGAAAGCAAACACTGAAACAGGGACATTAACATGTCGATTAACAGTTCAATTATGCACATGTTAATTCAATGTAGATGCAACTGCAGGCTAGTCCCCAGTTTAGGCCACAAGTTGTGACCCAACACCAGACGGCATTACACCAACAGACACAAACATTTTAGTTTAACTCAAGAAAGGTGTGTATTAGTCACTGGCTGCCTTGAGTTGACTGCAGGCTACATTCTCCAGCTGGCTGTGTTCCAGAGCACCATGCTGCCCTGGAATAAAAAAAAAAAAAAAAAAAGAAAAAAGGAAAGGCTAACACACATGATTTTCCCTCTGATCCTCTAAGTGGGTGGACTGGTGGGTGGAGGGGGCAGCAAGAGGCAGAAGTTAGCAAGAAAAACAGTGGATGAGAAACAGGAGAGGAAAGTGGTACAGAGGCCTGGGAGCTTTTGTGGCTACAGATTTGCAATTCAAACTTGTCCCGAGAAATTCAAGTTGGCCTGGCAGTCTTTCTTAAATAGTTCTGGTACATACTTGAACTGTAGCCACACTAGTAGTCAGCAATTGTTTGCTGAGCTAAAAAAGCCCTGCATAACCACTGTGGGGGCTGTGTGTAAAGGAGCATGCATTTTAAGAAATGTTTACACTCAAATCTTTCTTACACCGTAACAGCTTAACAAATTAAGTCCCTTACGTAATTCAACTGCACTCCCAATTCTATGGGACGGTAGCCTACAAATAAAGTCAAGCAGCTCTGACATTTACAGCCGTCTGGCACCTCCACGTTCCTCTATCAGAGGGTTTGATTACAGTCATAACTTCATCCCATGTAAAGCCAAGTATAATCCACCATAAAATACTCTTTCAATTTGATTACAGCAGGCCCAGCACATTTCTCACCTGAGTGACTCAGTAAACAAAGTGACATAACAGGAATTTTCAATCATAAGTCCCAACCATAGCCTTCGACAATCAAGAGTTTGAGAAGCCTTGTAGGAAAAACAACATCCAACTTTTGATGGACATTCAAAAAACCTGTAAGGTGACGGCACACAGGAAAAGTACTTTACAGATCAGACAAGATTAAGTTATTTAATTAGAAAGGGAAGTAAAGGCTGAGAGGGAATCAAACTGATACTGGGACACTAGCTGCATCCCTTCCTGTGGGAACAGCAGTCTAAACACCAAGGAGAAATACTGAGACTCAGCACAGTCTAGAAAAATGTCCCATCTCTCCTCACATGACCTGACAGCAGCCCGGATGGCAAGGCCTCCTGAGAGAGAGAAATAGACGAGATGAATCTAGGTCACTTTTTACCCTTCAATGGTTCAGTGGTTAAACGGAGTAATTTGAGTGTGTTTGTCTGTGTTCACTTTGCAACAGCCCCCATCCTCTTATTCCCTCCCATCATAAATGACTATGTAATACTGCCCGATAGCGTGGGCCTTTGAGTGGTGAGTTGGTGGGGAGGCAAAAGGAATGGCACAAAGTTCTGGCTCAGAATATGAACATTACGAGATTCGCAGGCCTTCGGTATCCTCCTTTTAAACCATGAACAACATGATCTGCACGTCTTGGGTCGTCTGTCTCTGACAACAAATGATAACCTTTCGCTAAGCGCAGTCATCACAGGATATGCTTGATAGCCAGTGGGTCAGAAATTCCAGTGGGAAGGACAAAAACCCTCAAGACTATTTCCATCCCGACAGGGAAGCCGCTGGTCATGATGGAGAACATTGCAGGAAAATGTGTATCTGTGTCCTCACGCGGCCACGTTGAACATATTACCAGCTGAAGAGGTGTCATTCAGATGAACAGTCAACCTAGATACAGGTGACTCTTAACCTGTCCCGTTAAACAGCTTATCAAAAGCAATGAGCACATTATAGGCCAACAGAGCTCAAAGTGACCTGATGCCACCATTCACAACCTGCCAATAGCAACAACACAGTCCAGGAGGGAGTGTTAATGGAATATCATCATTTGTGTTTTATGTTTTATTGGGAAAACAACAATGCGTTTCTAACAGCCTTATCTGTCTCCAACCCGTGGTGCCTTTAGGTGTGGACTTGATTGCTGGTTAAGAGAAACAACAATGTGGTATTATGTATTATATGGGACATTATAGCAAGTTTTTAAATATCTGTAACCCAAATAAAAGCAAATGACAGCAGGCTACTGTGCTGGAAGGCATGGAGCAGGGTGGAGGCCTATATCTGCATGAATTAAGGTCAATATGCGCCCTTGGGCTGGAAACTAATTATGTCCAATTAACCTAACTTTTGCACTTCATGGTCTGTTGACACGACTAACCCTTTAAAATGAGCACATCAAACACAAATATATGGACAGGCTTCCCTTTTTCCATTAATATAGGTTACACAGACAATATCACAGGTAGGAAATATAAGAAACCCAATGTTTAAAATAAACATATATGTTTGCTCACCTGATTTAAGTCTTCGTCGTTCATCAAATGTGATTCTCTGGGCTTAAAGCAGTTCTGGCATTTACTTTTGTTGAAAATGTTGGCTTGGAATTTCCGACAGGCATTGTCTTTGAATGACATGGTTGACGAAAAAGGTGACACTTGATGAAGCAAAGAAAAAAAAAAATCCCAAAAAGTCTTTGTTTGAGACACGAAACTGCTTAAATCTCGCAGCCAGGTGGGTTGGTAACAAACACAAAGTAATAAACAATATAAAGCGTAAAGTCCATTAAACAGCGCGTTTGTTCACCTGTCCCGGGTTACCTGAGGCGGCGAGCAACCTCTCGCTAAGTGATATCTATGACGGTCATCTTGAGCGAGGGGGTCGCCTCATGCAGCTGACGCCGACCTGCTAACTTTTGTTTTTGCACAGAAGCTCACGAAGGAAGTTGTCAAATAAGTTGTCGGGCGGTCTTTTCCCTCAGTCGCGTCCTCCGACGGGCTGTCGACGCTTCACAGGTGACATTCCGGGCCTTAAGCTAACTGCAAGGGTCCCGTCTGCCTCCATCGGGCGGAACGTCTCTACCGAGGGAGGGAGTCCACTTTAGCCCCTCTCTCTCTCTCTCTCTCTCCTTCTGCTTGTGTGTGTGTGTGTGTGTTTCTATCTAACAAGTGGTGCCGCAGTCATTGCCCTTAAATCTATTTCACGCTTCAAACATCTGCTCAAGGCCAAAAACCGTTATCCAACTTTAGCAACGCCATCGACGTCGACTGTCATGCCGATGGATCCATAGCGTCGGCGTCCACCGTCCGTCGTAGCTGCCTCCTCGCTGGCACTCAGACGCAGTCTGCGGTTGCTGTTTTCGTGAAAATCCTCGCTGGGGCCGGACAGCCAGTCGGTGGAGGGATGGGGCGGTGCTCGGGAGAGAGTAAAGTGGTGACTGGCGGCAACCGCGACCAATCGCATTCATCAAACCGACGGCGTGTCCAATAGGAAGCCTTAAAACAAATCTTCAATACTTTCGCTCAGGCTAGGTGGGCTTTAAAGAGCCCATGACAGCAAAAACTAACTTCCATGCAGAACTATGATGTTACTAGAAACAGCCTGAGATAATATTTTTCATTTTTAGTTTCTAGTTAAAAATACAGACTGTGCGCTACATTTATTCAGGCTGCCTTCGTTGTTAGTAGAGTTTATTTCTTTAACTGATATTGTTTGTTTTTTGTGTGTGGTGTGCTAATCTTCAAAATCCACAACAGAGCAAGAAGGGGTGGAGGGGAGACAGGGAACTATATGTCAGAACATTTCAATTTCCTTCTTTTTTTTCCTGTCAAAAACTGTCAAAACTGCCGAAAGCAATTGGTAAAGATGGCCAATAAACTGGATAACACATTGACCCTTTGGCCTCTCATGGAGGGTGTTCATGTCAGTCTGAAGCCATAACTACACAAAAGTACTACACAAAAACATGCCATCATGACCTAATAGTACAGTGACAAACAAATGAGAGTAGGATAGCAAAAGACCCCTACAGCAATTTCATCCTATGAGTGTAATAGATGTATTTCACATGCCGTACCACAACATGAAACACTGAAAGAAATTTCTTTTTTGAAAACAACAAATTAGCAAATAGCAGAAACAAAGCATGACATTTTGTGGTGATTTAATATGCTTACATTGTCCTATTTGTCTTGTCATTGGGGCTGTTTTCACAAGACAAAGGAGGCAATTTGTACACTACTACTACTATGACTACTAGTCCATGAAAGATACCAGTGAAGAAAAGGCTGTCTCAAACATACTGGTCAAATGCAAGCTTAAACAAAGTCTGGCAGGTGTTAATTTTAAACATGGAAAGTAATCCTGGTGTCTTTTGTGATTCCAGGCTCCAGAGCACCATCTGTTGGTTTTAAATTTCCAGTGGCTGGATCCCAGACTGGGTCAAAAAAAAAAAACAACAACAACAACAAAAAGGCCAGAAACAAACCAAATGGAAATGTATGAGTGATAGATAACAGGTGGGATTAAGTCAGTGTATTTTGTAATTCTTCAAACATGCAGCTGGTTTTGGGAGTGAAAATATGAAGTGTTGCTCAGTACTGTGATGTTATGAAAACACAATGATGATAAAACAATAGGTCGCTTATCTTATTGCACTATTAACACAGTCATGGAAATTTAGCAAGATGTGATCATAATCATAGAAGAGTTTTATACCTACAGTAGTCAAGATGACACATTTAATGGTGAATTCATTTCTGACATACTGTACAGAGAGAGCAGTAACCATGAAGGTATCTCTGCAGAGTACAGATAATCAGATCAAGAATGTCTGTCGTCATGGGCAGGTTTTTTGATGTCGACATGAAAGTGAAAAATATATATATATATTTTTTCAGATTCCAAGATAATGACCAAAAACTTGAAATTGTGTGGAAAAATATGTGATCAAAACACTCAAGCGTACATACACAACCTCATTCATCCTGTCAATGAGAATCCACCGGTTTACTCAGCTTGTAATAAGTCCAAGATTTTATTTTGGACGCTTAACAACAGCGATGTCAAGGTAACACATACGGTTTGCCACAGTCAGGTCGGGGTGAAACATTAAACAAAAATAAATGTGTTAAATCATCTCAGTTATTAATTTAACAGTCTATTGACACAGAAAAACAGTTCCCACATATTTTCTCTATTCAGTTTTGTGCTTAAACATGTTTGTGTAACCAAGAGACAACAAAATAAGTATCAACAGAGTAACAAAAATATAATATCACAAATCAATAGCAGTGAGAAACATGGGTGAAATGCATCCAGTTCCTGAGGGAATCTTGTGTCAGCCTGTATGGAGAGGTCATGGGAATCATGGGAAGCATTATTGATAAAGGGGTAGCACTAGTGATCGACAAAGGCTTTAAGATTGGGAAAACTATATTCAACCAACTTAAAAACATTTCAGATATGTAAGTGACTGACTTTAAACACCAGAAATACCTAAACATTCCCAAGCTCTGTGTTATAAAGTCAGTAATTCTCTATTTTTTAGAAGGCAAGCAGAAAAGCACACCAATGAAAATGTTTCAGTTATACTATGTTTGTGCTGTAAATGTTTTGGGGCCTTACCTGAACCATACCTTGCCCATCATCTTCTAGTTGCCATTTGCAGATGTTTTACCAATAGCTAAAACATTAGTTGTCCTCAAAAACTTTGCCATTGAACTTAATCCAAGGTTTTGCAAAACTATTCCAAAGCGATTCACTGAGTGAGCATTTCAGTGATCTGGCGCCATCATCAGTACAGTGAGGACATGCTAACAGCTTTGGCTTCAACTATCTGCTTGAAAAATTATGTAAAACCTTACTTTTTTTACTTTTCTCCATACTTTTGCCAAGCTACTTAAACACAACCTGCTCCCTTTTTGATGAATGGGCATAAATTATATTCAGCTGAATCGTCCAATATGAACGTAATTCCTGGAGAGACAGGGCTGACATAGGAAAGACAAATAATGGCTATCTATTACTGAAGCCAAGAGTTTAGTTGAGTTGAGTTCTCATGTTCATATATGCTTCGAGGCATTACAACTTTAAGCATTATTCATTACAATACCCTACAGAGGAAAACACAGTGTTGTGGCCCTGTAAAGTAGTAATTTGTGCTGTTCTTGGGCCAAAGATTTCTAACTTTTGTGCCAAATGCAAAGAAATAAACAAAAAGGTTCATCAGAACTTGACATGTACTGCATATTAACAATGACTCAAAACACGCACCAGGCAGCATCTAGAAGAGATTTGCTTTCTTCTTCATGTCATTACGTTTCCAGAGTGGAAGTCTGTCAAATTCTTGAATCTCCATGCCAAAGATCTCAAAGAATGAATCTGGGGAAAGGTGGCGCTACAAAGGAGAGACAAGGGAATAAAAGAATAAAGTTATTGTGGAGAGGCTCTACGTTAGATGGATTTCTCAACATTTGTGTTTCTGCATGAGTGCTTTTCTCACACTTTACTGTACCTCAAGTCTTGTTCTGTCAACATCTTTCGGAAGCTTCACTCGTCCTGTACTAGTAACTATGAGCATTTCATATGGGTAGACCTTGACAAAACAAAGACTGGTTGAGAAAGCTGATTTTCACATATGATACTGAAAAACAGTCATTTGAACACTTATGCTATGAGCTGTTGAGAGTTAGAACATCATGTACCACACAACTATGCATCTGTTGTAAAAACTACTGCACAGTTAGCATGGATATTTGCAGTCTCTAACACCAGTGCTTCAGCCTTTAGAGAAGAAAACGCTGTCAAGGTCCTGCATATATTAGCTTTTGTCAAAAGACTTTTTCACATATTTTGCTGTAAAGGAAGAATGATAATGAAGTTGTCCTTGAGAGCTCAGCGCACTCAGCACTATCCTACAGCCATAAAACCAGCAAGCTTGTGTTTGAAATCCATCCCAAGTTCCGCTGGATTGTATTGAAGTATTATTTGTATTTATTATTGCTGTTCTCAAACGCCATCTTCAAAGGATTATTATGAATAGAACATGATGAGTCTTTGCAGGGAAAACTCTACGCTCATACACAGTTTGGCACAGAATTAAACATGAATATATAAATAATACTTGCTTTTGGTTCCAACAAATTAGGCATAGACATTCCTCTTTCCATTCTTGTTAATGCATGTTGACCATCATGGGTGAGCTACAGAGTGAAACAAAGACATGCAGCAGGAAAATGTCACGGCAGGATGAATCACTTCAGAGCTGAAAGCCAACTGGCAAGATCACTGTTAGTAAAGCATATTTATGATGTGTATGATCAAAGAGTCAGTTATGTAATAGGTGCAACTCATAAATCACTAGAGATGTATACAGTACAAGTACAACTGTGAATTGAAACGGAGTTAACTGTACATTTCTTTAAATATTCAGATAGGACAGGGAGGTGAAGGTCAAACTCAACAGGGAAAGGAAGCATAACCAGGGATTCAAGATCACACAAAACGTCAAACAGTTCCTTTCACGTACCTTAAAATCTGCAAGGCAAGGGAAAAGGAAAAGTAAAAGCAACACAAAATTAATTTTTATTCACTGATTTAATATGGGTGCGATTGACAACGTCCGCAATAAATAATAATTGTCATGCACATACCTCTGTATCTGGCTTCGTTGTAGTGGGAGAAATCAGCTGATTGTGGCTGGATGAGAAGCAAACACATTAAAACACTTTTTCTCTCTACTTTTCATGGAATAACCTTAATATTTACACTCTAGACACAGCCACTCTGATATTTGTGTAGTTCAGAGTCAAAATCTAAATCGGTGAATACTTATATATATATTAAACATAAACAATCTGGTTAGCTATTTGCACTAAATTCAGTGTGCTGGATCCAGGGATTGTCACTTAATAATACTAAAGACAGTGTTAGGTGAGTAAAGTCGGTCTTACTGGATGGAGGCCATTGCGACCGTATCCAGGCAAAGAGGACGTTTGGGATTTTGGATCTATGTAAAAGTGAAACAGCAGTTAGATTAGCTCACCATGAGATGACTTACACCCAGTTGCAGCACTTTGCCCAGAGTAGATCAGACTTACTGAGTAAACTTGAACGTACTAGGTAAAGTACCTTGCCAAGTTCTTTTCTTAGTCTTTTATTAACTGTTCCGTAAAACTGACTTCTCAGTACTGCTCTATTTTTATAGTTTCTTTTTATAAGTTATAGTTTATATTTTCCACAATACATTTATTTAACATTTACATTTTTACCAACAAAAAACATTGTTTAGGTTGGACTAGGTTACCTTTAATGCTGTTAACCAACTTACATGCATTGAATTCTGACTTACACTAGTTTGACCTTACACAACACTGCAGGGGTCAGATCCTGCTCAAGGATTCAAATAGTCTTTAGCTGCCCTCCTGTTTGGTCTAACCAAAACAAAACTAACTGACAGGACCCTTTATTAAATCAGTGTTTTAAACATGTAGGCATCTGACAACACAAAGATGGTGTTGATGATTACTAGCTTTACTCTAAATGTAAGCATAAGTAAGTAGAGTTCAGGCAATGAGAATAAATCAATAGAATACAATACAAATGCCTATCCTTTAGAATGACACAATTGAGATAACCATCAGTAATTTAAAATATGACTTATACGATACCTTGCTGTTTATAAATTGGAGGCCTCTTGTACATGTGGAAGCCTTCGTCTGCAGATAGAAAAGAACGCAGGGTTAGCAGATAATTCTTTCAAAAACATTACACAACAGAAACAAAATAATGTGGTGTCTTTTTTGATTGAGTACAAGGCAACATCACAGATTTTATAATTGAGCATTGGTGCATTTATTTACTCAGAAAAAAAGTGTGGCACAAGGTGCAGAAAAGGTTTAACACAGAACTTTATGTTAGATTGTGCTGTAGCATTAACAAACCAGACCTGCAAAATGACAATGCCATAATGAACACGCTTAAATTTACAAACAAGTGTAGTAAGCAAATTCGGAATGAGCATCATGTAAGACTCTAATGTTTGATATTGATTAATAAAGACTCTGACTGAATAGAGGTACATTTCACTCACTGTTGTACATAGAAATCAAGGCCCTGTGGGCTGTAAGCGAGCTGTGACTGATCTTCAGTTCCCACAAAAGACACATGCCAGCGACTACTGTTCATAGCTTTTAATATCTCATCCGCACAGATGTCAAAACAGGCTTTTTTTTGTTTGTTTGTTTTTTAAACAAAAGCACAGCACTGCTATAAATAGGATGTAGAAACATATGTGATTGAAGTTTGGCACAGGCACATGAATATTTATTATTAATATTTATTCAATCAAACCAGAGAAAAGAAAGAAGCTAATCATGCAAAATGGGTAAAGAAAAAGAAAGTAGAGAGAAGCATCTGGATGTTCTATGGTGTATTTTTTTCTGGGGTTGTACTCGAGCTGTCTCCTCGAGTCAAGCTGTGATATGAAGAGTCTGTGTGTCTGACACTTTCTGTGAGCTTTGACCACTAGATGGCTCAGTGTTTCTAAGAAAAAACTGAATCACATCTCTGTGACATCCTTTGCTGTGCTTGCATTATAAATTCTAAGGCTGACCCATGAACCTTAAACCAGTTTCTTGTTAGAAATTTGGGTGTTGTATAAATTCACTGCACTGTTTTAGTTAGGGTTGGGAAGGGGCGTCTTACCTTTGGTGTGAGGGAGAAAGAGGTGGCATAAAGGGGAAGTGGAGCAGGTGTCATTGTTGCCAGAGAATAAAGAGGGAGAAAGCATCAACCCTGTTTGTTATTCCACAAAGGCAGTGGGAGGAGGAGGGGTTGTGGAGACAGAGGAGATAAAGGAAGATGGTGCAACAGAGAAAAAAGTGAGCAGAGCAGGACTGGTCTCTTTTTTATTTTTTACTTTGGAGTGCTCCTCTCACCTGGCCTGTGGAAGTGCTGTGGTGCTCTGGACATAGTTGGAGTGTAGCTGTGACGGTTGTACACTGCATGAACTCCGAAAGATCCATGGCTTGTAGATTTTGGTAAGGATTTCCTTATTTCAAAACTCTCCTTGAAATTAGAAAGACACACACAAAAAAAGTGTGAAAAAAAACCTGTGAAATATGCTACAATTTAAAACTCATTTGTGTCAGTGAGTGTTGAATGCATATGATTTGAATGTGGGTCTGGTACATGCTGTGTGTGATCTTGACTGTGTAAAGCCAATAAAAATACTCACCTCTGTGGTTTCAGATACATTTCCTGTTGACTAAATCAGAAAGACGGAAGAAGAAAAATCAATGTATTGACTGAATCGTACATCAGTATACATTCTGATATATGTACAATTCAGGTAAAAACCTTGTATCTCCAAACTTGCCAGATATGAAGATATGAAGAGGATGACTTCATTCTAACTACAACACATCTCATCTTTTTTTAAAATTACTTAGCTGTATGAGAGGAGGTTATAAGCTTGGAGTTATAAGGTTTTCACATGAATGCAGACATATGAAAGGAAGGAAACAAAAGGATTTGATTGTAAAGGTAGTTTTGTCTAATTATTGTAGGTTAGTTTCTGGAAGCCTGGCAGTGATCATTAATGCAGCCTCACTCACACAGTAAGCAACAACTAATCAAATATGTTGTTTTTTTTCCAATTAGCTCTATATTAAAAGTAAATTGGCTTATTTATTAGACAAATTCTTAAAAATGGAAACTATAGGTAGAGAGCAAGTATCCTGTGTATCTGCTGTGACTTTAACTTAAAACATTTAAAGTAGTTTGTGACTGTAGAAAGCGAAACTAAAAGCTCTATTGCTCCAAAACGCATTTAAATACACATCTCTCCCATTTTTCACAATTAATGTGTTTGCATTTTGGGCCAAACACAATTAAATGCAAGAACTAAAATGAAATAATAATAATAAAAAAAGGAGTTCACTTGGTTTGATTCAAACCAAGAAAAAAAAAAAACACCAAAACAATGACACACAAAAAATGTCACTGCATGACTTGGAGCATTGAATAAAGTTACCTCTGCAGGGTTTTGTCTGTCTTGTCTGTTGCCTTTGTTGTCCAAAGCAGAGGAGTTGTCGCTCACAGACTTATAGGATATCATATCAGGATGCTCTATATCATATATAGCCTTGACTCTGGGAATTGCTGCTAAGTCTCGGTAATCAATGATCTCATTATCTACTTTTGCCTGGGACCAGGACAGGCAGGAGAGGGAGAAGAGACGGGTTGAGGAGGACACAGAGGATGGGAGATAGAAGGATCAGACAGTACACGTTATGTCAGGTGAAAGGTCAAAGGTTGCTTATTACATAATTTCAGGGAAGAATGAAACTTTAATCCCACAACACCATGTTGATCTGCCTTCGGCTCTGAAGTGAACAGACTGTATTATTCTGTAAAGTGATAATCTACTGTAGAATCTGTTTCTGTCTACTCTATAAATTATTTCACATGCTTTCAAATACAAAAAGGTAAATTGTTATGTTATGGTAGGTGACTTGATGGGGGTAAAGTTTACTCCATACAGTAAACCAGCAGGGTATGGATCACGAGAGAGTGGGAGGAGGAAAGAAAAGGAAATTTGTTTCTCTAATCACATTCAATCTGAATCGCCAAAGCATTCAAATTGATTAAACAAGTAAATCTAAACTCCTATTCAATATGTGGTTGATTTTCTTAGAATATTAATAAATTCACAGAGAAAATTTAAACAGCATTGGCTCTTCATCATTCAACCACAATTGAAATCACATTTTTTCTCTCACAAGCGAGATGAAGCTAGTTCCGATCAGTCAAGGTAAAGTTGAAAAAATATGTTTACAGAAAAATGTAATTGTTTTCTTTTTTCAAATGTTTTTTTTTTTCTTTTCCACATTGGCTATTTTCCTAGATGTATTCAGTTACAACAAAGACATATCTTGCAAGAGAGACACTTTGTCCACACGACTCCCCTGTATAAATAAAGGGATAAATGAAACGTAAATCATCCGACGGTGAATTGTGCACCATGGCAGACACTGAACTGATGTTATCGCCGGAACTTACACAGATGGTTCGACCAGGACTCCCTGGAGTGCACGAGCCGGGCCTGGAACAGGAGCTTTCAGATGAGGATCTGGTGGGCTAAGGAACAAAAAAAAAAAAAACTGTTGTGTTAGCTTGATTCTTAGGATGTTTCCACTTCAGTTTAGATGCTGTTATACAATCAGCGGTGCCCTCGAAACATCTCGTCACATGCACACACAACTTGGTTCTTGCATTAAATCTGGACCAGTTTTTATTTTTAAAAAATCTTTCTGCCTATTTGCACAATGACATCAGTCAGACAGATAGGTGCAACATCTTATAGTGAGAGAGCACACTGGTGTGTGTTAAATTGTGCAAATTCTGGCAGATTGCAAGGCCAGAAATAACCACAGCCAAGCGTGCAGCACTGTCAACAAAGACAGTTCATATGCTACCACTACCTTCCTTTTAAAATGTTACGTATGAAATGTAATACGGTATATAGTGTATATAGTTTGCTCTACAAATTAAAAGCTTTTCTTAATCATTCATAGATGCAAAAGAGCAAAGTGTTCATGTTGCATGTGAAACAAGCACGCGTGATTAATCTCAAACTTCGAGAGATGACAGCCTGCTCACTCCAGAAAACCATCAGAGCAAACGGCAGACGAGCTCACAATATTAACCTTCAGTTCATGTGGGGGGAAAAAGTAATCGAGACAAGGTGTTTTTGGTCTGCTGACCTGGGAAGGAAGAGAATGTGAATAGACATGAAATTATACAGCTAAAAGTCTTTATCATGTTGGACAACAGCTTACACAGATACCACACTCAGATCCTCTTTGTGACAAAGGTCACAACAGCTGGATATTAACAGCTTATTTTGAGAAAGTTGGGGGAATGGTATCATGTTGTGCTGCCTCCAACATATTAAACTGCGTCTCACACATAGAAATAAAGTTGAGTGTTAAATTGAGGAGAACTTACCCTGTTACTGTCCTCAGTTCTGTTGTTGTCTCTGCAGTCTGGGTGCCAGACTGTGGATCCTGTGAACAATTAGCAATTAGCTAGTGCAAAAACAGTTTACATAGTGACAAAAAAACAGCTGGAACTCCAAACACTTTGTTTTTCTTCACCAAACAAGGCCTTGAATTTCAGCATATACTCCAAACCAAATCCATATTATCACCATGGGTTTGTTCACTCTAGATCCACAGAATAGCTATGATCTTAAACTGACCTTGCAGATACATTTCTTCTCCTTCTGCAAACATTTTGTCACATCGGCTGCATCTCGCACAACTCGGGTGATAATGTTTGTCCCCAGCCTACAGCAGATAATGAGAACATACACAAATTACAGAAAGCGTGCATGTTTGTAAATTAGGAGCATGACTTTGCAGCATGACTTTACCTCGAGGACTTTTCCTGTTATAAACTTCTGACATGCCTCACACTGTACACCAAACTTTATCTGGTAGTCTCTCTCACAGTAGGGGACACCATCTCTGGAAGATAAAACATTTAATATTAAAAACACACATTTTCTCATTCATATTTATATTGACTATATTCCTGATATAGTGGTGCATTTTTATGAAGGCAAGTAGTCAGAGGATCAAGAATGAGAGAAGGTATGAAAAAGAGATTTGCATTTACTTGCTGATGTATTCTCCGCTCAGCACTTTCCTGCAGGCTTTGCACTTGAAGCAGCCGAGGTGCCACTGACCACCCAAGGCTAACAGAGCCTGGCCATTCTTGATGTCTCTACCACAGCCAGTACAGTCTGAAAATACACACATGCATGTTCACTGACAGAGATCTGAACAGGTTCTTGCCCCATGTGTAAATTCATGTTTTTTTCTTTAAAATTCAAATTATCCTAAATGTATTAGGCCTGTTTTTTCTGTACATTAGATCCAGTATCTCATTTCCTCTTAAGTATTTAAGGTTTATACATGTGTAAACTGAACATTAAAAGTAAAAGGCCATCTGATATCAGAACTAGAGCTTTTCTCTCTAGTTCTTTGTGTCCTGTCCTGTAGATTCTCTTTTAAACAAGCACCTTTCTGTAGACTCCTGCAGAGAAATCTTCTTAATCCTGGGGCTTTGTGAGCCTGGATCCTCTATTGATCCCTGCTGTAGCCCTAGTTGTTAGGCGGATAAGGTCGAGCTGAGGTGGAGAGCTAAGTTCTACTTCATCTCTTAGTCCACACTGAGTCATTGACCTGGCAGGGTCCCAGGAGAATGACCAGAGACTGACCACATTTGTAACCTCATGTCAACTCATTGTAGTGAAAAACAAATCCAGTCTACCTGGGGAAGGTCAGACTAGAAATAGGGACAATGTTTATCCTGCACTCCTGACAGAGAAAGAACTTTCCAGACATTATAAATCGTCTCCTGAATGAAAGCTGAACATGTTTGTTGTAAGGTCCTGCAGAGTCGTGATGATCCCTCACTTTCCACATCTTCTCCCATAATGGCATGAAAATCAATCGTGGATGTACTCAAAAGACTTGTTATCCAGTTATAAAAACAAACTGGAGCTTCACCTTAAAACACGATGAAGGAAATGCACACACTGGAATATAATCAGGTGTTTCATGTGCAGGAAAAGTGTGATGTGCAGACCCTGAATGGCTTGTCATCACAAGATAAACTAAATAAACAGGCAGCTTGTATTGGAGCCACGGTTGGACAGTGTTCAGTGCACAATCCACTGTCTGATCAGGTCTGCAAAGGATCAAACTCTTTGATCTATTTTAAAGCTTCATTAATAAATAGTTTGGACCTGCAATTTATGAAAGAACGCACTCACTACTAGAATAGTTGATATCATTGGGAGTGGGAGATGCTGGTTGCATGCAGCGCTGACAGAGGCAGTCTTTTCCACTGAAGGTGACGCAGTCTCCAGCAGGAAAGGGGTGCCTGAGAAACAGAGGAAGAGACAGAGGTATACTCCACAAAACATGTTTGCAAAGCTAAAACTCCCACAGTGTATATTTTTTCTTTCAAAGTTACTTGCAAATGGTGCACACAAAGCAGGCTGGATGATAGGTCTTCCCCAAGACCGTGACCACCTCTCCCTCCACAAATTCCCCGCAGTTGTTGCAGAGTGTGCCGTGAAGCCTCTGGAAGTCCAGCGGGCAGAGGTAGTCACCATTCTTCACGAAGAAGCCACTCTGAGCCAAGTCGCATCCACACACTGCACACAGACACACATTCATAGAAGAAGAAAGAGAGATCAATGTTGAAAAATTTAATATCAGCAAAAAACCTCAGCCAAACAATACTAGAATACACTGAATACTAGAATACATTCAGAAGTCCCTTTGCATTTGAACAAGGTATTTGTGTATTTTTACTACATGATACACCTACTTTACATAAAATGATTTATTTTTATTTTGGGTCAGTAACAATAAATTCACAGTTTAAAGTGTTGCCTTTTTTCAGGCTGTTGTCACAAGAATAAATCAACAACAGCTACAAAATCTAACAAAGGGAGGAGATCAATGCTATTTAGGTTGTCTGACCTCATGATTGTGCCAGGCTTGCTGAAGTGTTCATGTGTGTTTGTATGCATTCAAGTGTGTGTGTCTGAATGTGTGTGTGTGTCTCAGTGCTGCTCAGCCTACTGACATGTTACTGACATGGAGGCAGCTTTCTCTCAGCTTGTTTGGAGTCATCTGATATGACCAAACTTATCTCTGACACCGTCCCGCAGAACCTGCCACAACAGAATGCACTGAGATGCCAAAGACAGATTTGTGCTGCTCTATTCCTGTCCTGCTGTGAGTCACTCACAATGGACACAAGTTTTATTTGAAAAATATCTATTTTTAAGTCTGAAAAAAAAAAATGCTTCTACATTCCATTTACCTAAAAGTTAAGACAGATTTTTGTTAGACTTATGATGACTCCCACAGAACTCTTCCATCCCCACTGTTAAAACACTGAAAGCTTCTCTGCTCTGAAAGTCCCTTTGTTTTCTCTGTGCTGTAAACATCATCACAATGTGATGAAAGGGCAACAACACGAGAAGCTTGTCAGTGTCGATTAGCGGGGACAATAGGCTGCAGAGGAAATATGTTTTCCACGAAGCAGAGTAACACTGGTGAATGACTGTCTGACAACCCAGGAGGTTCTCACAACAGTCCATTGTGGATGTAGACTGTTTTGTAATAAATTGAATTTGATGGCACCCATGGGCTAACTAATAAATGATATAAAATAAATGATAGCGGCTTTATTGCACCCTAAATTGTCAAATGTTACTTGTGTTGTTGCCTGCACGTAACTTTACAACAATGAAGATTAAATGTTGAAATCGCTAATTTAAAATCGACCACCCACCACAGAACGCCATTCATGTTACAGAGCAGTCTTTTTTCAAGCAATGCTTTGGAACAAAAGTCAGGAAATGACTTGATTATAATATATTCAAGACAGTCACCAATTTACCTACACTGCACATGAGGAATTTTGTTCACTGGTTTGCTCTCAAGTTTCCCAAATGTCTCAAATATAGCCCAAGAACACACTGAGCCTGCTGGATAAAGTCTATTCTGACAGAGGTGTGATTGCACAACTGCCCAGGACAGCACTTGGATGGCACTCACCCTTACAGGTGAAACACTTTATGTGGAAGTGATTGTTCTGGACTCGCAGCACCTCTCCTTTGCATTGCTCCATACATCTGAAGCACTGGATGACCTGCTTCCCTGCAGGAGGACACGGGTGGCAGCCATCCTGAGCATGCAGCGCTACAGCGAGCAGAAGGAATAAGTGAATCAGTGACATGTGTCAAGTGAATTTTCACTGTTACATTATCATTCAGAGCTACAAATGTCAGCCTGATGGTGGCACAGGAGTCAGTCAGTGGAAAGTCAGGGGATTGCCTGAGTCATTAAGGTTCAACGTCTTTGAATCCATTTCATGGGAAAATCCATCCAATACTGGTTGTTGTATTTTAATTTGGACCAAAGAGCAAACATCTCTCTCTGTACAGTAGGTTTATCCTTTTTCTGGCCAAACAGTCATTACAAAGCAGTAGTCCCTCAGAATTGTCCATTCGGCGATTACATAACTGGACATAATGTACAGGCATGCTCTCATTTGGCACAGAAATACACGCACATATACAAATACATACATACATGGTCAAAGTAATCTGCGGTGGCTTTAATCCAAATGATTACTATCTCACAAAAACAGACAAGAGCTCACAAACAGTCCTTTATTTCTCTGCAGAGAGGTAAAATACCATCTGTATCATGTGGTTTTGGAAGACTGAAGCTCAGCCTGATTCCTTCTCCTTCTATTTCTTTCATGTTTATATGGCAGCAGAAGCAGTGGATGCCTGTACAATCTAATCACGGCCCACTTGAAAGGTCCTGAATGTGATTAGCAGAGGAGAGAGAGGAAAGAATGTGGCACGTCGAGAGCGCTCCGTCTCCCAGTGTGTGGACACCCAGCGTACAAATAGATGAGCAGACACGAACTTAAACTTTTTTTTTTTTCATACACCCTTAGTCACAGAAAAGTTAGAAAAGCATCCAGAACAAATTCACTTATGAGGCGACCAGCAGCTGGAAATAAACCCTAAATAAATATTATCTAGACAAGTGGTGGTTAAACTTATTTGACTTAAACTGAAAGATTTTCACACTTGGAAAAGCTGGAATTGTTTTCTGAGCTGTTCTGGTTACCCAACTCAGCCTCGTGAACACTAAGACAATTGAGTCAAGCACCACTGGTATGTGGCCCCAAGTCTGCCTCACTACAGGAGAGATTTGTTACCATGGTAACAAGCATGTAGTAACAAACTAGATTAAGAAACCATGCCTCCAAAAGGTTAGTATAAAGTTCATTGTAGCTTGTTGTAAAGTTTTAAAGACATAAGTAAAACCACTGTGTACATTGTGCAGTGTTGTGGTGATAATAACCTTCCACCATGAGCCATGCAAAATGTGTTAGTCATGACTTTTTATGTGACAAAGACCAGTAATCCACAACCTAACAACTACAGCTTTGGAGCAGACTGATGATTTTTACGAAGGCTTGTGCCTAAATCCCCAAAAGCAGCGCAACACTACAACTTTTAGTGGAGCTTTTCAAATGAGCAAACAAGCAGTGTTGGTCACACTGATATAGAAATGCTTTGGTTTTAGTCAGTGTTTGCATCACACATGAGTCAGATTCACACTGTTTTGAATTCCACACATTTACAATGTACATGTATCAAGAGAATAGAAGAATAGAAATGCATGCTCAGTTTTAGCACAAGCACATTTTAAAGCTAAATTTGGACATTCTACAAAGGCTACAGCATAAAATCTTGTGATCATAAGTATTATCTCTTCCAAAGTTAACAAAATCCTTGTGGGAGAGCAACCTGTCCCTCTGGACATGGCACTCCAACAAACCTGAAAGCTCGGCCAAACTGACCTTTGTCCTAAAACGCCTCAGATATTTGTTGATGACAGAGCGGTGATGCCAACACAGATTCAGGCATAAACTGGGTTTGTGTTCTTGTGTGAAACTGATGTGTGGAGCCTTCAGACAGAGAGATTTTTAATAGTCTAAAATGTCTTCCAGTCTTTCTTGATCTCTCCCAGAATGTGAAGCTGATAGGGTGTCAAGTATTAGCAAATGGTAGATTTAGAAAGACAGCAAATGGAGAGAAACCTGAGACGGGCAGCTAATCACACAGCCCACTATCTCCAGCTATGAGTGTGTGTGTATGTGTGTGTGTGTCTGTGTGTGTGTGTGTGTGTCTGAGAGAGTGTGTGTATATGTGTGTAAGGAGTGAGGACGTATCTACATTAAGTATCCAGGGTTTTTAAAAGTAGTGATGCTATTTTTAGGTAAGAATAAAGTACTGAATTGTAAGGTAAGCCTGGTGCACTGTGGCAATATTACTTTTTCTACAAAACAAATTTGGTTTCACACATATTGAGCTACAGGCTGTATTTGGTCATGCGTCATGTGTTACTCACTGTTCTTAGTAATAACTCTTGAATTTCCCTTGAATTACTGTTTATTGATGATGCCGTTGTTAGTAATGTCAGGATCTTTAAGGAATGTGTTTTCAGATTCAGAGCTTTTAGTAGCTTTGGGTGTTTTTTGGGTACAAACGTCTTCACTAAAAATTCCTCAATTCAAAACACAAAGTTATCATACACCTATGTATCAAGGAAAATCCAGTCTACTGGGAACATAATGGACTTACAGTGAGAATGATGAGCTTTTTTTTTTTCATTAACTGTTAACTGACTTAAGATTGACTTGATGTCTTGATAACATCCCAGCATGTGTGTGTGCTTTAATTCAGAATTACAGATACAAACAAAACAAACACACAAAAAAGCTCAGTAACTGTGAGATGTAAAAGGAATGTGAAAGCTCATTTAAACTACTTCTATTCATCCTCAGTGGAGCAATTTCAGTAGTTTCTTGAGACTAGTGTATCAGAACAGCAAGTGGCAGGAGGTTTTTATCTCAGCAGAAATGAATGACGGCATTTTTTTCCAAGATGTTATGTCATTTCTTATCACTGTGTAAGTGAAAATAACTTCTTTCTGCTTAAGGAGTCACAACAGCAGTTTCGTCACAATAGAACATCTGTTTGCTCCCTATTACTGCAAAATAGGATAATCAAGGCAAAACACTGCTTAATTCAGAGGTATTGCTAAAATCACATGCTGGTGTTACCCAAGCATGATGCTCAGTGATAAGCTGTAGCAGCTGCGCTTGCACTTTTCCCCACTTGGCAAATCATAGTTTTTATCTCCAAATGTAGTTTCATAATTTGGGAATGTTTGATTTGAGTCTTAATAGATCAAAAATATTAACAGTAGAGCATAAAATGATATAGCTTTGTTTTCAGAATTCACAATCCAGAGCTATTACACAGCCAAAACTCAGCCTTACCAAATAATAATGTACTGTAACAACACTATACAGTACAACACAATATATAACAAAAGACCATTACAGCTAAGTTAGGAGGAGCATAGAGCAGTCAAAGTAAAGCCATGAGCCATACTTGTTTTATTTAAGACAGTCACCTCTATGGTGGCGTCACATGGAAAGCAAAAAAGTAGACGCACAAAGAGAATTGACAAACTGAAGCACACAAAACTGTTAAGCAGTGAAGTTAGCATGATCATATATCACATTTTTCAGAAATTCGGATCAAGCTCCAAGACCTTCTGACTTGATAACAACAGCATACTCAACAACAAGTTAACAAATTCTCAGTAGATGAAGACAAACACAAAGCAAGATGCACAACCAGACATACTTTATCATCCTGTCACCCACACACACACACACCCACACACACACACACACACACACACACACACACACACACACACACACACACACACACACACACACACACACACACACACACACACACACACACACACAAATGTCTACCTTTCTCTTTCATGACAGCTGGTTTCTGCTCTTCAGTGGGAGCACTCAGGGCAGCGGATCAGAGTGAGGAGAGGAACTAACTGGAGTGCTGGTCCAAGGGAAAAGGGGTTGGTCCAAAAACACAGAGGGCAGGAGTGACTTTGTGTGTGAGTGTGTGTGGTCTCACTCACAGAGGACAGGAGGAGTGGCACGGGGAAGTGCTCCTATTCCATTTTAAACTCTTGAGACACATGTTCAGAGGGGAATTTTAAACACATAAAGCCTTTTAATGAGAAAATGATCAGAGATATTGTTGTTTGAATAAATGTGAAAATTTATGAGAGAAATTAACAAAAATATCAGACTTAATTAGAGTAGTCGTATTTTTATCTGTTTCCTATGGTGATGATACTCATACAAGATAAACTACACCTTCATTTCACATGTGAGTGCAGACTCAGGCTGTTTCTTTAGTTGTAGTGAAATCTGGTTAGCATCTCTGGGTGATCAATCTAATCAATATACAACAATTTACCTGTTGAGTATCAATAACTTTTTTGTCCCATGGTGCCTCTACAAAACACTTCTAATCTCTAAAATTATAGCACATAATGACAAGTCATTAATATAACAGTTGATGGAGCCAGTTCATGTAAAAGACACCTACCTGATATTTCTGCAGGCACACCAGCCAGCTTCTCACACAGGATGTAGTCATTGGGGTTGAGGAAAGGCAGCTGCTCCATCATGGACTGTTTGGGAATAAGGTAGAGAACTTCTGCAATTTCACCATCTTCAATTATAGACATGCGCCTGACAGAGTTCTTCCTCTTGACCCGGTCCAAAACTACCATTTCATTGCTGTGACTGGAGCCGCAGATCCTGCCCAGGCTGCTGAGGTTCAGAAGGCTCGACATGCTCATGTTGTCCAGACTCTCAGCCAAACAGTTCAGGCTGCAGACTGACTCCAAGTGAGAAACCATAAAGCAAACCTCGAGATGTTAAAGCCTTCTGTTGAAATGTCAGGTATTAAGACTTTGTGACTGAGTCAGCGTGTGTGTGTGTGTGTGTGTGTGTTGTCCATCAGGCAGTCAGAGACTAACTCCTACCACACGCCCTTTAAGAAGATTAAGTGAAGTATATTTTTAGGGTTTATCTTCGCAGTAAAAAGAGGATCTGAGCTTTAGACGTCTCTATCAGGTAACCTTCTTCCCTCCATTCCTGTGACTTTGACTTGTCACAAGTATGTCATCACATGCATCCATCTAGGAATCAAGTAACTAGGGCGCTCTTCAAATAATATGAGCTGTACCTCTTTATTGTATCATCCATTTATGTATGCAGTGCAAAATCATATTATTTAAAGCTTCAGTAGATGTTAGGGTCAGTGTATAAGTCAGGCATTTTCTGCCTGAGCTTTGGTTGGATTATGACTGAATACAAACACCAGATGGACACAAAATAACTCATCTTCAAAGACCCTCCGAATGCAAACATTGTACACAACGAATGAGTGGTTTTTTTTTCCCCTCAGTAATCTACTGTGTTATTCAGCGCTGACTGCAGTACTGTGAATGCTTAGCTTTATAACAAGGAACTCCACATTTAACCTGGCACAGAGTTAGGGACAGGAGGTTGACACCCTGAACCTGGATCTTCAGATTACTCATTGTGCTAAAGTATTTGAGGACTGCAGCATTGTTCAAGATCAGAAAAGTCTGTCGCTCTCTAATTTTATTTAGCGAATTTCACTGCTTAAAAAAATTTAAAAAAAATAAAAAATTTGGTTTGATGTGAAACGGGGATGAAGGTGCTTCAAAGCACATGCCCCAACCTTAACCAGATAACATTTTCTAAAATTCAGAATAGATCACAAACCTGTCCTTTGACCCTTCTTACACAAATAAAAAATACATGTTTTTTACCCACAGAAAGAGAGAAATAAAAGTTATAGTAGACTTGCTGACATTAATTTGTGTGCTTGTCTAGAAATCAAAATTAGTAAATCTAGAGGATGACTACTGTATGTGCTCTGGCATAAGACCTAACAGTGGCCGATAGCTTATAATGTCACAAATGAAAGAGGGTAGAAAGAAATGGTACCAACAAAATGACCAAAACAGCAATATACATTTGCAAAAACTGTGCAAAAGCAAGGAAAACATACATGTATAGGCTGGTCCAAGTTACCAATGTGATCAAATTTAACTATATTCCTGAGGGATAGGCTTAGAGGTATAAATGTGCGTACCTAAAGCATGTTATGCTGCCATTTTAATATTTAAGGCCACATTCTTGCAGTTGTTGACAGTCTGATGGACGTGATATGAAGAACTGTTACCATGACTACCTACCACAAATACCCACAGTGACTTACAGAAAGGTTTAAGATCTGCAGACATCTATTTACTGAGACATCATAGAGCTAAAAGAAGGGGCTGAGTATCTAAAAAAAACAACTTCAAAGAAAGCCCAAGTAAAAGCCATCTTGAGATTAACACACGATGATGGAGTCCCACGCAGACTACATCAACACCTCAACTGCTTCCATGAACAGTCACAAACAACTGTGTAATGAGCGCCACCTACTGACTTTAACGTGTTTTACTGAAAATGTAAAGGTAAATTAAACTGCTCAAATTTGCAGTAAATTGCGTTCTAAAATTATGTTCTACATTTACAGTTCAAGCATTGGTTTCAAATACATTAAATACAAAGAGTGTCTATTGTAAAAAAAAATGCCATTTCAGTACTGTTCTTTGTTTTTTGTTTGTAATTTCTGCTTCTTCAAGAAACATGATACAAACACCTGCAATTCACCACCAGCAGGATGATACTAAGCAAGCTTTTAATTATCAGGTTTATCTTTTAGATAGATGGCAGAGATCCCACTGTCAAAAACACCAAACTGCATTTTATGTTTGTTGTTTTATGTAAAACAGATAGAATTCCCTTCTTCACTTACATGTTGAAATCTCTAAAGACACACATACAGAAAAGGAGCTACAAATATTTCACTGTTTCATTAGAAAGAATGTCATAAAAAACATTACATTTGTGACTTAAAGTTTTACACAACATCCAGGTTATTTAGTTACCTCTGTAAGGCCCAGACAGTCAGCTGTGGCAGTGCAGTCTGTAGCTGAGTGATGATAAGATCAATGAAAATGTATTTCAGTTAAAAAAAAAAAATTCAAAACAAATTAAAGGTATAGTTTGAATTTTCCTGGTGAAATCCTTTTTCTGAACATACCTGCAAAAATACTGCATATTTAATATAACATATATACTATTTGGCTGTCAGTACTGTTTCACAGGGATCCATTAATTCTGTCAATCATCCCCTGTGAGTCCACAGTATGGAGAAGCAATGAGGTTTCAGTGAGGCGTACAACACTGGTACAAAAATATCTTAGAAAGAGAGACAGAAATGTTCACACTTGGGAAAAGTGTTATCATGAAAAACTCATGAGTTGATTGAACGAGATCGGACAGCCCCACCATCATCCTCCTCGCCATCTTGCTCCTCCTCTCCCTGGTTGAGTGGCTCTCTGTCCGAGTCTCTCTCTGCCTGCCCTGACCTCTTAGTCGTCTTGTTCAGGGTCCCGCCCTGCAGTAAAACAAATATCAACTGAACACACTGTATACCGTGATAAAGTCATCTGACAAAAGACACACACACACACACAACATATATAAAATGTTTCAAAGGAAGTCTAGGAGATCTCTGACCTGTTTATGGTCAACAATATTGAGCAGCACTGAGGTGACGATGCAGCAGATGGTGTTGGCCAGCATGAAGATCATCATCCTCTGCCAACGCCACAACGGAATCTTTGTTTCACTGGCCAACAAATTGAGAAAACAGTAAAAGGTAAGTAAAGATATATAAAAGCAGGCATGGATCATCAGCGCAGTGCCATGAAATCCTGATCTGAAAGATTACCTACCTAGACTTCGTGCCTAAAATCTGTCCGACAACCAGATTAGACACCCCAATACCAATCATCTGTATGGAGGTGGCCAGGCCCATGGCTGTTCCCAGCTGTGCCTGAGGTACCACAAGGGGAATAGATGGCCACATGCTAGCCTGGGATACAGCACAGAAAGTAAATAGTCACACAGCACACATAATAGCAAATCATTTGAAAACACGGTGGAAATAATATGACAACACCAAAAAATTCTCATAAGAGATGGTCTTTAGCTCTTTGAGCTAAACTCACAGCAGCGAAGGAGTAGGTGACACCCAGCCATATGGTGGACACCAGAGGAGGGACGAAGGTGAAGGCCAGGAGTCCGAACACAGGCAGCGTGAGGACAGCACAGGCCACAGCAAAAATGCCCCGAAGACCCACATAATCCTAGAACACACATAAGAGGATGTCACACGGTACACCAGCCTACCTACTTACTTTTAAACTACTTCATACAACAGACTTTTGAACAACAAAAGGATCAGGAACAGGTTTAGGAAACAGATACTTACTATGAGAATGCCCACGATGGCTGAGAGGACCAGTGAGCTGTCATAAACTGCTCCGGCAATATAGGCCGCTTCCTTCTGACTGTAGTCATTGTACTTATCCTGAATGAACTTACTGGACAGGGGAAAAAAAAAAAACCAAACCATGGGTGTCTATGTTAAAACAGGGAGTGCTCATGTTTATGCACCATGGTGGCATCAATATATTTCTTGATCTCTCAGGATCCCTACAAATAATTCAGTATATAGACACTACTGGTCTTTCAAAAATCCATGTTGTGTATTGTTGTGTTGATAACTCTACCTGGCATCTGCAATGAACGGGAAGATGCCGTTGTAGAAGAACATGATGGTGAGAACCAGCAGCCAGTATCTTAGAGACAGCAGCTTCATATCCTGAATTCTCTACACATGCACACACACAGAGAAACAAATAATTTAGTCCATACAATTGCTGCAGGACATACTGCATATGCACACTACTAAACAGTGAAGGTTTTAAAATGAAAAGGTCAGATGCTTTCTAATAATGTTGGAATCAGGTTATTATTAAAGGATATTGTTCGTACCACTTTACGAGATTCTTCTTGGATGGCTCCCTCAAGACCCAGCTGCCTCATTCCAATCTTGTCCAGGGCACTGACTATGATGGCAGATGTAAAGCCCAGCACACATAATAGTGCACCTAGAAATCACAGCATCATGTGGCACATAAGAAAAATACTCTTGCTTAAACTTTCTTTTTATGACATTTTCCTGTCAAGTCAGGCCATAAACCCTAAAGTTTACACACCACCCCAGAGTGTCCACTGCATGCCATATTTTTCTTCAAACTTCTGGGTGAGGAAGAAGTTCAGGACTGAACCCAGGCGTGAGAAAGCCAGGGTCAGACCGAAGGCCAAGGCCAGCTCCTTCCCTTTGAACCAGAAGGCTGTGATGCGGTTCTGAACAACTAATAAGGAACAGGATGGGAAAACGGTTTAGGGACATTCCTCAGAGTTGACACTGCAAAGAGTATTAACTTTCATAAGGTAGCCTTACTGGTCAGAGATCCATTGCCTGATCCAAACAGCAATCTGCCTGTGAGCATTAGTGGCAGCAGATAGGGAGTTCCTTTGAAGTGGGAACCCAGTGCAAACAGGGACGAGCCCAAAACACAGAGGAAAGAGAACAGAAACACCCCGACTGCAAAGAAGAGAAGACAGAAATCAATTTACCATGATTTTTTTTTCTTTTGTTTGTTTGAAGAGATATGCGAACTTACAGCGATTTCCAAGTTTGTCAATCAGGAACCCAGCAAGGATCACCACTACTGCATTCCTGTTGATAGGCGAGAAAAACCACAACTGAAGCTGTTCTCTGATCAGCCATTTATCTGTATTTGCACAGTTAAGTCAGTGTGTGTGTGTGTGTGTGTTCTTACGTCCAAGCATAGATGGCATAAAGAAGATTGTACTGCTGAGGCGTCATCCCCAGTCCCACCACACAGTCCACTGTCCCATTGATCACTGTGGCGTTGGGACATGTGAGATTCTGTCCGATAAGAGGAAGACAATGATTTAAGTTACTATTTACCTAGCAATAAACTGAGGACAGAGCCTGGAATTCTGACACCAAATCACAATGCTGAGTTGATGTGGAGAAATCATTTGATACTGATAGTATCTTTAAGCTCTTCTGCACTGCCTCCTCTTATTTACCCCTTGGAACTGATCCTGCAGAACACTGGGGATGTCAAAGCAGAAGTAGGAGCCAAATGTCAGCAGACAGTTGAAGAACAGCACCAAAAAGCGATAATACGCTGCGAAAATAACAAAGAGTGGGATGAGTGATTTCCCTGGCTATTTCTAACTTTAAAATGAAAGTCAAAACTTGGACAAGAGAAGACACTAACACTGCTGTACACTTCAGTGCTTCACCATGTAGCAGTGACACAAAAGTTAATTACCTGGCTTTGAAGTTAAAAAATTAAAGTGGAAATAACAATAAGAAAAGCACATTTTTGAGTGGTGGAGGATTTTACTGAAATCGGTTAGTTGATGTTCCCTCCTGTTCATGTGAGTCCAATGAAAACTTTGGTGTGTACCACAGAGTAGAGTTAGCTTACTGGCTGTAAACGCTTAAGCGAATGAAAACACACAACGGGGGATTTTTCATAGAACATTCACAAGCTAGCAAACCTTTAGCTAACCTCTAGGTTTTGGCAACTTCCCATTTAGTCACATGAAATATTTTTTTAACAACACGCGAAATCCTAAAATGCTGAGTTGGTCATTTACAGGCCCTATTTTCCAGGGAAGTATGCGGAGGGTTGCGAGGCAGAGGTCTAGTATTCTAGCTAAGCAAAGGCTGGTGACTAAAATTGCTAATTTTTTGGAGAAATAACGCTATAGTCAGACGTACCTTTCTCCGCCGGCTGCGCCATAGTGAAGTAAAGCGACGTTAGCTATAAAATCAAACTGTCATCCTTTACATCCAGCTCCTCTGCTGGTGCCCGCAGACCGCAGCTCTTTAAACTACGTGGATCGATCTGTTGTTTTGTAAGAGCGAAGCAGATTGTTTGGAAACGTGCGCACACAGCGAATCCGACATTTTTTTTTTCTGTATAAACTTTATTGACAAAAGAGTTTCTACATCTCCGTTTGTAGAATAGTAAACGGTAGACGGAAAGCAGAAAAATAAAAAAAAAGATTTTATTTTTCATGGACGTTAACGGATTTACTGTTGTTTTTACGTAATTTTAAAGACTTTAGTGTTTAAAACAAGAGGAAGAGTAGAAAAAATTGTAATCTTTTGGGGTTTTTTTATATTCAAAATGTACACGTTTTATATCACTAATTAAGTCTGAACAACATTTTTCAGTTACAGTTAAAAGAGAAATGTGTTTTTGTGTTTTCAAGTTTACAAAAAGGACATTTAAAATCAATGTTTAAAAAACATGAACTAAGAATATTATTGCGTATAAACATTTGTATGGTGAGGCCCGAGTTAGGTCTGATCACACAGCTAAATCTTAGTCTTAGCTTCTTTAAAGTCCACTATCTTTCCCTTGCACCCATTCAATCAGTGATTTATCAGTGTGTCCTGAAATTTAATCCAATAAAACCAACAGATGTGTCGATTGGTCTGTAGTCCACCTGCTGACAGCTGCTGTGTCTCCCTCTGCCTTCTGCTGTTTCTAATTAAAGACATGTAATCTACTTTACATTACAAAATACCTGTGTGTTAAAGTTTCCTGCAGGTTAAAAGGGGGGGGTGGGGGGGCGAATATATGTAGCGCGTTTCTGAACACTTGTCCCTCAGCGGACACCATCAGACACCACTGATCCAAACATTGCTATTACAAACTAAAAAAAACACAGATTCGCGTGCATTTCATAAACCATGTGTTCACGTAGTTTGATTATGTCTTAAACCATTTGAAATGTCTGTCTTGCGCAGAGCTAAAACATGGGAAATATCAGAATCTGAGGAGGAAACCGACGCCGAGACAAAGCCCGATTTAAACAGTGATGAGAGCAGTCAAACAGCAACAAGAGTCAGGTCAGACTTGAAAGAGGATCCGAGTCCAGACCACAAATGCAAAACCACGTCAGCAACGAAACGTGAGTCTAGTCAGACTTCTTCTTTGCCTCCTCCGCGACCAGATGGGTCCGGCACACCGAGTCCGGCGAGAAAACGCCGCACCAAGGAGGAGATAGAGGCGGACAGACAGAAAGCCAAGGAGAGGAAGGAGGAGAGAGACAGACAGAGAGCAGCCAAAGCTCAGGAGAAGGAGGAGAGGAGACAGGAGCAGCAGAGGAGGAGAGAGGCTGCTGAGAATCTCAAGAGTCTCAGGCCGGAGAACTGCCTCAAGTGTCTGACTGTCCGCATTGATCCAGGTAAACAGGCTCACCGTGCTGCCTTCAGGTGCAGTCGGGAACTTTACTTCCACCAACTTGTGAAGGGACAACATGTCAACAATTTGGGTGCAATTTGGTCTCAAAGTACTGCAACAATACAACAATGATGTAATAAAAACTTATACTTGATAGAATGAAATGGTGTGACATGCATCTATAAGCCTGTGTGTTTTTCTTCAGCTCTGCTGCAAGAGGATGGCTCAGACATCTTGCTGGACACTCTGGCTACCTTTGAGTGGAGGTTTAGCATTGAGAGCCAGCAGGTTCCTCACAGCATCACCTGGACCCGAGATTTACCTCAGGTAAGCACCTGATTTTTTCCACAACAGACAAAACTGCATTTTTGATGCTTCACATGGAGCTGTTGGTGGGTGCAGAGCTGGTAGTGCACATGTGTACATCTGAATGTTTTCTTTGCATGATATTTTATCTGCACCTGTAATGTGAATATGGTTCAAATGCATGCCTGGAGTCTTTATTTACATATGTATGAATACGTCCTTGTGCAACCCTGCAATGAGGAATGGGAAATTCATTTTTCCCATTTCTTTAGTGCAATTTCAGTTTTGTCTTCAGCAGGGAGGAGATGCCGTGGGCTCAGTGGAGGAGGAGCAAGTGGTGCTGTTGCTGGGTCTGACTGACTTCATGGACATGGTGATCTCTGTGAAGAAAGTAAGCAGACTTTCAAGCTGTAATAATCTAACTCTGATGGTAGCCCACATGATGGACTCTCTTGATTTGCATTTTGTTGCTGTGATTCTCAGTTGGGCTGCCTTGTTGCATGTGTTGCTCTGCTGCTCTGTAGTACTCTACTTTGTTGCCCCTGCAGATGCTAGACAGTGAAGGGGAGGAGACAGGGATGGGGTCTTTTCTCTGTCCTCTTTTGGAGTGTCTCAACCGTGATGCCAAGAAGGTTGTCACTCTCTTAGTGACAGGCTCTCAGCCAGATTACAGGTCAGTTAATTATTCAGGTCAGCTACTTAATTATTCACATTCTTCCTTTTTAACAGTAACTTCAATGTTTTAAATTTATTAATCTCTAGTGGAATAATAAGAAAATACCTCTTCTGTGTCAGCTTTCATGTAAACAATCTGACTTATTGGTTTACTTACCAACAGGACAAATGCTTGTGATGTGCAGTCTAAACTGGGAATGGAGAATCTGGACATTGAGGAGGTCAGTTGACTTTGAATCCCAATTATTTTCAGACCTTAACTTCGTGTAAGAGATATTATGTTTTCTGTCCACAGAAAATGAGGGATTTTTTTTCTTCTGTCTCCAGGTTCTTGTTTACCTACAGCTCTGCAAGAATATCTCACTGGTCTTCCTGGATGGCTGGGAGGAGGTCACTAACCACGTGTGTGCTGTCACCAAGGCCTTATCAAAACGGCCTTTCAAGTATGTACATGCAGGAGTTGTTATCATACTAAAAGAAACAAGATACACGTTTCCTTCAGACATGTACTCTGTAACACTACTGGCCAGTTAAACCAAATATACTTTCTCACTTACTTAAACGCCATAAGAATGATGCTGTTCTCTTTCTGTTCTTTTAACTTCCTTACAGACTCCTGACAGAGGGAGCTGAGCTGCCCTTCTGTGTGGACGGTTCGTGGGCCAGCGGGGCTCGAGTAGAGAGGGATGGCTCGGGGTTGATCCAGGTCTGGACCAAACAGATCCAACAGCTGAACAGAGTCAGCCCCACTGTGGCCTCCACAGTGACTGCAGCCTACCCGTCCCCTCAGCTGCTGCTGCAGGTAGACCTGAGTGCACATCAGTATGGTGAATTTACAGAATAAATTCACAAAAATAACATTTTCTTTCCATGTTGTTTCTTTGTTAGGCATACCAGAACTTGGGATCAGAGGAGGAGAAGAAGAGGCTGCTGGCTGGTCTCATAGTGAAAAGCGGAGGTAAAGAGAGACGTATTGGACCCGAGTTATCAGCCAGAGTTTACCGCTGCCTCACAGCCCAGAACCCCCAGCTGGTCCTGGATTAAGTTGTCCACTTGAAAATGAGATGGATGGATATCAGCGAGAATCAATCTGGTGTCTATTGACACTTTGTCACCACTTGGCTGCTAACATGTAAATGTTGATGTTTACAAGCTAAAAATATGCCTTAGATATCATGATCGCCTTCCAGGAAAGCACTATTTATATCCATCTGCCCCTCTGCAGATTCAAGGAACAGATTATGTTAATAGAATATATTTTGTAAAATAAGGAATTACATAATGTATATTATTTGTAAAACAATATTCTAGTATATTATGTATAAATACAAGTTGTGCAATTAAAGGGACTTCAATAAACTGCATGTTATGACTTGTATATGTATGAACAAGGGTATAAAAATGAGCTACAAGGAACTGTTCTTTTTATTTTATAGAACTGCCTGAGTAAGAAAGTTAATAAACAAAGCATAACTGTACAAAGAAAAAAACACAGCTGAGTAGCAAATCGTCTTGTAAGCAAGAAAGCAACCGCAGTTGATAGTCAAGCCAAACGCTGATTACAAAACACATTTACAAAAAGTCATTTCCACAGTATCAAAAAGCAACTCCTTTCCCCTGGAGTCTATCCCTGAGAAAGAATAATGTATACTTGTTTTTTTGTTTTGTTTTTTTTGTTTGTTTGTTCGTATGTTTTTTTGTTTTTTTGTCAACAGTAGGCCTTCCAAAGACAGTGACTGGCATATTAAAAGATGAAACAAAACAAAAAAAGAAATTAGCAATACATATGGCTCTTATGAGCCCTGTGATAAAACTTGGCTAAAATGAGAATGAATGACCCCTGTGTCACTCTAATATCTCGACTGCATTAAATGTCTCAGACACTACAGACTCTCTTCCTTCTCCCCATTTACTGACAAAGTTGTTTGAATGACACAAAATTGCTAGATAAAGTAAGAGAAGCAACGATCCACTCAGATATTGACTAAAAGACGAGGTTGCTCTTTTATCCATGTTTTCCAACAGGAGACATTGATGGCAATGGTAGAATAGCTGTGCACCAAATGCGTTACAACTAAGTCATGTCCAACGGCATCTTTTGCATTGGTAATCCTCTGGCTCAGAGCAGCAGCTATCGTAGTCACTGCTGGGAGGAGTTGGAGGGCAGTGGCAAGTGCAGGGTTGAGTTTGAGGTGACGTCTGACAGGAGCACCGGTATGAGACTGTGTCAGGTAATGGACTGGTACAGGGGCTCGGGGAGGTGCAGGCACTCAAGGTAGATACCGGGCTCGGGATGGGGCTGGAGCTAGGGGCCTCGTGGAAGTCCTCAGGCAAGTCCCCGTGCTGCTCTGAGGCTTCGGGGCTGCTGCTGAGGGTGAAGACCCAGCCCAGCTGTGTGTGGAGGAGGGTGCGCAGACCTGGGGGCAGCTCTAGAGCATTAAGCAGGTCTGGGCAGTCGGGCAACATTTGGCGGAGCCGGGCACAGCAATGGTACTGCAGAGAGGTGGGTGTATGGCAGGCACGGATTACCTTCATACTGCTCTTGGCTGCTGTGGAGCATACCATGGGGTAGAACTTCTTGTTCTGCAGTTTTGTGGCAGCGACACCTGTTGTAACAGAACAGAAGAAAGAATGAAAACATCTGGGGATTAAGAACCACTTTCATGAGTAAAATGCTGTTTTTTTCACAGTATATGAAGCTTTCAGGTCCTGCTACAATTACAGGAAATCACGCACCTATGCAGTGTCGATTCTTGTAGAAGGTCAGGGTACCATGCCACGTGTCCAGGTGTACTCCTATGATGGAGCCTTGTCCAAATCGAGAGGAGAACTTCTCTTTGTCCCCTTTGTGCTGGAGGAGACCTTTAAACATATAAATAATAAATTGGACAATTACAATCTCTTGAATGTCTGATTATTTAAGTCTTCTTCCAGTTTCATAGACTCCTCTGATAACTGAAGGTCGATTGTAATCCCTGTACTCTGACTCTCTAACCTGTGTATGAGAGCCCCCAGCTGTCTTCATCGTGGCCCAGCAGGCTGCCAAAGCTGTATTTGAATTTCTCCAGGTTCACCTCTGAAGTTCCAATTCCCACCATCTACACCAAACAGCAGAACAGCAGAAGACAAAACCTCAACAGAGAACAACAAGTAGTTCTGGCTCATACTCAACATTGACCCTTTCAAACTAACACTGAGAGACACTTTCAGAAGTGATAATTTTATTTCAGTATGATTCAAGGGACTGCTACGCACCATATCGGTTCCATAGACGGGAGAGGTCATCTTGATTTCCCAGAAGTGTTGGCCGTCTGTCAGCTCCTTGGTGCCACGCATGGCAGCTGTGCCGCAGCTGTAGTCTGAGTGAAAGCTCACCTTCCTGTTGTCACAGCTGAGGAAGACTCCAGAGGACTTGAAGTCCTCGTCCCATACCCAGTCAAAACCTGAAAACACATCGAACATGTGCTATACTGACTGGCTGATTTCACACTTTGTTATTCACAATTCTCTGTGTCGAGGACGTATTTAATCATGCTGTCTTAATAACTACTGAATGGACTAGAGTGAAATATGTTACAGACAATTATGGTCCCCAAAGGATGTAGTCTATAGACTCTGATGAACCTCCATCTTACTCTGTACGGCTACCAGTAGGTCAAAGTGTTTTCACTTATTCTGTGACATATGTTAACATCTACTGGACTGGCACCAAATTCAGGACAATCAGGAATTAACAAGATTTTCAAACTGATGACAGCTTATTCAACCTTAATGGTTACAGGACTTATACTGTTACATTTGTCTGTGCAGCCTCAGTACTACACTTGTGTGAACTTATATGGCCCCCTGCTGTGTTCATACACTGCATTCACCAGCCATTGCTCACCCTGATCCTCCTCCCCACAGAGGCAGTCACTGGTAAGAGCGAATCCTGGGCTGAACTCTTCCTGTCGGTCACACTGGCAGAAAGACTCCCCTGTCACCGGTACTGTGCTGGGCAAGGCCACCACCTCAGATACAGCCTGAGAACTCTCCAGGTAATCCACTTCAGACTCCAAGTCGCTGATCTGGTTGACATAAACAGTACAAACAGCATCTTGTAAGTCCGTAGACGTGGCCATGGTCCAAAAATGTTGGCTTGGCAGCAGGGAGAGGAATCAAATCCAGTGCAGAGAGCTTTAGGGTTGTATCTAATGTTTTATCAATTCCTCTGGAAGATGTAATGCCTTTTTTGAAACAATAAACCTTATCAAGGGCAAGAAAGAGCAACCTAAAAGAGCAGTAGGTTGCTGGACAGGAAAAGCATAACCTTGCAGTGTTGCGCACAACAATCCAAGAAGCTAAATGAGAGCCATCACCCATATGCCACGTTTCAAAACCTTTTCACTAAAAGCCGTTCATGGTTCCGATTGGTGAGAGAAGTCATGTGTGCCAGTAAGTAAAATTAGATCCTTTCCAAAAATACTGGGCCTCCTGTCCTTCCCTTTGGAGACCTGACCATGTCTTACACACAACCATTTCAGACAAGGCACAGTCCCAGTGGAAAACTACTGGCACTCAGGTAAAAATATTACATCTGAATTTCCCAAAACACCATTTCCTTTAAAACCCCCACTTTTCTGTTCATGTTTAAATAAACCCAGTGTCTCACCTGTGTCGTTGTCTGGCCTTCCCACTCCTCTCTGTCCAGTGTCTGGATCACTGCCATGGCATCTGTCTCTTGCCGTACTTCGCTCCAGGCCAAATGCAGAGCCCGGCCATTTCTGCCTCTTCTCAGCATGGCAGCTCTGTGAACAGCAGACCCACAGTCTTATGACCAGCTGGTATCTGTACAGTGGGCCATGTACTTTGTATTTAAGTCAAGCAAGGTCAGTACTGAACTCCTTCCTTCACTACTTATTAACACTTTGATTTGTTTGTTGAGGTCAGATTAATTTGTTACACATACACGTGCATATCCCGTTACACGTTTTCCAAACCTGGCAGGCTATATATAAGGAAGAGGGACAGAAATAACTTTGTATTTCACATTGAAGAGGACACAAAAAATGATATACAATTAAATTCCTTTTTTTTCCAACTTACTGTGAGGCTGCAGAGGAAAGCTGTGAGCTACCTCGCATTTTCATCACATTTCTCAAATGTCTCACAAACTTATTGGACAACTAAAATTGGGTCAGTAAAAAATTTGAATAGCAAATATTCACAGTATACACTTTTCTCAGTTCAGCTGTGAGTTTACTTTCTTCGGTAAGAAGCTGCAAAATATTGTGAAGGGAAAATTAATTTCTAGTCACCTAGACAGATCTTTGTGTGATGGCTCACCTATTTCTATCTGTCCCATATGCCTCAGTTGGCAGCAGGAAGTCTTTCCATGCACTTGTTTAACCTTTAAACCCAACCCTCTGCTTTGCAACTGTGGCAGCGTGTTAGCTAGCTTCATCAGCAGACAGACACAGATAAGGTCACCTAACCTAGTGACTACAATGTGTACTGAGGATAAATCATAGATTTTAATACAATTACGTTTACAGCTGTCCCAATATTGACTTTGACAGTTTATTAATATCTGGAAGTTTAATGCCCTGCGAAAGAAATTTTGGGTTTCATTCCAGTAATCTGAGAAGGGAAGTGGCTCAAAATTCTGTGCAAATAATTACCTCCTTGTATAATTTTTGTAAAAGTCATGTTAAGTTGGGCCCATCAAGATAACATACACTGCCACTCTGCATGTGCTGTATCAAGACTGTTCTGTCGCCATTCAGTTTAAAAACAAGCCTAATTCTCAGGGCAAAAACAGAAGTGACATGTTTACTTTTTTTCTGTGCTGAACAGTTTATCATCTTCACAGTCAGTAATCATTACAATCAATTGTCTTGATTGAAATGTTTTGTTTTTCTGAAAAGTAAGTAATGTGTTTTAAAATTCTGCTTATAGAAGTAAAAAGAAATTCTGGGTTTCAAAATGTTATTTTACTCTGTATTACAAGTGTAATAGATTTATCCTATATTATAATAACCTATAGTTGATTAACCTTAGGAAGAGTCTTTATTTCCTCAACACTCAGTACTTCAGCCTGATGGCATGTCTCAGTTAATGCCAGCACTGAACACAGCAGCTGGTCACTGCTTTGCAAACAGGTGCAGAAGATAAATGCCAATAATTTAGATTAGTTAGTCTGGAGCTAGTGTCACTTTAATTGGGCCTTACCCTACATACAGTAAATGCCTCATCTGGACAACCCAGTCAGCACAAATTACTTTACAGTACTTCTATAAGCCAATGTCCTGATGGCCATGATATAAATGCAGTCCACAATAGGAGCGTGACAGTGATATGATTGAGTTATGTTAAAGACAATAAAATACTGAAAAGGTTTATGTCGTAAAATCAAATTGTTGTCTGTGCCCTACCCTGAGTTTCCATTCTCACACAACTGATTCTCATGCTCTATTCACTACACAAGTCAGCACAGAAACAGGAAATACTGTTTGTATGTTAAGCAAATGTCCCACTAAACATTGTCTATTTTACTAATTCTTTAACTCAAAACTCAGTCACCTACATTGCACCAGGTATTTCAGTTTCAGAGGCAGTTAGGCTCTTACCTTACTGTAGTCTTCCTTTACACTATCTTGCAGTGGCTCATTTGAGAGCCAGTGTGCCTCTATAATCGACTGTGTGACAGGTGCAGTTCGCACTCTGTCCCACTTCTCAGGAAGCTGGACGTAAACATTACTCTTGCACGCCCCCATCGTGTGCTTATTGGATAGGACCTGTGGGGAGGAGGGGTTTATGTTAATATACTTAGTTACCTTTACCTACGTGTGGTAACAATCTCAGGAACAACTGTGGCCTTCGTGCAAATGATGTGGTGTGTAATGAGCTGATAACACAGGGAGGGATATGCCCATCAGGTGCTCAAAAGCTTTTATAAAATACTTGGTATGTGGATTTATCTTTCACCAGACCGAAATTACTGTGAATAACACAAATATTTACAGTGTTATCAATTTGTTTTGCTGCTGTTAATAATTTTGTAATATTTTCGCGAATTAAAAAAAAAAATCTAATTTCGCGTGTATACATATTTTGTAATATTTAACAGGATAATTTTTAATCTATGTTAGGCCACATATATAATAAAACATATTTGGAGCCAACTATTTGACTTTGGTTCATGTTATCATCGTTATTCGGTTCTGTGGTGCAGATGAACGCACCATGGTGTTCCTCGGCAGCCTATTGGTAGCCTTGCAAGAGAGGCGGGCCTTAGGTGCAGCAAGTGCTTTGCGATTGGATAGGTGGCGCATGATCCAACGATAAGCGGAAGTACTGCAATCCTGTGCTGTGTGCATGTTGTGTCCCCAAAAATCAAAAATAAATTCAAAATCCAGTCATGGAACAAAATAATGGTAGGTCGAATTTACCGTTAAATAAAGTTTTGAAGAGGGTTCGGTCTTACTCGTAGCTTGTTCATTCTTACATCAGCTATCTATGTTCATTTTAAGAGATGGCAGCTGACAGAAACCACTGCGTGTTCTGTAAGAGCTTGAAGAAGTGGTTAGCAGAAGCTAACTGGGAATTAGCTAAAGTTCTATATATTCAACCGTGAGTTGCAAAGACTGCTAAAATCATTCATAGCTGACGGAAAGGTTTTCTCAGTCTCAGAGAAGTTACTGTTTGTAAGAAGAAGCAGTTACGTAGTGACTAATGATGACTGTCACTCACAAGAAACTTTAACCTACTTACTGTCTTGTTGAACTTGTGAACTCTGCTGACGAAAGGAGACCCCGGTCCCTATCTGCGACATTTACGCCTGACTCTTGTTTCAGATAACGTCGACAGTTCAAATGACCCCCTCTCTCTTATGATTTACTGCCATTTACAGATTTAGAAATAACACTTTAATGTCGAACTGACCCTTTTCATTTTCTTCCTTTTCACATGAGACGGGAGCCTGGCCCAGGTCCGGCATGTTGTGTTGGTCCTGTCAGGGAAAGGAGGTGTGGGAAAGAGCACCATCACCACAGAGTTAGCACTGGCTCTCAGGCATGCTGGCAAGAAGGTGAGCTCAAAGAACAGCTATGTGTATATGCTGACACAGTTATCCTATTAAAAACAGACAAAGAGGCTCTTAAATATGCTGTAGCTGGTTATAATGTGCGTACATTGCATATGCATTGTGTATTACATAGTTAATAAGTTGGTCGTCATTAAACAGTTGCATTCAGTCATTTTGTTCTCAGTATTTATCAGTTTTGTTTATTTCTGTACACAGTACCTGACTTAACAACCTAACCTTAACAAAAACTGTGTTCATCAGGTTGGTATCCTGGATGTTGACCTGTGTGGGCCCAGTATCCCGCGCATGCTGAATGTGAGCCAGACAGATGTGCACCAGTGTGACTCAGGCTGGGTGCCAGTCTACACAGACCCAGAGAAGACCCTCGCCCTAATGTCCATCGGCTTCCTTCTGGATGACCCAGATGAAGCTGTGGTGTGGAGGGGGCCCAAGAAAACAGGTGTGCTATTCTCTAGCTCTAAATTCCACTACTGGTCTGTGACACTATTTAGTAGAAGTAATGTGGGTACAGCACTTATAGAAAGGGTCTGTACCAGTATATTTCCAAATGAATAATAAAATAAAACAAGTCACTAGTGTGATATGTTGTATGTCCCCATGCTGCATGCCTGGCACTTGAACTCACCTTCTTTTGCTCAATATCCGTTCCATCTCTGAACGTCCTGTCCTGCAGCCTTGATCGGCCAGTTTGTGTCAGATGTAGCATGGGGAGAGTTGGATGTGCTGCTGGTGGACACACCGCCGGGAACATCTGATGAGCATTTGGCTGTACTGGAGAACCTTAAAAAACACAGAGTGGATGGAGCTGTTTTGGTCACCACACCACAGGTACATGAAATGAATGCATGAAAAAAAGCGACTAAAATCATAGTATGCTTCTTATAAATGAATCATAACAATCATTATCAGTCAAAACAGCTGAGTTTCACCACACATTACCTGGATTTTAGACTGAAAATTGCTCTTGCTGGTCTTCTGTTTGCAACAGGCGGTGTCTACGGGGGATGTAAGGAGAGAGATCACCTTCTGTAAGAAGACAGGTGTACGAATCCTGGGCATCATAGAGAACATGAGTGGCTTTGTTTGTCCACACTGCTCTGTAAGTAAACCCAAACTACTACTGTTTGGGTAATTCAGATTTGTAATACCAGCATCGGCCAGTTAAACTGTAGTTACAGCAATGTTTAGCCAAGTATGACAGGATGTTAAGCTAATCTACAAATCAAATGCCTTAATGTCTGTTTTAAATTAACTCTATTAGATATTTACCCCAAAAAAACCCCACAAATTTTTGTCAAGATTCTGTGTAGCCAGATTGCATCTATTTCAATATACACTCTCTCTTCTCAGGAATGCAGCAATATATTCTCAAAGGGCGGTGGTGAAGAATTGGCCAAGCTGACTGGATCAGTATTCCTAGGTGAGACCAGTGAGATTGAATTGCATGTAATGTTTGCTTGCAGCCACAAGGTGTCACAACACACTGCAAACACACATCGCTCCTCACTCACCATTCATGATTTAGGAGGCATCTTACATCACTGCGATGCTGCTTAAAATGGTCGATCCAGATTTCAGTGCAGCAGGAGGTTTAAAGTCTGTCCATGAAGCCAATGATACAGTCATTCTTTGTCAAATGAATAAATCGTTTAACGGCTTCCCTCAATGGTTATCGGCTTTGTGTGCAGATCAATCTTTTGAGTAATGATGCAGCTAATTCAGTTCACCCTGTGGCAGTGAGAAGCCAGCTGTATCTGACAGTGCTGCGTAGCTTTAGCCAACAAAGGAAACTGCACTGTGTTGCCGTAGTCTTTTGGAGAGGGTTCTACAGTATGTGACAAGTCAGTGCCCCTGAACACCCACTTGATTTGCACTATTGATTATCATTAATTAGGACGTCACTAGAGAGTTTCACTTTTAGGCATAAGGTAACTGTGAATCATTTCTCAGCTGCACCATATAATAGGTATGACACTGTGAATCCACCGTGGTGTTTTCAGTCGCTTCAAATAAGCTCGGGGATCAACATTACGTCTTCTCCATTTCAGGTTCCGTGCCCTTGGATCCTCTGCTCAGCAGCAGTATAGAGGAGGGCAAAGACTTCATACAGTCCTTTCCTGACAGTGCCACCTTCAGTGCTATCAGCGGTATTTCACAGACTCTGCTCAACAGTCTCCAAACAGCCTGAACCGTGACATTAATCTGCTCAAATATCTAGATTATGTTCACATTTTAGTACATGGGATCTGGGGAAATGTCCAATAACTAATGCAAGAGCCATTAGTTGCTGTGAAAATGTAAAGATTTCTATGTTGCATTTTGTCCTGTACAGTTGAACATTATAGAGAATTATTTACTGATTATCTTCTTTTCTACTTGATTTAAAATCTGCATATGTCAGCAGTACACTGCAGGCTCGAGCGCCGTTTACTTTTGCAGTTTTGCAGTTCTTGAGGCAGTAACCACAGAGTGAAGGTTATCAGCAGTCACATCAGAGTGAAACAGGACGAGATGAATACTGAATAATTCAGCTAGTCTTTGTTTTACAGCATTAGGGACATAAGTTTGTAATAAACATACTAAAAATAAAAGTCTTGCTGCTTGTACAGTACTTAAATGTGTCACAGTGAGATATGCAGTACTAAAAAAAAAACAAAATTTTTCTGTGTTTGGAAGCCAGTCAAATCTACGTTGGAATCTTCTTTAATTCGATTGTGAAAACATTCACATCGACACATCAGGATAACTTCAATACCAGTGGTAATACAGGATTGTAGATTGGCGCTTCAGTAAATGCGTCAGCAGCAGTTCCATTTTCAGAAAACACACTCCAGATCAAATTGGACCCGTCTTTGCATGAAACTAGGCCAAACTTGCACACTAATCTCACCGATTTCTGCTGCATGCTACAAACGATACCATCAAGTCTTCTTGTATTTTTTACCTTGGTTATTAATTTTTTTTAGCAGGAACCATACATGAAACTAGCTTTTTTGATCTGGATTAAATCTTCTGAAACTAGCCTGCTCTTCAGCTTCATATCCAACAGCAACAAAACACTGAAACCCATGCAGGATTTTAATGGCTGGAATGTGAAAGAGATGAAGTACAGCCACAGATGGGGGGGGGGGGGGGGGGGGGGGGGGGGGGGTGAATAAGATGGAGAGGAGATGAATTTTGGAAATTACACTTGTGAGACCCAACATGGGGCACACACACCTTTAATGCAAACAGCAGTACTACAGGAAAAACACTGAAGTTTGAGAATGTTTGCGTAATGATTAGAATACGGCTACACACAAAAATCCCACTCCACCAGCAACATACTAAAGGCAATCTTAATTATTAAACCAAGAATTACATCCAGAGGAATTCCAACCACTTATCACAATTAACCCACAGTGCATTAAATCTATCTATATAGATATTTATATGTCTGTATATATATGTATAATATATCCTGGGGAATTAAAGACTTTTGCTGCATTAAACAGTTCAATGAACAATTTCTTATAAATAAAATCAGTGGAAAAAAATCTTAAGTCCATACACATTTCTCTTTACAAATAGATCCTCAAGATTAATGCGGAAATTGTGTCACTCCCAAATCGACGTGGGAGGAGAAAAAGCTGTGTGGCCCTTTGGTCAGCTCTCTAAGACCAGAGGCCAAGCTGCCTCAGCTGGCCTCAAGGCCTGAAATAAGTGGAGGGAAAAAAGGAATCGTCATCATACAGTTGTTGAAACACACACACGCACACACAAGACAGACAAATCACTACATTGCGCATTTACAAGTTGACTATCAAATTGGGACGACTGTACACATTGTTGAGATAAGACCATATTTATGGAGCCATTTTAATTCATTTTTTTTTCCCCGCCTTCGCTTCTTTCATCTCGTGCGGCAGAAATTTTTACAATTTTTTCCCCGTTTTACACTTTTTCTCCAGCAGCAACATAAAGGACAGATCTTGTAGTGGAGATGTTTGGATGTTTATTTTGTGGAGAGAATGAGGGCAACAATGAGCCCGTAGAGACCCAAGACCTCAGCGAAAATCAAGATGAGGATCATGCCCACAAAAAGCCTTGGCTGTTGAGCTGTGCCTCTAACGCCTGCATCGCCGACAATGCCAATTGCGAAGCCTGCTGCCAGCCCACTGAGGCCCACGCTCAGCCCAGCTCCCAGATGAAGGAAACTCCTAAAGACACACAGACAAGTGTTAGTCAGCAGGGGGATGTTGATCTCTCACTGATCGAGTAATCTGGGTTAACAATTTGAGAAATTGAGCATTTTAACTAAATATGTAAATGTCAGAGCACTTTTAAAATCACTGCAACTGTCAGAGCCTGTAATGCCTAAAGTGGGCGACTGGTTTTCCATACAACGGAGCAGTAAGGTAAAAGCTGTTCAGCTGATGAGGTGTGTGAGGTTTGAGTCTGCATCATCAATCGCTATGGCTGCTGCTCGGTTTACCATTTCTACCTCACAACATGTTAAACTGAACTAAACTACAAACCCATGAAGTGTTTCTGGGAGTTGCAATGAACAGGATGTGCACACAACTCACTGCAGATAAGCTCATACTCAATACATGCTAAATTAAATGCCAATAAAATGTAAACATTATGACTGGTGTCATTGTTATTTTTATTCTGTGCCATAAAACATATAATGTCCAAAAACTATCGAAATAACAAGAGCAGACTGGTGTTAAAGTGAGTGTCTCCAGCATGTGCAGTCATGTGATAAGACTGAAAGTGCAGTCGTTGAGATGTTAAACCACACTGGTTGTTCTCACTGAGATAAAGAAATATGTCATTCAGTGCAACAGGACGCTTCTTAAATGTTTAACATTTTATGATTAATTGAGCTGGTGGATAGTAGATCTACATCAAGGCCATGCTAACAGAAATAAAACCGTGACAGGGTCATATCACTACTGCTTTAGAACCAATTCAATGACACAAACCATGTCTGTGGAGACGTGCTGACAAATTAAATCGAACTGCAGACAACACAAATGAGTGAAAACATAACTGGGCAACTGAACTCACTTGTAAAGGGAGACCTTCTCTGAGATGTTGTTGGCAATCAGCACTGCTACTACCAGGCCGTAGATGGCTATGATACCCGCCATGACCACGGGGATGATTGACTTCATGATGAGCTCCGGCCTCATCACAGACATGGCGGCAATTCCGGTACCGCTTTTAGCTGTGCCATAGGCTGCTCCCAAGGCTGGAAAGGAAGAGGGAAAAGACATCTTTAGTATACACACTACAGTGCATTTTACACTAGGTTAACAGATGAACAAAAAAGAAACCAGAGGACACAGCTGAATGACAACGCAGAAGTGAAATAAGAGGTGGAGCAAAAATACAACTGAACAATTTCTGTTCCCCTTAAAAATCCAACATGGCCTCACTTGGGGAAATTTTGATTGTGTTTGAATGGAAATACCAGATCACCTTCTTCTTCTTCTTCTACTGATGAAAATACAACGCAACAAAAAAAAATCTGCTTTGTAACAGTTTGTGTCTCGTCTCCCAAAACTGCCGCAGCCCATGTAATTTCAGAATTGAACCTGCTGCAGGGTGGGAAATCACTCTCCGAATGAAAAAGCCTCATTAGGCTTAAGCACACAGGGAACTGCTGACATCACAGGAGAAGCAGGATACCACATCTCCAGAGCCAGCGTTAGTACAGGACAGGCACTGTGGGGCAGCGGCTACCAGTCCACATTCATGTGGCATCTGTGCTGTGTGTTAGCACCAGGCCACACTAGTCTCTGGCTAGTATCACTGTAATGTGAAGGGGAAGTAAGAGAACAAAAAGCTTCATCAGCATGTTGGCCTGTGACGCTGAGGAGAGAGAGCGCAGTGCCACCTACGTCAAACACAAGAGAAAAAATAAATAAATAAGAATCTGATGGCAGGAGGAGAGCCAACGAGAAAATCAATAATCACCCTGATTTAATGTTAGACACTATATATAGCCAATTCTGGAACAGCAATCATCCATCAAGAACTGGTTATAATTCTGCACAACAAAGAACTGAACGGCTTCCAGGTGAGATGAGAGAGAATCGTTTGCGATATCCAACAAAACCCGTCAGAGCAGTGCAGAGTGTCATGAATCAGAGAAAGGCTGGTTTGACTAGATTTCGCACTGTCAGAGGAGTGTGTACACATGTGCGTGAACGTGAATGTGTTTATTCCCTCATCCACTGCAAAGGCAAGCTAAAGTGAAACCTCTGAGGTGACACTGGCCACAGCATAGCATCTAACGTATTGCTCCGTGCATGCATTAATGTATGGGGTCATCGTGTGCAGCAAATCTAGTTGTTACTATGTCTTCAGTGAAAGGATGTCAAAATGGCTGCTTAACAGCCAGCAAATCTTATGTAATACAATGAAATCTTATAAAGTGCTATCAACACAAATCCATTTCTCATGCTGATCTCATCATACTATACCATTGGTGAATAATGGAGGACCCTGCAATGTAGTTTTCTTGGTTCCTCATAGCCAACATACTTATGATTAAATCGGAAAAGTCTCTTGAGATATCATCTTGGAAGACAGCTCTGTGCATACAGCCCGAGGTACCCTGCCCCGTGTCTTCTCATTTCATGGGACAATGTGTTGAGCAAGCTTGGACATACTTCTAGTTAATTCCAAGTCTAGCTGTGAAGCTTTCTGGCAAATCAATGTAGAGGCAAACAGGAAGATGATGCAGGCCGATCTTCAAATGTGTCAGCGACGCCCCAAACTACTTGTATTGATTTATCGCCAGACTGATGCCATCTGCACAAGGTTTAATCAGTACGGCCCATCTACAGAGATGCGTCTGAGTTTAACTGGGCACTGTTATCGCAAGGCCTGACAAACACTCAAGAAAATTTGTCCTTGTTTTGACCTTGCAAAAGCATCAGACTCTTTGCTGTAGGACTTAAGTCTTTAAATCCAACATAAACTTTAAGGTACATCATACCAGGCACTACATCAAGACTCACACCTGCTTGAGGAAGGACACAGAACCTACCTGAGCAGTTGGATATAAAAACTGACCAAGATGGCAGATCCAAAAACAAACCCTGCAATTTCGCTACACAAAAAATCCTCAGGACAATAATCAGGAAACACCTAAGCCTTCCTCTGAACAGCTGTTTCTTTTAGCCATTCAGCCATCCATTCGTAATAAGTTACCGTCAGTAACGTTATCCTCCGACTCCACTCTATTCTTTGTAAGCTTGGCCTCACTGAGGAGTGACAGGTGAGGGCTGACAGAGAAACCCTGGAATCCCCAAACACAGCCATTCTGTCCTGACGATTAAAGGTCTGATGTTATGGCAGGGCGGCTTCTGCAGTGGTGTGGAGGCACAACCTCTGGGTTTTAATCCTAATCCCTGCAGCTTAGGTAAAGAGCTTTTACCCCTTTTCTTTTTTCCCTCCCTGCAGAATATTTGATGTATGGGATGCCCTTGTGACGCCTTGTGATGTCAGAGCGGGAGGTGCCTCCAGCTATGAGCGGTCTTGCATGCAAAATGCCCACGCAACAGACAGGAGATTGATCCACTCTGAGTAGGGAGAGAATGGGGAAGCACTACTTTTAAGGAACATTATGTCAAAATCAGGAAGCTCACGTGGTAAAACTGCTTTCCAGTCTTACAAAACAGCATGTTGGCTGTATAACAGAAATTATGAGACACCGACCAACCCATTGCATCCAAAGCAGAGGGATGTCTAGACCATATATGCTGCTGTCACCACTTGAACCTCTTTTTAATTGAAGAGTGAGAGAAAAACAATGTGAATCAAAGGTCAAGCAACCAAATGTATAATAATGAATAATGACTAATCAGAAAAAATTTACTTCCTTGGTGACAAGCTGTTTGTAGGCTATTGCATTAAGAATAGACCTGCCTACAATGCCTGCGCTGGAAACTGGAAAAGCACACACTGCAGTGAACGCACGCCTTCTGTTAAAATGTGGTCAGCACCATTATGTGTAGATTTATCAGTCGTGTCAATTATCCAGGATGCAAGTCTCCTTTATAATTTAACTGTTCTGGTTGAGAGAAGAGGAGAGCATGTGGGCTGTTGGGTAAAATAGTATTTAAAGAAATGGGGAATCAGAGCCGCTGCACTACAGCTATCACAGGAGTATCACAGGGTAATAACACCTTGTGAGTGTCACCTGTTCTGAGGCAATCACTAAAGGCAGGCCTCACAACTGTCACCAGACCACTAAAACAATGCAACATCAGCTGACACCAGAAGATCACAGCAACTTACAGACTGTTCCACAAAAAAGGCCAACTACTTTAAATTAAATATATTTGTTTTTTTTTCTTGTGATCAGAATAAGACATTTTAAGCAATCCAGTTGGGTGAGAACTTGTGATGTAAATTTGTCACTATTTCAGTATGCTAGAGACTGGATGTTGGATCAGCGCTCCAAAACATGACAGAATGACGGACGATGACTATCTCTAACTGCAGCCATAGTCCTTCAGCTTCTGTAGACTACAGTGACTGACATTATAGGAGCACAAGCTACAACTTCCTGTCAATGATTCCACAACACAGTGTAAGATCCTTCAAGACGAAGCCTGAATCATCAAGTGTTCCTGTCCATCCCACCATTACCACATCCCTTCTTTGTGCCATCTTGATCCCTTCCCCACTAGCTAATTCCCCAGCTGTCACTCTTTCACCATCACCAACTAGTACTACTGCTAGCCTCAGGGAGACGCCATCGCCTCCATGCTGCCCTTGCCCATCGCTACACATTAAACCTGAGTTATGACAAGAACCTCCACCTCATCTCGCTTCTGGGTAAGGCTGGGTGATATAAAATCATACAGTTGTATCATGAGACATTTTTATATTGTGAACTAGGATGCCCTATTGTGATGACGAAGATAATGCCTCAAACAGCAGTTACTGGGTCAGATTTCTCTCAAAACATTCTCAAATACCTGAAATCTCCAGCTCAAAATTACTTTGGAGATTTCTCATTATCATGCAGCTCAATGTGATTAGTTAAAAAACATGTTAAGTCAGTCATTTTACTCTCTATTCAATAGGCATGTGGATGCTTAAATTTGTGAACAGACAAAAGAAAAGGTGGGGGGTAGAATCCAAGATTACATTATGTTGGAAAAACCTCTCTGCAAATAGATTTCAAGGTCTTGCATGACAGCAAATACCATGGAGATGTGCCTCAATGAAAACCTATGTATCATTCACCACCATATGTGAGCCAGCTAAAAGGCCTCAAGCTACAGCGGGTCAAGCCCTCTGTAACTTGGTCAATTAGTAGCTTGTTGATTTCCTATTGGAGATGCACCCGTCTCACCAGTCAGCCTAGTCACATGTAGGCCTTTATTATGTAGCAGAATACCATTGGCATATGATGTAGTTCTTGCCTTGGCTTAAGGGAAGACAAATAATAAAACAGGAAAAGATCCATAAAACAAGCATGACCAATTATAAACCAAGCCAGTTTCAAAGTCCACTTTCTGCAATTCCCAACACTGATAGCAACAGTGGTGTTAAAGCCTTTATCTTCTGTAAGATCCATCATATTTTCTTAGAACGGGCTAAAAACGTTTTTAATTTATATAAATATTTCTCAAAACCAGTAGCCAGATGGCAATTCTAAGTCAGAAGTCTCATCATGTGATGATCATGTGACCTTGTGTAATTCCTCTGAGCAATAAGGAAGTTAACCAGCTGATCCTGGTTTCCAATGGTCATTTAAATTGCTAAGAGAAGCAGTTTTCAAATTAAAATTACTTGCGATCACTGAGACGCCACACCACCGATTTTAACAGATGGCAAACTCCTATAGAATAGCAAACACTTTAAACAGAAAGCCGTCGATTCAATCCTTTACCGTTACAGATGGATGATTTCTGCATTCAAATCACAATAAATAATTTCATATAAAACTTATCGCCTATTACTTTTAACACCATAGACTCAATAGACTCTACATCCTATCGTGTAGCATCGTGCAGAAAAGGGTGAGAATCAACCTAACTTACCTGCTCTTTAGTGGTGCAAGCTAACAAGCAGCTAACTGGGTATAAATGGGATACACGATGACACCGTAGGACCTTTATAAACTGTTAAACAATACGCACTGCTATACTTGTACAGTCAGATTTTCTGATCAGTTCGCATGAGTTAATGTTTTGTCATTTCCACTCAGATAAAGCATAGAGCCCATATAACCGAGCTAAGCTAACGTCTAAGCTAACTTGTGTAGTCGTCATCAGCTAGCTAACTAGTCTCGACTAGTCTTTGCTGTATGTCAGTGAGGTCAGAAAGTCTGGCAGTGATCACTGTATTCACTAATAATAGCCAAACATCGGCATATTACGAATAAACCAGAGTCAGCTGCTAGCTCTAAATAAACGAGAGCTCAGGATTAGCATTGCGACGTTAACCTTAGCAGGGCTAGCGGATGGCTCTCAGTTTCAAGGGACGCACCATGGTTGACAATTCAAAGCACCCTGTAGGGGATAATATAATTGCAAAAGAGGTTAGCAGCAAATGTACAAAGCAACATTTTGTCTAACTATCTAACAAACAGCTTCAACGTGAAAGATGATCGTTTGATAATTACCGCTGAACACCATAGCAGCAGAGGCACCCATCACTGCGAAGAACGGAGAGTATTCGGGGCTTTCGGCCGACATTCTTCCTCACACAGTATAAAAATAAACTAAATATACAAAATTAATTATTGATGACTGGTCAAAAATCGCACTTCGCGAAACCTATCGAAGGCCACAGTCCTGAAATACAAAAACCGAGTATACCAAGAACCGTCTGACCACCTAACTAGCACTGTAAACGGGATAGTCACGACTCTTCTGATAAATACCCGGCGCAGCAGCACAAAATGGCGAAGCGGAAAATGTCACCTGACTGGCCGTACGGATAAAACCTATCATCGACTGGGTGTGTGCGTGGGGGGGGGTGCACTCCAACAAAGTTCGTTAATGATATACGGTTCCGCCCTCATATTTATAAAAAAAGAAAAAGAAAATTAATGTGGATGTAAAGTAAAAAATCGGCTTACTCTGCACAAAGAAAGTGTTTTTTTATTTTTGTTTATTTTATGTTTTGTTTTTTTGAAGGTCACCCCTGTCAGGCATCACTGTGGTGTGCTCCGCTGCAGGCTTTCCCCTTTGATATCTACGCATTCACCCTTCAGAAGCAGGAGGATGAAATGATGGAGATAAGCAAGAGGGTGTGGAGACAGTGCTAGTGTAAAGAAAAGCTGTGTTTGTGTTATCCTCGCTATCAGGGAAAGAAAACCAAAATCAAGACACCATTTCTTTCAAATGTCTAAATACATTATTTTAAAAATCAAACTAAATATGATGTGAATGTCACGCTCCAAGAGAACCCCACAGCTGATTGATGTGATGTCCCCAAATACTGAAATTCCTAATGTTGCATATTATGCTCGAACTCATTTCTGCTTTTTGCACCAATACTCTACCATGCAGCAGAGGGTGGTTTACAGTTAGCTGTGATATGCAGCAGTGTGGAGCGTGAGAGTGAGAGAATTTGAGGCTGAGTGTGTATGGTTGAGTGTGTATGTGGTGGGGGGAGGGAGCCGAGAATCCCCCATTCCACTGTACAGCTCCCAGCAAATGCAGGGTCAGAGATCCAGGAAGAGGAGGGGTCCAGAGAGCTAGGACACCATGGGAGATGAGAAGTGTGTGCTCGTGGGTGAGTCAGAGAGAGCCTGTGCAGTCCCCACACCTCCTCCTCCTCCTCTTCCTCCTTCGTCCGTCCCTCCATCCTGCTCTCTCTGCATTGCCTAGTCTAGTCAGCACCAGAGAAGGACCCCCTCCCCCTCCCGTATCACTGTAAAGCCTCTTCACTCATGATGCTGTTTCTACACCAGCATCACAGGCCTTCCTTCTTTCAAACACTTTACTCGGCCAACATCTTACTCCTGCTGCCAAATGCAAGGCTGCATTATGCAACAAGAATAGATCATTTTGAGGCAGGGAGGATATGTGTTTGTGCATGTGTGTGTGTGTGTGTGTGTGTGTGTGTGCAGCCATGCATTGGTAACAAAAAGGTCACAAATGAATGAGATGATTTTCACTTCATTTCTCTTTCTCTTCCGACTGAACACATATTGATCCAGGACTCCATTAGGTGGCTATGTAGTCTTTCTGATGTCATTGGATTATGATGTTCCTGTTAGGGAAACATACTCAGCAGACATTTGCAACCAGCTCATTTGACAACATGCTGTAATATGATAGCCTATGTAACCACACATTGTTGCTTCGTGTTTGTTGTGGGTAGATGGACACAGCGATTAGATGAATGCTCTTGTCCTCTAGTTGTACTGATCAATGAGTTTTAAGGGGTCGACATAAGAACAAACCTTATTTGGATGCCTAGTCTTAGAGATGCTGTTTAAGGAAGGGAAACAGGGAACTGAGAAATTCTCACGAGGACATGATTCAATTAATATATTATTGAAGGTGCACTATAAAGCATCAATCGTTTTTGCATGGTAAATCCAGACTTACAACGTTTCATCAAGATTGACATCTAGATCCTTCATCTTAGATGATATGTGATCAGACCAGCATATAGGTCTGCAGAGAGCTGCACTCTGTATAAGATTTGACCGGGTTCTAAATAAAGGAAATCACTGTGCTAAACTGAGCTAAACTCTGAAGTTTGGCATTTTCCCTTCATGGGCCGGTTTCAGCGTGTGACCAAAAACATAACTCTGTGTTTCACTCTTACTGGGATGAAGTTGTGGAAATCGAAAAGTTTCAATCCTATATTAATAACAAACCTTTGCTTTTCTATATGGCAACAATCTGAAAAACTTATGAAAATTAATATCATTCATCCTGAAGGACAGATATACAGTTCATAAGGAGGTAAGGTATTGGAAGCAAAGACCCCCCTCTGTCTCAATGACCACATTGTAATACTCTATACTAGTCTGTGAATCAAAACAATATTTGACAGGACCTCCTTAGCCTACGTCTTAATCCTCTGTCCACAGCCCCTTGTTATCTGAGGAGCGGGGGCTGGTCAAGGAGAGACCCATCTCAGTGTAGGGTTAAACACTTAAGCATCTTATTCCTCGAGGCTGGAAAGCGTGCTTTTCAGGAGATGCGCCAGACCAACACCCAAAGGAGCAGCTAAATATAGAAGTGTGCATGTGCGATTAGCAGAGTGTGAATCCTGAATGAACAGCACACCCTTGGCAAGAAGGAGTCAATGCCACTTACTGTAAAGAAGGAATTACTCCACCACTTCGCTGTATAAGACACTCTTTCTTCAGATGTATTAAGCTGAGCCACACCCACTGCAAATTAATTAGCTGTACATTTTTTTCATAGACCTTTAATGTATTGGCATTGATTGACATGGAATCCATTTATACAGATGTGCTTGATAAGGAGGATTTCAGTTGTAACCGTCAGTCAGCAAAATGGGTCCAGTTTCTCTGTTTGAAGTCTAATAATCACTTCGGTGAATTGAATTCTGTATTACAGCTGGCTATTAAAAACCGCCAGCTTTAAAAGATATATTTGTAAGTGATTTTGACTCATTTCTGCTAAATATTTTCCAGTCATGCAGCTCACTGTCAGCTTCCACAAAGCAGAGACACCCACAAGACAGTCAAAAATAGTCAGTGTCTATTCAAGCGGTGTGTATGAGTAATTTAGTAGTCACTTAGTGTCTCCAACCCAGACCTACCTGCTGTAGATATTCATTTGAAGCATTATCATTTAGTAATTAGTCTTAAATTCAAACTTTTGGAGCAGTTCAGTGGTGCAGCTACATGCAAGAAGTTTTCCTTAAACAAAACATACTTTAAAATTTTGCAAGCACTTTGAATTTCGGTGGTAAAGAGGTGGACAGAAGGAATGAAATCGTAACATGTATGACATGGTTTTTACTATACTATTAAAAATAAAATTGCAATTTCTGTATAATGATATAAATAGACCAGTAAATTTTGGGAACAAACATATTAGCTGTAACTACTCTGTGTGGGGCAACTGGGGTTGGATTGATGGTCAGCTGACTTTAAAAGGCATCTGGCACACATCTGCAACCGTCTGAAGAAATGTAACCGTCTCTTTGCAAAGGACAGAGATGTGTAAGATGGGGAAGAGAAAAAGTAAGTCATAAGAATAAAACAAAGACACCGTCTACTGAAAGCGCATTGCTGTATTTTCACATGTAGAATACATTTGTAGTTACTCAGCTCATGTTTCACTGGAGCACATAACTGAACATACAGATACAGATAGGTTGTATAACCCCACAATGTTTTGCCAACACAGCACAGTTCTGGACTTCTTTTGTTACTGTTTTCACAGGAGAAAGGACGGAAGTTACAGGAAGATGGTCAGAAGAAGAGAGGAATGAGCAAACTGGATTTATCACCACTATTTGTAAAATCAGAAACACCTTCTGAGTTTTTACTTTTAAAAAATTTGAACTGTTATTCACATGAGTATTCATTTACTATACAAAGGGGACGCTGCCACTCATTCAAAAAAAAAAGCTTCGACATATGGTGCAAAATGGCAACACTCAAATTCACCACTGATACAAACATTTATCACATTAATTAATTCAGCAGATCTCCCACATATGTACAATAAGTAAGTGTGGGGGGAATGAAACAGGACTTGAGCCAAATCTAGCTGAACTGGCGCAACTTTACTACATCTTAGTGTTGCTCGTTCAACATTTAAAAACACTTATCACCAAACAAGGACTTGACCTCACACACTTTATCATAAACCTCAGTTGATCAACATGGCCTGGTAAACAGTAAATTTGGCAGACTGAGCTAAACCACAGAACATTAAGTGCTGAATTTACATTCAGAAATTTAAATATTGCAGCTCAGCATGAACATGAATACATCACAGCCGACATCACAAAGCCCTCTAGATAATCCTCACATCAGCTTTATCTAGAGTTCCTTCATTTGATCACACACTTCAACAAAATTAGTACACCATTATACAAATCTGTAAATACAAAAATAAACACAAAAACCAACAAAAAAATATCACATTTTTGTTCATATAATTTGGATTAACTGCTTTAATAAATAAAAAACAGGTAATCATAAAGAAATTTGTAGGACGGATTAAATTCTGTTTGCATATCTGCATTTTCCACCTCAAACACTTTGCTGGAATTTTTGATCATGACTTTTTGCTTTAATATGTTTAAGTGTTAAATCTGTCTGCATTAACATGAACCTATGTGCTGTGCTATGTATGGACCTACATGAATGTACAGTGTGTGTTTATGTGTACAGCATTATGAGGCCATGGCATCCTGGAAACCCCATACTTCCAGCAGTGAAACTTGGAAGGTCTCTGCACACAGGGGCGGGTTGTCAAAGGTGGCGCACCTGCTGCTGCGCCCATGGTTCAGTTCTGAGTCAATGTAAAGAGCGTTGCCTTCGCCTCCCCCTGATCAGACACAAGACCACAGAGTCTTACAAGTTACAAGCAACTGAGAACAAATGCTGCATTTCTGCAAATGATTTTCATTTAAAACAATCATGTCCATTGTAGTGTTAAATGTAGGAGAATATTAATGCTAAAATCCCATGTTTAATGTGTTTTCAGGTTTTAGTTGATGATGGAAAAATTTCCCATCAACTCCACTATGTAACTCTAAAATATTTATGTTTAGCCAGTTACCTATAGGGAAAAAACAAAACACAATACCCAAAAGGGACCAGAAATACAAAATAAATAACAATAACATGCAGGAATAATCTACTCACCCACTATAATGGAGTCAAAGTTTCCGGCCATGAACATGGAAGTATTCTTGGAGTTGAGGTTGAAGTGGCGAGCCGAGAGGAAGGGCGACAGATCTCCAACAGGTTTCTCTGGCTGCTGTAAGCTGTTGTTGTCCAAATTTTGGCCATCAGAGGAGGCAGTGTCCTCTTGACCCTCAGTCTTGATGGAGGAGGCTAGCTCAGGGTGACGAATCACCACCCACTCATAGCGCTCTACCTCTGGCTTCAACTAACAGGGGATACAAAGTGGTGAGCGCTACTATAAGGCAATTACACATCCCACATTAAAAAATAAATAGTAATACAAATATTTTCCCATAAAAATAAATATTTATTTTATTAACAGTATCAAGGAGACATGAGGTTTATCTTAAATTCACACCAATTCTTCACATAAAGAGACAGAGACACTTGCAATGCAATGACCTAGTTACTATGTTGTTAATGCACAGAATATAAGCCATGAATTCCCTTCTCTCCCTCTCCAACCCTCGACTGCACATCTGATAGACATCTGTCCCTGCTGACTGTCTCTTATGTGTGTCAGGTGTGGTGTCAGGTGAAGGCCTGGTCAGATACTACAGGATCAGATTACTGGAGTTTCCGACCTGTGTGTGTTTAAGTCTTAGTGTGTGAGATGATGGCGTTTTCTGGTGTGCCGGCTCAGACAGCCCACAGCTGTGCATCAACACAGACGGCCGGGTAAATAATTCATACAGAAGGCATTAGAGACCCAGTCTGCTTTGCTACTTCTAGCCCAGGTGTTATTAAGACTGAGGCTCAATGCAGCACTATCACAAGCAAACATAATGTGTGGCTGTTTTTGCAGAGGAAGACAAGACAATGTCCGTAATGGTGAACTGTTACCTACGAGGCAGGCTTTTCAGATGGGTGCCTTGGAAGCCAATTGAGGCCAGGGACAGTAATGTCAAGAACATATGAAACCAGAGTGGATGGTACCCTCTGGTGGCTGTAGTGAGGTACTGCTCAAAATTAAAACTTTTCCCTTAATTTGACCCCAAAAAAGCTTTCTAAAATTCACCTAAAATGAAATAGATATTTCTTGCTGAAAGGAAAGTAGTAAGTCAGGATTAAAAAAAAAACAAAAACAAAACTCACCCTAAAGACAAAGCACTCCCCCGTGCCAAAGAAGCTCAATTTGTTGCCTCCCCTCTTCCGCTCCTCCCAATCTGTAGATAGGAAGGCTCCACACACCTGAAGGAAAAAAAAAAAGAATTGGAAAGGGCAGAATGAATCTGTTTGATCTGCTCACAAGCTTCGGCTTTATTCTCTAAAAACACGTCAAAATTCATACTACTGGAAGGCTGCTATCTGTAAAGTGCCGATGCGTGTGGTGAGATCCCTTTGTAGCGGTATAATCCAATCACACGACACCAGTGTAGCTGTGACCTCTGAAACCAATTCACGGGGCCCAGGACAAGAATTAAACCCGAGTCGAAATCTGAGTGGATTTTGCCAGCCAAACACAATCGCAGTCAGCAAGAACCATTTACTGACTGACATACAAAAGCTTTTGAAACAGAAGGGTCTGAGACAGAAACTAGACTACGAGAGTGATACCAAAACTGTTTCACTTTGATTCCAGTTCAGTTCAGTTCAAACCTTAAATATCAAAGTAATTCTGTTCTAACCAAGGCTGAGGACACATAGACAGGGCAGCCATAGCATTTAACACTGCATTTGGCTATCCATTACAACCAGGCAGGAAAAGCTAACTATGATGATGGCTTACAGATCTGAGTGGCATCAGTCTTAACATAAATATCTTTCATTGTGACCTCAAGATGTTTGTGTGTTTGTGTGTGTGTGTGTGTGTGTGTATTACTTACATCACCATCTGTGGTCCGGATGAGGAGAAGTGTGGGTTCGTAGCCTTCACAGTGTGAGTAGAATCTGGAGCAAAATGCAAACGTTTAATTCATTCCAACACCTAATGCTGATATACATTTTTAGCTGATACATGTTTAATGGAGCATGTACTAGCAACAGTCATGTACTTTGGATGGACAACTAGATTCAAGTTTTTTTGTTCCAAGTTTACAACTGTTTTTGCTTCTGGCATTTATTTTTTTGGTTTACCGCTCTGATTTTGTGTTTACATTTATATTTCCTTTCAGCCCTTTGGCCATTAATTGAATTCAAAGACATGATGCTAAACAGGGCCTGTAATGTAAATTGTGAGCAGCAGCCAAAAGCTGGATTAGCGTATTGAGTCGAGCACTGGACAGTGTACCTGTTCAGGCTGCAACCATGGGTGGATGTGGTGAAGAGGAGCTGTGGTTGGCACAGGGCAAAGCGCTCAGGGATCCACGACCAGATGTCCCGCATCTCCTTGGGACTGACAATCTCAGAGGAGAAGGTATCAGGGTTGAGCGCCAGCTGCACGTTCCGCCTGGAGACGCCCCAAACATACGGACATGGGCAGAGATAGGGAGAAACAGTATGAGAGGAAGCTCACACAGTCGGTGATGTATAAACCTTTAGATGATGGTGTCAGTGTACTCAGCTATGAATTTATCACAGAGTAGAGAACCCACCTAGAACTGTAAAAGAACCAATGTAGTGAACACACGAGTGGAGTGCAGATGAGACAGAAGATGGTGGATGGAAAAGCGTGGCACAAACCAAACAAAAAGGAAACAAGAACACGACGTAAGAAAGGATGCAAGAGCAACTTTGACCACTCCCCAGAGCATGCCAGAGTGAAAAGCTTAAAAGAAGACAACTTTCTTGCCAATGAAGCAAATGAAACTGCTTGAACAATTCATCTATTGTGATCTATCACAAATTCTGTGACGTGTGTTTGTGATAAATTGCATTTAAAAAGTCTAAATTGGTCCTGTTCTACTTTAACACTGCATTCCTCTCATTCTGTGCATACCACTGTGATCTAATATATGGTCCAGCAACTTACAGTTAATCAAGTTCAAGAGTTTCAATTTTCACCAGAGTGATAGAGATATATAGGTAATAAACTAAATTTCATCTTAAATCATGAAATACGTTCTTACGATGCCCATGATTCTTAGATGTGTACAGCTGCACAACAGTACATATGTGATAGATTCAATGTCCTCACTGATTCTAGATTAGACGCTAGATAGTTGCTACATAAAATTCAACAAAAGATGGTTACAGTTCACCACATAATAAATGATTGACTATACCGCTTCTGTTTGACAGTGATTCCCTTCTGCTGCAAGGACTTTTCATTTGTGAGCTGCAGCAGAGTGATCTCCTTACGGCTGAACAGGCGGAGGGAGAAGGCCTTCTCTAGCAGCTTGTCAGGTGTGACGGTGGAGGCAATGCCCCTGACGAAAGCCTGAATGTCCGCCCTGACTTTGCTTGAATCCTGCTGCTGCTGGTTGTCCTGGCCCCCCTGGGCTCCTGCTTTATGCTTGCGATAGAACTTGAGCAAGGCTATAGCCACACGGTACAGAATCTTGTAGCCCTCCACTAGGTAGACATCCAGGACCCTGACCACATGGCTGAAAGGCAGGTCACCAAGCACCCAACGTTGCCAGTCTGTGTAGACTTCAAGCACATCCTGGGCTGTGGCTACAATCAGTTTGTGGGCGGCTACGCAGTACTTGTTGGCCAGGTCACCAAAAGTCATGCTGCCAGACTCATAGGCCAAGAAAGTCTGGTCCAGCAGTCGCTTGCCTGGCTCGTTGCAGGCCAGTATGCGGCTGACGTGCTCAAAACATTGTGCTTCATCTACGCTGAAGTGCAGAAGCAATGAAGTAACAGCTGGAAGTGATGGACAGTGGGAGATATCTGGAAACTGTCCAGCCAGGCAGTTGATAATCTGATGGGCTGAGGCTACCGCCTCTGCCTTCAGACAGTACCGTGGCACAGGATTTCCATCCACAAACTCTGGCAGCGGGATGTGGGAGGATGGCTTCTTAGTGGCTGCATTTCCCATAATGTCACGATATACTTCAGCATCTGGAGTAACTGTACGACAGGGAATGGCTTTGATGAGTTGCTGGTAGACTTGTGCCCGTAGTTTGTGGTTTTTGGCCCAGTAACCCTGCCGAGCCATCTGTTTGAACTCTTTCAGGTCTTTACAGTCTACCTTGGTGGGCCCGCTGCTCTTGGCCAGATCCCCCATCTGGTTCCAGTCCACAAAGCTGCCATAGTCTTCTTCAGCCATAGTGCTGGAAACCTGCTGGACTGCCTGAGTGGGAAGAGAGGAGGGCTGCTCTGGGGTTTCACAAACCTTCTGTCCTCCACACAGCAGATAACTAGATAACTAGCCTGTTTTTCTTAACTGCCCATGTTGGTCACTGAAAAACACAAAAGGAGAAAATTACAAAAGTGTGTCTAGGCATCATAAAAAACAAAAAACACTGCAAAATTGATTCTGAGTCATATTAAAATCACTCTGTCAGCAGTACCAGAGCATAACCAAACTTCCATTTCCTAGAGTTATGTATGTTTCATACATTAAATAAATGTACTAAATTTATAATTTAGTTAAAGATAATGCAAAGAATTGGGACAAGAAGACATGTTTACACATATCTTTTTCCATAGGAGGTTATCTGCAAGAAGTTAAGAGGGATGCATTATGAAATGGCCACAGTAAATATGTACTGTAAAACAACATTATCCAGTTTCACTAATCAGATTTCTCCATCATCAGAAGGGGAAAAAGCATGCATTTCATGCATGCTTTTTCAAGTAAATCAAGTAAACCTGTGGCTTGAATGGAATGCAGTGCAAGGCTGTCTTAGCGATGCCATATAACAACACCAAAACAACTTCAGATGACCTTTGACGCACATATATATCTTGGACAGATTTAATTGGCCAGGCAAAGTTTGATATTAAAGCAATTAAACCAGAATCTCTAGTAGTGAGGAAATAAGTAATTACAAATGTAAAAGTCTGCTAGCAGTACAATTCAAAAATTGGCTATCATGCAGTCTTCACATTGTTTCCCACCAATGCTCACCCACAAGATACATGAAAAAGCGTGTGCAAAGACCATTCTCAATATATGGTATACTGAGACTGGTTGTCATACAATCATCAAATCGTTTCATGCAGTTTCTCAACAAGTCACAAGGAAATGAATGTACAAAGGTCACTTGCAATATACTGCAACTGACAGTCATAAAATGCTCAGATCATTTCACACTGCCTTCCAACAAGTCACATGGAGGACTGTATGTAAGTCCAACTAGTATGGTTGTCATTTCATTGAACTGCCCAGCCTTTAATTCTCAGTGCTGATCATTTAAACTGGGTCCACTCTCATGATAACTTAACTTTGCATATCATACAAGCAGAGATCCGTGGATCATCGTGGCAGCAGTGCATCCTTCCTGTTGAGGAAGTTGCTTACACACTGGTTACCTGTCTTCATCCTGAGAAGAGCTTAGCCTACTTAGCATATATAAGGCATATGTGGTTAGGTCTACATTATGGCCACCATCTGCACTGTGGTCCATACAGGAATCAGGAGTTCTGATTTTTTGTTTGAGGCCACCTGTTTAAGGCAGAATCAGACAAATTCATTAGAAGGCGTTTAACCGTACTGAATGATTATTACTACTTCACATAGTTCCCACATGTCCCATTTCAAAATTACATCCCAGTTGTTTTGACTGTATGTTTAGGGCCAGTTTCCTGGGTAAAGATTAAGCCAAGTTCTAGACCAAGAGGTCTCAGTGGACATGATTAATGAAACCTAATATCATAATTATTACCTCTCTATAACAATGTCAATAAAAACGTAATATTAGTTATTGCAGGACTGTTGTATTAGACTGCATTACTATTAGCTAGGTGTACTTAAGATGTCCATTTGTGTCTATGTGTTTATGCATTTTGTTCGATTTCTTTGCAAAATCTTACAAAAAACATTTTACAATTGAGTTACTTATCCTAAGATGACTAGTCTATTACAAATTAAAAGTTAGCATTTGAGGTACTACACGAATAAGGAAGCTGACTCAGTCGAGCTGGCACATTAAACTCTGCAAGACTGGACAGGGTTAGATAACAAGACTGTAGGCGAATCAAGGATTGCAATTTTATCTTGGAGGCTCAGCAGCTGCAGATACAAAGACGTAAGCACAGAAATGGCTAACGTTACAGTGTCTTCCACCTTGTCTCTGAGTTAACATTACAGTATGTGCGGGTACAGCTGTGAGACACGCACACGCCAGCCTGGCATCTTCAAATGCACGCAAGGCTGCCTAAACTATATGCTAAGTCGAATAACCTATTAAAGTCAGCTGAGGTGATATTAGCCAGCACGGTTAAGGAAGGCATCGCACACGGGTCACAGGGTATTTAACATTACCGCCGGAGTAAATCTGATCCACCCTTTTCCATTCACACTTGCCAAGCTAGCACTGCTAGCGTTAGCTAGCCAAAAGCTGTTCCTGTCAGTGCATGTCAGCAGCAAATGAATCCTTAACCAGAGCACATAACCAGCTGCCCGACCCAAAATAACACTCAAGACAGACACGAAGCCCTGCAAATACTGACCGACACCGAAACAACCCAGTACATATATTATGGCTAACGAACGGTGCTGCACCAGCTAGCATGAATGTTACCTACCACAAATTAATTTAGTCCGCAGGCTCTTGGAGTTTGTTGATGTGGAGAGATTTCAGCTTGAATTTGTGGGAAAAGCGGTGCATTTAAAACACAAAACCGGCGACAGGAATAAGAATTACCTCTTCAGCACAAGACCCGAAGACCGGTAAGCAAATGTCAGATAACTGTCAACAAATACAACTGGTTATATCCCTACCTGGCTGCGAGATGTCTTGAGACGTGAGGCATTCATATTAAGTAGCCGTGGGCATGCGCAGTGCCTCTTACCGCGGTCACTGTCATCTGCGTGCTGATGCTGGAGACGCAGAGGGGCTCAGGTGGGCTGGGTTAATATACACGGGTTATAGCCACTTCCGTTAACGCTGTGGTTATTTCACATGAGTTGGAGAACTCATTTTCCCTTTAGAAAACAGGCTAAGGACTGTCAGTGAACTAGATTATAGCCTATGTCATTATGTACAAATATAAATTACTTATTTCACGTTCAAATGTCAAATACACTTCCATAATGAAATAGTAACTGAAAAAGTAGGAATACCACAAGCAACCAAAACTAATGGCCTGTTGTGCACCAAAGACCAACTCAAAGCAATTTTTACCCTATTCCTTTTAATGGCTAACTTCTAAACCAAGTTACACTGCTGGGGCCATGGAGAAGTTGCGTGGCAGATCACACTATCTGATCTGCCTTGTTTATTTGCAGACTTGCTCTGTCAAATGAGTGATGGCACTATGGCAGGACAGGAAGTACCCCAGCTAGGGCAACAAACCCTGCCTTTGTCCAGTACTCAAAGCAACCACCAAAACACAACCGCCCAACACATGACAGTTATTACTGATAATTTAATTGTGGAAACATCATTGCCTTCCACAACAACTCAGGGTAAAATGTTGTCCATCCTTGTCTTGTTGCTCTTAAATGTGGCTGATGTTTTTCATGTCCTCATTTAGTATGACCTTCTTAGTGCTGCAAAAGCAAGGACAAGGCAGGCTTTGGCTGCAAAATTAGTGACAAGAAAATTTTCATTTGGGACATCTGAATGTTTACACCACAGAATAAAACCTTCAAAAAAGGAAAAAAAAAAAGACAAATTCATCCACATCTCAGCACCAAACACAGAACTAATGTTCTGCATGCTGTTGCCTGGGTTCTCTCGCTTGAACACGACTTCCACAAACAAAAAGTGGCATCCACAACCTTTGACTGGTTTCATTTAAACAGCTTGCGCTGATCTATTTGCTATAGATGTGTGTCGGGAAAAAGAGAGCAGCCATGTCACATGAGGCAGGCAGAGCATCTTAATCCTGCAAGAGCACCACATCATCATGATGATTTCATATTTCATTTGGGTGCACAATCCAAAATATTTGTGTGTGCATGTATTTGTGTTTGAGAAGAGGTGAGTGAGTATGAAGGATTGTCGGTGTCTGTGTGTTTGTGTGTGTATGTGTATGTGTGTGAGAGAGGGAGAGAGAGACAGATGGGTGTAAAGCCAGTAAGCCTTAAGGTCCTAGCTTATGGAGGTTTATGCTCATCAAATCCTTCCGCTCCCACACACTGTGACATCAGTTTAGAGACCAACCCCACCCCATCGTCCAGTTCCCTCCAACTCCACCCAGTTGCACATGTACACACACATGCACACACCTGTGCACACATGCACAGAGGCATAGACGCAGACTTTTTTATATACACACATTGTGTACAAACACTGAACCTACAACTGTTCCAGACTACAGCTGAGCTGTAAAGCTGCAAGATGGGAATATATGTGTAACTGAATATGGGATGTTCATATATATATATCGTATAAATACAAACAGCAAAAAAGATTAGTCCACAAAAAAAGAATGCTGATTTTGCTAAGCCATTAAAAAGTCAAATAATTAAAACATTTTCTTGAGTCAAAAGCTGCTGTTCACAAGTTTTAGATGAGCTATTAAGTCTTGCAGCAGATAGAGGGAGTGACTTCAAGGAGTGTTCATTGTCAGAAATGGTTTGATCAGTTATGCATGCAGTGTTCACTGTATGCATCTGACCTGGCATCTTCACCGGAAAAACCTCTACTCATCAGGTTTACCTTAACTGACTTAGAGGAGTTGGTGCTGTCACTCAGCCAGGGTTCAATGTTTTGCCTGTTTACTTGTTGTGGCAGGTGACAGTGTGACATACAAACCTTTAAGTCAACAGCTCATTGTGTTCATGCCCTATTTTGAAATTGGTTTATTCCCTCTTTGTGTTATCTCTTCTCTCATTTTCCAGTACAGGTTCTGGCATTCAAGAACATTTTGGCATTACGGTGCCCTCTTCAGGTATCTGAGAGACTCTGATCTAATCTGAGGTGAACCTATGAGGCTTTTGCACTTGATGTTAATACAGATGAGGTATTTTTTGTGCCTAGTCAACAAAAATGCTGAATCCCTCATCATGCATGATTTAGTAAGTATTTCTTGGTAATCTGACAAAAAAATATTAACTTCTGAGGCTCAGTGAAACATAGTTCTCCTAAAAGAATTGAGACTTTAAACAACTTGACATAGCATCTTTCTAACTAAAATAAAACTTACAAAGAAATAAATGTTTTCCTATCTGACTAAATTATCAGGCAATTGTGTTATAACACAGTAAATCAGAATTACAAATTCTTCTTTAATTGTTCTTCATGGGCTACAGTTTCCATTGAGTATTTCCTTAGGTTCATTATTCTCATTATTAGTGTTTATGCCATTAAATTTTTACCATCTTTGTTTGTATTGTGTATTCAGACCCAAAGGTTTGCACCGTTTGAGATATTTAAATGAGCCTCCTTCTTGAGTATCAACTCACAACTAAAGCTTAAGTCTCGCCAGTGAGACTGAAAGAAACTGCGTCACCCAATAGCGTGGGCTCCATTGTATCTGTGAAAGGCCTAAGCAGCACTCTGGGTATTGTTTTCTTTAAAGGGGAGTCAGGTTACCTTGACAACCGCAGGATGCCTACCCATAGGCCCTGAGACAGAGAAAAGGCACGGCCAGAGAAGGAGGGAAAGAGATCGAAAAGAGACAAAAACAAAAAGGAGCCAAAATACTTCTCAGCCCCAACTTTATTTTCTCATAGTTTGTGTGTTTTGACAAGAGGCCTGATGTTTGCCAGTGGGTTGGGATGGAAACCCAAGGAGGTGAGGATGTGTGTGTTTCTGTGTGTGTGCGTGGTTGTCCATGTGCTGGCTTGTCTTGTACACCAAACCATTGAAACATCTCTGTATCTGTCTCACATTGATGCAGAACAACAGTCTGGTGACAGCAGTTTTGTCATGTTTGTTCAGTATTTCTGTCAGTCTAATGAACATGTTTAACACCAACACAGAAAGACCACAGGCTGAAAAGGCTTTCGTGATCACTCATGCGGGCAATAGCATTGCTTTGAAATCTATTTATGCCTTCAGACTTTATTGATGCAATTCATGTGGAAAGTGTGACCATTCACTTGCAATTTTAAAAGAAACTAGAATGGATTTTTTGTGTTTGAACCAAAATTTGGGAGTGGAAAGTGTAACTGTGTAACAATGGTTAAACAATGTTTTTCTATGCACAAGGCCCAACTATTTGTTACCGAGCATGGTGCACTGACTGGTATTTGCACTGTGCTTGATTTTACAGTGAGATCCAGCATCCTGTAAAACAGAAGGCCATGCGTGTTGCACTGCGGCCACGCAGGTAAGGCTCAGCTGAAAAATTTGAGTGGTACCTCACATAGACTGCTCGGCTTGTTGACCATACAGGGTGTAATGCATAAGTGATTATATTCATAATCATGTCCTCCTTTTATGAGCCACTGGATCTCCCCAGTATGTGTCACCTGCACCTTTCTATAAGGCCAACAATCACATAGTAATCTGTTTTAATATGATTCCTCCTGTGCAGTTTGCAGCAGTGCTACTTTTCCATATACACCCTTCAGCCAAATACATGTGATGTTCTGATGAGTGCTCTGACAACTTTGATGAAATGCAGTCTAATAGAATTGAATGGAAATAATTTGTTTGGATGTGAATCTGGAGCTTTACGGGCACCAGGAGAGCCTTGAAACTGTTTGTGCATGTACTTGAGCTGGGCTACACCGTGTTTCTCTGGATGAGAGTTGGTAGGTTTACTGGCCTGATGAAAGTGGGAGTGAAGTGACTGCTCTCTCAGCCCCAGTTAAAATGACGTTGGGAGCCCATGTGAGCAGTGAGCAGACACATGCTATAATGGCACATCATGCGTCAGATATTCGTTTTGACACACTAGGGTCTCCTCATGTGAAGTCATGGAACAATTTAGTCCGCCACATTCTCAGTGTATCCGGTGAAAGGCAGAGTCAGGCTGAAAGTTTTTTATTGCATTAGCTCTGCTCTTAAAATCAAATCTATGAAGTTAAAAGGCGATTTAACTGGTTGGGTATGACACTAATTATTAGAAAGTGACCTTTTATGTCATGTCCAATATGTGGCCAATAAAAATACTAAGAAACATGACAATGACATATATGGAGTTGTTTGCTCTCTTGCATGTAATGTGGTGTCTGTGTTTATTAAAGAAATATGATGCATAAGGTTGGGCATGATCTTCCATTTTCAGACTCAATTTTCAGCATTATATTGTTTACTGCAGTAATTCACAGCCATGGAAAAAGGCTATTTGCTGTAGCATTTCAATAGGTTTCTCTGTGTATTGTTCCCTCTAGTGGTTGCCTGGTGCTCTGTCTGTGCCTATCAGTGTTCACCCTGCTGCTGCAGAGCCTCTGGGTGCCGCTTGAGGTGACCAAAGATGAACCAGCTGGGAGATCACCTGAGGAACAAGGTAACTTACGCACAGACACACGCTGTTTAGTTTAGAAGTTGACCTTTGCTTGGTAAAACAGAGGGCCTTAACTTTTCCTAATTGAAAAAATGTAAAAACCTCCATGTATTCATCCACCCACATAACCATGGCAACACAGAGTGTGTGTAAAGTGAATCAAATAAAAATTTCCCAAATAAATGTAATTACAGAGCACATGAATCTTAGTCAGATGTACAGAGCTGCCTTGACATTGAGCACAGATTGGGAAAATGTGGTTTTCTCCATCTGCACATTTGCTGAAGTGTACTGTGTCTTTTGAGGGATAAGACCCAATTTGACTGTCTTTCCAGTGTTAGATGAAGCTTTGCTCATAGTTCGCGGTGGGTCCTCCCATGTGTGTGACAGTTGTGGGTTTGCGGCCAAGATATACCCCTGTTCAGTTCAATAGTCTGGCTAAACTGTTCCCCTACAGGAGGGTATTTAAGGGGGCAGTGGACAAAGTTGTTTAGGCAAAAGCTCTCTTCCTGGTTTACAAGGAAGAGACAAATGTTGTCAACAATCTCCTTCAGAGTTTGTTTTTTTTGTAAAATCAGCAGACTTTTTTTTATGCACCCGATGAATAAATTAGCACATTCTGGCACCAAGCCTTCAGACTTCTGGCTGTATGAGCCATTCTCAAACATCCGCAGGAGCATTTTGGAAATACACTCCGCAAGCTGCACTTAGTGTTTGAAGTAGCTCATGAGGTCTCTAAAAATGGCAATGGTATTGTGACTCAGTAATTTAATTTAATGGTGTCTGCATTATTTGGGTAATTATGTTTCCCTTCTCAGTTAGGCCCCTTTTGAAAAATGAGAATCTGATACAGAGGCTGATTTACGATACCTTTCATTTTTTTGTAACTTTCTTCAGTCAGAAGAATTTACTTTTGGATTATATGAAACAGACTGAATCCATATATAGGAACCCGTTAATGCATAACATTTATTTCTAAAACCAGACACACAGATTTAACTAAAGACAGAACAAACGCTCAACTTTTTGTGACAGATGTGGACATTCTGGCCAGTGATGAATCAGTTTCAAAATATAATCAGAGAAAATGACTTTTTATCTAAACATCCTCATCCATTCCTCCTCAGATTCTAGAAAAATAGTTTTTAGCAGACAATGTATTCCACTGGTGCATCTCAGCCACAGACCCACAATTGCTCTGTGCTTTGAGGGACCCACCACGGCTTGTATATAAATAGCCACCCAGCAATGGCTGTGCTGAAAAATATACCACATGTGGGAAGCTGTTGGTCAGCACGCACATTTAATCCAGCTCAAATTTATCACCAAATGCTCAGTTTTCAGTTAGTCTCTGTGTAAAATCATCCATCTTACAAAACCATTTTAGGTTAAAATTAGCATCTCCTGCCCCAAAACTCATGCAGTGATGCCTTATGGACGGTTGTGCAGAAACATATTGTATTTTCTGGTATTAAAAATGAGTGAGGGTTATACACACACATATACATGCATACCCAGAGACATGATTTTATAAGGTGCACATACACACCTTTACAAGCTATAAAATTCATATATTTTTCTCACACAACTGGCATTAAGTTGTTACAAGACCCCACCTCTATTCTCCCATTCATCTTTCACTGCCTCTGTGCGCAAAAGGCCCCAGGGATAGTAAATTGTGACACGCTGATGGTCAGCTGAGCAAGCAGAGATCAAGTAACATCACCAGTCTGTGGGATTTTACTGTGTGTCACACGGTAAAGGTCTGTCCCTAAGGATAGAGCTTTACCCCAACTTCACCAGCAACCCCCACCTCACAAACAACCCGTCTGGTAACTGCAGTAGACTGTCTGGCAACTAGCTAGGTGGCTAACAGAGTGCTTGACTGTGAACACCACTACTTCAGGTCAGCCCAGCACTACACTGGAAGGCCTGTCAGAGTAAACACAAGGGATACTGCAGAGGTTTCACTTAACATTGTTTGTAAAAGAATAATAATAGACGCCTTCTATCAAGATGAATGTTTTTGACAGACGGGCTTGTGAATATTAGAAGTCTTTTTCTTTGGATACTCCTTATTTCTGGTTAAGGTGGTGGTTCAATTTGCATTACTCTCAACCATGAAGGTGTCTGTGGAAACATTCACAGAAGCACATGCATACAATGTGTCTATATGAGCGTGTGCCCCAGTGTGTGTGTGTGTGTGTTTAACGTGAGATGACCACAAAGCTCCAGTTACAATTTCATAAATATTTGCTTTTAAAAAACGATGACTGATTACCATCTATATCTGTCATAAAATTGTTCTTGTGGAAAATTTACCTCTGTAAAAATGATTAAATGATATTACCCCATACATGGAATGTGGAAAGTACACACAACCATAATCACTGCTTCATTTTCAGCACATTAAGTTAAGAAAACAGCATTACATAACCCTGCTGTTTCATGATTCCCAGAACAAGATTCCCAGTTCATCAATGCCTAAACATTTGGACAGGGGGTGGCATATGATACTGTATGTGTTGTATATACTTTATGTCATAGGTCAGCGTGCTCTTGGCTTTCGTAGGCTGGCTCTGCGCTTGGAGGCTTTGAGCACTCAGGTGCAGAGGCTGAGCGGAGAGAGAGATGTCACCCAGCTGACCAGAGATGATCTTAGTCTGCTGCTGCAGAGGTATTCAACAACACCTATCATTTCAACAGGATCTCAGTACATATAAATAAAGATATGTGTCAGGGATCCTGTGTATAAAGAAATAGCTTGTATAAATGCATAGAGCATGCAGTGTTTGGTTACTTGTTAGTTTGCTTTCCAGCTTCAGACAGGACCAGCAAGGCCTGGCCCGCTTTGTAGAGAGGGAGCTTAAGAGAGTCTCCCAGAAGCTTGATCAGCTCAGCCGTCATCACCGCCACCAACACCAGTCTCACACTTTGCCAACACATGACAGCTACAGAGTACATACAGGTAAAACCCAGACTTTCACCACATGTAATCTGTATTAATTGATTTGTGTAATTTTATAAGCGTGCTTCAAAGCGTGCATGTTTCAAGCTTTTTATTTCTGAAAAATTGAAAAATGAATTTGAATACCCAGAAATCATGAGATAAGATGTCAGTAAACTGCATGCAGCGTGCTTGTGGTTACCAACCTTGATGCTCGGACAGGACAAAGGAGCTGCTCTCTGTGCGCCCACTTTTCTCTGGATGGAGAGTTAAGGAGACAGTTTTGTATTATGATTTTGACTGATGCAACAGGTGTATTAGGGTGTTACATACAAATCTTGCCTGGTTTAGCTTTCATTTCAGTGTGTACTTTAATAAAAGCACCTCATTGTCCAAGTTAAAACAGAGATTTTAGGGTTTGTTCCAGTTCTAAAATGCTTTAATGTTCTGGCCACACCAAATAAATACACTCTCCTTGTGTGTTGCCAGCTTCAGTAATTGGTCAATTGCAAGCTTTTCTGTGGTTGCCTGGAGTGGTATTGTGATACTCTGAGCCAAATGCATGGTTCATAGCCTCAATAGAGGTTAACCACACAGTGAAATTAACAAGCTGTGATAGTGGAGGGTGTGAATGGGGGGGTTAAAGGCCAGTGGGTGCAGGTGGTTATGGGGGATGAAGTCCTTGAATAGAAGTTTAACAAGTCCCACAGAGCCAGTGTCGATCGTCTGGCCGTGGACAGGAAAAACGTTTACATCTACACTACGACCCTCCTGAGAGGTGTCAGGTGAGAGCCGGGTTACACACCCTGGTTGGCATGCAAAGGGTTGTGTATGTGCGTGTGCATGTGTGAGAGGTGAGGATGAGTGGGTACATGCTTAACCTCCCTCCCTGAAAAAGGGGATTCATAAAGCTCGGGCCACACCGACGCCGTGCCGTGCATATGTGAGGGCACACACTTGTCGACACGCACACACATAAATTTTGCACAACCATGCCACCCGCAAGCACACAAACACACACTTCCCCATCACCAGCCTGCTCACCCCTCACCCTCTTCCTCTCACATTACCTCACACCATAAAATACGACTGAATTACCCAGGAGTCCTTTCACCAACTTGTCTACTCATACTCTTGTTTTTCTAAAGGGAGCACTTTTTTTCCTTTTTGCCGTGCTCCTATAGCATATCACTGTTTTTAGCCTTTCACACCTCAGCTATGCCTATGGGTTTCTTATCTTTTTTTCTCTCTTTTCCTTTTTACTAGGTTGTTTTACACAGTTGAGGACTGTGTATTTTGGCAAATGCTAGCATTGTAAAAGGGAATGTTTGGTAGGAGGCAGGTGGGTCAGGTGTGTGTGAGTGCGTGTGTGTGTGTGTGTGTGTGGGTTCATTCCAGTTGATTGACATTGGCTAGAGATGGTGGGGGGGCTTACGGGAAAGGGCCTCTGAGAACACACTGCCTCTACTCTAATACCTCTTACATGCATGGCAGCACTATACATCGTGCTGATGGCTGCTATTCATTGTGCACATTTCAGGTGAGAGATTGTATATCAAAGTTATTATCCACTGTTCTTCATTAACCACGCTGAGTTAACTCTACAATGTGCTTTTTGTTACTAAAGCCAGGACTGTGGAATAATGATACATTGGCCTCTAAAAGAAAAAAATTGTGTGACTGCTAATGTCTTACCCATAGGGCCCAATGAGTGTGAGGTGCCAATGGATACTGCATATCCGGTGTGTGCGGAGAAAGTGGAGGTGAGAAAGTGGAAATATATGTGGTAGCATGAACTTCATGGCTGTGTGTGTGTGCACTGTTATGCTTGTATTAACTGCTTAACTTGACCTAATGCTTTAAGTATGACATTTTTTTTTTTAAATATACAAGCACGTTTGAGCTGGATATGGAAATAGAATTTAAAATAATGACAACTACAGTACAACATATGCTTTATAATGTAGACTGCGTGATTGTTTTTTTTTTTTTTATCATTATACCAATGCAACATCTGGCTCCCTGGCAGTTTCTACAGGCTCACTGGCAGTCAGACCCCTGCTATGCCTTTTATGGGGTGGATGGTACCACCTGCTCCATATTGACTTACCTCAGCCAAATAGAAGACTTTTGTCCTCCTCACAGTGGAAGGAACCACTCTGCACTGCCATGGCACAAGAAACCTCACTCCTATACAGAGAAGGTACATTCACATCAAGTTCATGCAGGATGATCTTTAGAAGGTCTAGCCTACTGTAACACTATAATTTCTGTCAGACATATACTCTTTGCACTTCCTCACTGTTTCACATTGTGACTGTACACAGGCTGAGATACGTACATCTCTGAGCCCACTGTATGAGGTCATCAGCAACAACAGTGGTCCTGCAATGAACTTCATCCAGTCCAGAGTGGAGAGGATGTCCGAAAGGTGGATACAGGCTGGTCTGAGGATGAAGCAGAGGAGCAACAAAACAGTCTCAAGTCAGATGAGGGTATAAGCAGCAGATCATTCTGTGGAGTATTTAATTTTTATTTTTGAATTTTCAAGGGAATAACTAAAATCACCCAATCCCATGTTTAGATTTCAAAAACATGGCTGTATAAGTTTTTGGATGGTGTTAATGTGCAGAATATTACTGAATATTGTTATAGCATACTATTTAGAAATGAGAAATGTATCTATTTACCTGTTATCTGTTTTGGACTTTAAATTGTACCATCGCCTAGGTGCTACTTTATCCAGGGGCCCTGGCTGGGAGCGTTGGTCAGCGTTTTGAAGCTATGGTGGAAAAAGGGGGGCCTCTAGGTGAGCTGGTCCAGTGGGCTGACCTCGGTGCCTGTCTGACAATCCTGGGCCACAACCTAACCTTCAGCACCTCACAGCACCAACTCCACAGGTTACCATGACGGCTGATTCCCTCTTCTGCTACTAGTTGCTTGCATTTGGGACAAAATTGCTGTGTTTGTTCAGAAAGTACTGGTTACACATTATGTTATATAATATTTTAATAATTGGATGGAGCAGAATTTCAACATCCGTTATTACTGATATGTGATGTGTTCATAGGTGTCTGGTCTGTGACCACTTGAAGTGATGAAAGAGGCAAAGATTGGTGCTAAATGACCCTGAACAATTAGTGGTGTGATGTATGTTTATTGTGATTGGTCCAGACTGATAGGTGCTACCCCTGGCCGAGGCAGTTGTCCAATCCAGAGGCCCCTGACCTTTGACCTCATCTATACCGACTACCATGGCCTTGCTCACCTTCAAGGAGCCATGGGATTGGCTTTCCAGCATTACCAGTACGACCACCATTTTTAAAACACATACTTAACTGATTCTGGTTGATCACTGTTTTTCTATCTGCTCAATCATTTAACATGTTTATTTTATATTTACATAGTTTAAGAAATTCTGTGAGCTGTGAGTGTGTTTCATTGGCGTTAGAATTAAGACCTTTGATGTTATGATAAATAAGGATTTATAAAATATTTTCAAAACTGATACTGTTTTAATGTGATGCAGACATACTGTGACGCTGCAGAGTGGTTTGTGTTCATGATATCACTGCTGAATTGGTGAACTTGTAATAAATCAAATATAGATCGATAGATAACAAAGATTTATTTTGCTCTGAACCTTTCTTTAAATCATTTTAGGTGCCACTTCAGAATCCTGGACTCTTTTGGCACTGAACCTGCCTTTAACTTGGGGAGTTATGCGCATAGCCATGGATATAAAACACTGTGGGGCAGATGGGGTCTCCAGCCTCTGCAGTACATGACCATGTTTCGTAAGTCTGTCTGTGTGTGTGTGTGTGTGTGTGTGTGTGTGTGTGTGTGAGTATACTTATTATGCTGGCAAGTACCAGCATCCTGTAATGTGTTTACACCCTGCAATCATTCAGATATGTTACTTTCTGTCTGTGTTGGACCACAGCTGTGATAACTGTATGATGGCGGCTCTGTGAAGAACAGTACATAGATTTTTATATATATATATATATATATATATTTATGTCTTGCTGCTGCAGCACTGATCTTTCACATACACCCCTCCCTTGTCGTCTTCACAGTGAGAGGATTAATAGCTGAGGTTAAATAAACTTTGTGCCCAGACAGAGCTTTCATTCCAACACCTCTCCCTGTCATCTTTCCCACCCTGCCGGGAGATGGAGACAAGCTGGACGCACTGGGCCGAGAGCCACTCTTCATCCCTCAGCTTGAAGCACTGTTTATTTGTCCTGCTGAGGGGGAGAAAGAGATGGCTCTTAGCTGATGGTGGGGAAAGGGCAGAAAGAGAGAAAGACGGCAAAACAGAAACAAAGGCAGAAATAAGAAAGGAAAAAAGAAGCTGGAGAGAAGAAGAAAGGAAAAAACACTTTAGAGAAAAGCAAACAGGGTTATCCTTCTGTTTTGAAACAGGGGAGAGCAAGATAGTCGACTGAAGGACGACTATCGACGACTAAGGACGAAACACACAAGCTGAGCTGTAAACAGACAGCATGAACACTGAAACCAAGAAACTTGGTTTTCAGTGAAACCTCCTCCACAGCTCTTCCTCAAACCCCCTCAAGCTGCATGATGTTGATCATGTCAGTGTGTTGTTGCATATCTCTGCTAATCTGATAGGTGAGTGTGTGGAGACAGGTGTTAGAGACAAGTGGCGACAAATGGAACTGAGCCAGCAGGAAATTCTGTGCTGCTGTGAGGGTGAATGAGGGCGAGATCTGGCAACAGTCTTTTTAAACAAGAATTTTGAGACGGGAGAGAATGACACACACACGCACATATATATACAAATGCTCAAATCAATGCTTGCACAGACATCCACACACACACACACACCTTTGCTGGCACATTCTTTGTAAAGTAAATACTCATCTCTCACACGTTCCTCAGAGTTTCGGAGGGGAGCAGGGTGGCAGCTGCCTATCCAAACAGCCTGACCTAAACCTCTCATATGTGTTTTTCCTCTCTCACAAGATTTTAATCTTAGCTGTTATTCATCTGTGATCCAAGTCCGTGTTGTCTGTGTTTCTCTCTCATGCTGTCTCTGCAGACATTCACCATCTTTGATTATGTTTTTGTAAAATAAGTATTGAACTTTTATTTATCCATTTAAATGGCATCAAACTGGTCTACGTACCTGTTGTCTCCAGCTCACACTCCTGATAACTCCTTCCTGGGCTTTGTGAGTGAGGAGGCAGTGAGGGAGGAGGCGAGAGAGGAGGAGCTGGAGCCAGAGACCTACAGGAAAGACAGGATAGCAGTTGTCTATGGCAAACAGGACTACATGTGGCAGGTATTATGATTAAAAGGTAAAATGCATGCATGTGGAAAGATGGTGAGCTCAAAACAAAGATGTCAAGAAGCCCGCGAGATTTTACATGACAGTGAAGAGTTTACAAAGCTCATGTGCTTTGTGTCCAGGGTAAATCTGAGTATGTGGAGGTGATCAGTGAGGAGCTGGAGACCCATGCCACAGTCTACCAGCCTCCAGGACACACCTCTAATCTGCCCAGCTTCATCAGAAACCACGGCCTGTTGACTCAGGAGCAATTCCTACGACTTCTCCGTCAAGCCAAGGTCAGATGAGAGCTCATTTCAGAACAAAGAAGCCAGTGAATTTGAATCTTTTAAGGTTTTACGTATTCACTGAGGCGGTATCGTGATTTGGGGCTCCATTCAGATCACTGTCATCATATGCTTGTCCTACATGTCCTGACTTGTTTTCAGTTTATGATGGACCTCCATTAAAATGCATTTTCTTCTCACTGTTGCTTCCCTCTTCCCCTGCAGGTGTTTGTAGGTCTTGGTTTCCCTTATGAGGGTCCAGCTCCTATTGAAGCAATAGCTCTGGGCTGTGTCTTTCTTCAACCACGATTTGACCCACCACACTCATCAGACAACAATGACTTCTACAGGGGCAAACCCACCACAAGACAGGTAGGTAACCTGTCAAAGTAAAAGAAAAAAAAATAAATAAATAACTGGTGTTTTAGTGAAGATCTTAAAAAAAAAAAAAGTAAAACAACTCTGCATCACAGATCTCCTCTCAGCACCCTTATGCTGAAGAATTCATTGGTAAACCTCATGTGTGGACTGTGGACATGACCAACACAACCAGTGTACGGGAGGCAATCAAAGCTATTCTAAGAACAAAGGTAACTTCCAGTGAACAAACAAAACTGCTGTTATACTGTATAGACACACATATATACTGTACATATAGATACCCATCTTGTTATCCCCAAATTCCCCAGTCACAGTAGCGCTGAATAAAAGTGTTTGTGTATGTTTTTGCAGGTGAAGCCCTTCACCCCCCGGGAGTTCACCTGTGAGGGAATGCTGGAGCGGGTTCATAGTTATATCACTCACCAGGTGCAGAGCTGTAGGGAGAGCCGGCATAATATTATTGGGTGCTCCCCCACCAAACTAGACTCTTGAAGTCAAGATTGTTTCAGAGGCATTTGCATACTGTTCTAGGCTGCCAGTATAAGAGAAGCCATCCAGTTCTTTCTTGGTTCAAACTCTCATCATTGTCAACTTTCTTTCTCTTTGTTGTCTAAAATCACTGTAGAACTTCTGCAGTAAATCTGTCCCTACTTGGCCACCAGTAAGTGCTCTGAGGGTGCACCTGGGTCCCCTGGGACAGTCGTGCGTTAGTGTGTGTCGACAGTCCTCCCTTGTGTGTGAGCCTGCTCTGTTTCACCACCTCAACAGTCCCTCTGCATTTACAAGGTGAGAGATCAGGAGACATCCACTGCAGATATGCATTTTATATACATGGCATGACAAGGCATGTAATTCACATCACAGATCACTTACTTAACTGCCACAAATCTATGATTTTTGTTGTAAAATCACACTGTCAGTACTTACACCCCCCAAAAAACAAAACAATGTTCAAAGAAATACTAGAGATGCTCATGTGCAGTGATAGATGCACTGCATACAGTTAAACTCATCACTATTCTCTATTTTGCAGACTTGGACTCGGCTGCTCCAGCATGGGCCAGGAAGTCAGCCACCTGTTTCCTGCCTACAACCCTTGGGGTCGACACTGTGGCCTTCAGCAGGAGCCTCTGCTGTTCAGTTGTTCCGGCTCTGACTCTTCCCAACGCAGACTGTGTCCCTGCAGAGCTCACCTACCTGGACAGGTGGCTCTGTGCCCTGACTGCATCTAAACAACACTGTGAAAGAACTCAGGAAATAGCTGGGAGAGAAGAGGAAAAGGTAATAGGACAAAGACAGCACCAAAGGGCCATCTGCACTACAGGTTGTTAAGGTAAAGAGTTGATCTCAACCAAAGGAAGCAAGCTGTTCTGTCAATGCTACTAAAAGTTTTGTGCTGGTGTTGATGCCATTCAGAGGCTGAAGGTGAAGTATTAGTTCAGCGTATTTTATTATTATGCACACACTCATATCCCCCCAGACATTTAGTTTTGCATCACAAACACAACAATCGATTACTACTTGTCCTGCAGGCAGCTGACGCAAGTGATTAACAATATAATATAATTTGAGAGAGATTGTGCCAAGTAATGAAAGTCTACTTCATTAAAATTTCTGTAGCTAGATTTGTCCTGTGCAGCTGTTTGGACAAGATTTTGTTTTGTCTTTGTAATGACAGTCATTACTCAGGAACCAAAAATCAATGGCTGTCATTTCATGAGTACTTGAAATGTTGAAGGATAATGAATTCAAGGTCTGGTGTCTCATGGTGCCCAATAAAATCCCTCTTGTTGTTGTAGCGTTTCCTTGATCCCTTACGCAAATAGTCTTTAAATGAAGGCAAGATGCACTTTAGGGAAGAATTGTTTTGGTATAAGTGAAGTGAAGTGGTAAGCAGCACCAAAGACTGTAAAGTCGTTCAGTTCTCAGTGTTTAACTTCTCGTCTTCTGCTCCAGATCAGACACAGTACAGTGAACTTCAATATTATGTTGAATAAGTATCTAATCATTCATTCGTTTACAGTAATGTATCACAGTGGTCAGTGTTGCATGGGATTACTGCTCATGCAGCCCCTCAATGTATCACTGGCGGCAAATATTAACGCGGGCCTCAATGGAGAGAGGGTGACAGCCTAAGTGATGAGGCTCATTATCTGAGTGAATCATGGATAACCTCTGGATGCCTTTGGGGGGGTCACAGCCATATGACGATGATTATATTGTCATATAAACCATTGGTTCCCAACCATCTTTGACCTAGGAAACCCCCTCGGCTCTGGTTAAATCCGTGCCCCCCGCCAGTATAGGCAGAACCTCATTGTTTGTCTTTCAAAAGCATATTTTGCGTCATTTAGACTGGGAAAATGTCACTGAAGGAAGGATTAATTATGTTTTCTTGAGTTATTTTACTAGAAATTACACCTTAAAATGATTTTGATCATAACAGATGACTCATTTTGCCCAGAGTTCTTGCATTTGCTCCAAAAATTATTCCCTGACTGCTCCATGACCTAAAGATTTGTACAGCAACCCCCCCCCCCCCACCCCCCCGAGGGTATTTTGCACCCCAGGTTGATATGAACGAAAATGGAAACTTTACATACAGTACAGTGATTTGAGGAGGTTTTACATTTGAACATTTCCATGTCAGAGGCCTCAGACAGTTGCACAGGCTTATCCCATCATCCCTGCCTGCCAAATATCTTGTGAAAGAAACAAATGATAACAACTAAAGGCCAAACAATCACTGTTGTAAGTGCTACACTTACATGGCACAGCTGTTAGCAAAGATGGCTCCAAGAATGGCAACAAGCTGCTATTTCGAACTGGATCGTTGTGAGGTTTTTCTTGGAAACGACTCACGCATGAATGTTAATTGGCAGAAAAAGAGACCTTTTCTGCACCGATACGCTCCATGAGACCGGAACATATTGTCACTCAGGGATCAGACCGCTCAGGGCTGTGACGACAGAACTGGTCGACAATGTGATTGACTAGTACATGGTTGCGAAACGATCCATGAAAATAACATTTGTGATGACTCTGGTGGATTTTGGTGAATTCATTTGGCCTTGTCAAATGTGACTTTTGCTTAATTGGCTGAACCATGAAAGATGATGGAAATTAACTTGTGTTTATATCAAAAAGAATGTTTGGAATAAAGGAAAACAAAAGTTGCTTTTGACTCAGAGGGACGTCCCTGAGATGTGTTTTTGGAAAGCGATGTGTCATTTCTGGAGCGTCATGTTAATTCATATCAGTTACATGTGTTATGGCATATAAAAGCTGTCACTCACTTCCCAGGGGGCTGATACCAGAGGGTCAAAGTAAGGGTTCAAAAACAACACAGGGTATATATGGAGCAAATGTGTAAATGTGAACAGAGACAAAGATTTTAGTGTTCCACACGACTGCCTACTGACCTCACGCTGAACGGGGCAGTATGGGAGTGCAAAAACTGACAAAGTCCATATGTTTGTCAGAAGTCCATTTGACATTGGTACGCAATGTGATGTGCTTTGAGAAGACAGTGATGTGGATCATCTGATGTAGATCTTTTAGTAATCTGGGTTCTGTTATTCCTGCAAATAGGTTTTTATGCCACAAGTTCAACTTCAAGCCTCAAGTTCTTTGTTCATTCGTTTGCTTGCTGTAATTCAGATAACCACAAACTATGTTTAATGCTGTCATGCCTTTATGGTGTTTCTAACAATGAGGGCCTCTCGGCTGATCATGATCTGTGTGGATATCATTCACGTGTGAAAATTCCTAAATCAAGATTTAAGACATGCTGGCTACAAAAAGTGTTTGAAATCTGATAAGAGGATGGGGAGATTCTGGACACTAAATACCGACTTTTGCACATAATTACCATTCAGATTTTTTCTTTTATGTTCATGAAATAAAATGTAACAGTGCATTAACATTTGAAGAAAAGCTCATTTTTAAATGTTCGCATTTTATTTGCTGACGGGCGCATGGCAACATACATTGACAAGACTAACGTGCTGGTGTTCAGCAGGTATAATGTTTACCATCTTAACTCACTGTGTTAACCTGGTAACATTTGCTACTTAGCACTAAACACAAACTTCAGCTGAAGTTGATGACAATGTTTTGCAGTAATTCAGTCATAAACCAAAGTATATGTTAACTTGATGATGTTGAGGAAGAGCGAGACAATCACAAAAGTGGTTGTGGCGAGCTACATGGGCGACATGAATGTGTGTACAAAATCTCATCTTAATCCATCCAAAATGTGTTGAGATATTTCAGTCTGGAGTCAACGTGGTGGACCAGCCGTCAGACTGACAATGCCGTGCTCAGAGCTGTGCCACTGGCTTGGCTAAAAATACTGTCAGATGGGAATCCTTGGTTTGTTTAAAGTCATACAAATGCTTGACCACCCACTGGACTTTGTACTTGCTGCATGCCACCTCTGCACACTGAAATAACAATTAGACAGTTAGAAAATGAGATATGATTGATGGAGGGAAAAAAAACGGAGAAACCAAAAGAGGAAACATGAACCTGTGTCAGGGTCAGCCAGACATCATGGAATGTTTACGCTCCAGTAGAAGTTCAATAATGTTTATATGAGTGCTTTTTAATTTTACATGAGAGACAGGAACTCTTTTAGGCACACAGGGACTCTTTCTCCTATACCTTTTAACTGTGGAATGTGGCAAATCAAACTTTGCTGCCAAGAAAAATGAGAGATCTTATAGAAGAAAGCGAGACAGCAGAGTTTCACTTAAATTAAAATTTTCAACTTTTCTCTTTCCGTGACAGACAAAAATTCATTCTGAGATATCTCACACTATAAAGAGCTGAGCTTTTGCAGTTTGTCAGAATACATTTTTATGTCACACACATGACTAATTTACTGACAAGTCGGGTATGATGAAGCGCAAAAATAGAACATTTAGTCCAAAATGACTGCCCTGTATCACGGCTCAATATCAACTTCAAGTTACGCAATGAGGGGATATTAGAGATGTAACTCACCCATGTCTTTTTCTGCCTGAGAGTTACTGGAAAATGTTGTAACCCCTAAGATTTTAAGTTATTGCTGTGTTATATTTGCATGATTGTGTACTATGAATCAAACTGTTTACACTGGATCTTCAAGTGTTTCCCAATGCACTTGTCATGTCCTGTCAAACACAACTGCAGATGGAACAAATGCTCCCTCTTTTTCAAATTTTATCTGGTTTCATGCCTTTTTCACACTTATTCACATCCCTATTGCTCTCACTCTTGTCTTTCCTTGTAGAAAGGGATTTTGACATGATCCACGACTGATCAAGTCAGTTTTTTCAAACAGTTTGAGAAGATATGTGTTTTGTGCCTGATGAAACTTTAGTCTTTTTATAAAGAAATCTTTTTACCAATGCCACGAAAACCTCTAAATGAAGACTGGGTGGGAACAGTAACTAACTGGCTATAAAATTAAGGAACATAGTATTCTAATTCACTGCATAACATTGGATTACCTCCAGTTTGCACCATACAGCCTTGCTTACCTCAGTAAGTATTTCTAAAATGGCACATGCAACTGAAAGCAGCCAAACAATTTTTATTGAATCAGTTTATGGCCAATAACCTCTACCTCTCTGCCCTTCCAGATTTATTGATTTGCAACAACCAACTGTTCCCTAAAGGGGGCAGTGTGGTCAAGCTAAGCCCGCCAGAGCCAGTGACAAATCTCAGAAACCTGCTAAGGGAAACCAGTGACAGAGATTAAAATATAAAAAGATTTGACTAAAAAGAAAGAAAAGTGATTTGTGCATTTTGGATAAAAGAGAGATGGAGGGAAACAGAAGTACTGTTAATGTGCTAGGACAAATTTTTAGGACAAACACTTCCAGTCTTCTCTACAGGTAGCTTTCAGTTTATTCCACCAAACACACTTGCAAAAGGGGGGAGGGAAGAGAGCAGCTTTACTACCATAAGAAAGCAGCTGCTTTTATTGAAACCTGTTATTGGCGTGCCAAGATTACACTGAACAACAACAACCCTCCTCCCTGGAAGCCAATAAAATGCCGACAACAAACACTTGGCTTGCCTACAGCGCTGTTAGAAGCCACAGAGGTTGGCCTTAATGATACTTGGTAACGATTACAGACTATTAAACTAAATGAATAAAAGAGGAAAAGGGCGCGAGAGAGAGAGAGGAGAAAGAGGAGCAAACTGATTCGTTCAGAAGTTGTTTCCAGACATAGCGTAGGTAGCTGACTCATTGTTGGGCGGCCTCAAAGAGATGTACCACTTTGGTGTGTGTAGACTGGAAGTTGGCATAGTTATTGAATGAAAAAGCATGTTTGTGTGTGTGTGTGTGTGTGTGCCAAGAGATGGATAAAACAGAAAAAGGGCTCTGTCTGATGCATCCTGTTGCATCCATCAATGACGCACACTGTCGGCCTGGGAGCTGTTGTATATGCTTGAATAGCCGGGGCATGGCACAGGCCTTTTTGTGACTTTCCCCAAACGCCTCGTGTCAGTATTCCAGGGATCTCACCACACCTGAGTAACTCTGAGGCAGACGGGATCCGGTTCACCTCTCGTGTGCCCCTGTGTGTGTCTGTGTGTGTCCAGAATGCTGCTAATCCCCATTGTCCTTATGTATGTATTCGACTGAAAGCATTTTGTGACCTCAGGGGGACAGGAGAGGTCATCCGAGCAGGCAGCGATCTTGGCTATATTCTACAAAATGTACAACTGAAAATCCTAACAGAATTTTGCAGGTTCTGTTTGTGCCTATGCAGCTGACCAATTTTTCTTAACATTTTGCAAGGAACGCTTGGAAAACAACTCTCTCATTTTGTGCTGAATTGGTGTTTCTTAAATTCCAAACCCCAATTCATAGTCTCTTCTCTCCTTTCCTTTCCTTTTCTCCCTCTTAGCACACAAGCTATAGAAGAGAAAGTTGTGAAGAAACACAGAACCAGCTAACAACGCCTGCTCGCCCCAAGAAAGCCCTTGTCATCTTTCATCCTACACCTCTGAATTGCCTTCATTTTCTTGGGGCCCATAAATTGGCTCTTATTGTCCCATAAATGGCTCCTTTTGGGGTGGGATTTATAGTGAGGGGTGGCAATGGGGTGTGTGGGGGGGTATAAAACCCACCTTTTGATGTCCCCTCTGCTTAACAGGCAGAGCAGACGCGCCTGCCCATATGCTGCATGGTGCTTTTGCCACACATTGCTAGCGTGTGACTCTCGCACACACAGGCACATTAAAAGATATTAAAGTGCATTTCTGCTTTCATTCAGAGTCATGGGACGTAACAGCCAAGCAGGGTGGTACACGTTAAGCTGTGCCACTTCCTCAGCTGCAATTAAAGCCGCCCATGGGGGGGGGGGTCTCTAAAAGTCTTGTTTTGCTACACCCCTGATCCTGACCTTTTAAAAGGAGAGGGTGAGGCTTTCCTTTATCACACTGTGGAAATGGTTGGAGTAATATAGGCTGGGGTTCATTTCTGGGTGGTGATGTGGTTCTTCTGTAGTTTTAATAATAAAGGTCCGCTAAGCATTTGATAGGTTGTGACCAAATTCATCAACCCAAACAAACACAGAAATGTTAAAAAGGAACCTCATGTTAAAACAGCTCCCGAAAATGTGACAGCAGGAGGCACAACAGTCCTTATAACTCAAACAAGATTGCAGAGTCAGATCACAAGTCAGACTTCACATTCACAGCTTTTCAAGCCCACTGCAACCCACAACAACTGGGGTTAACATCAACAAACACACTCATCCAAATCCACAAAGCTTAAGATTGGCTTTGAGAGGGCATTCAGAAGAGACAACCTGGCTCACCAAGCTAACACAGACATCTTGGCAGAAAGCAATCAATACCTGTCCTCTTTGTATACTGAGGCTGATTGCAAATGAGCAGCAGCTGGTCACATTGGCAGTCGAGCAAGAGAATGAGCAAAGGTGTGAAACTCAGCGGTGACGGCTGGTGGGCAGGTGTGGAATGACAGGAGAGGAGAGTGTGCAGGAAAGAAACTCTTTGTTAATTTTGTTTGTATCCCTCAGTTTTCCCTGTTGCCTCTCTCTCTACAGTAACCTGTCTTTTTTTTTCTTTTCATCTCACCTTCTTCCTTTTACTCACAACCACCATTCTACCTTTTAAACATTTGTTCTCTTGTCTACCTCCCTTTTCCTGCCCACTTCTCTCTCTCTCTCTCTCTCAAAGGCAGATGAGCCAGGTGATAGTGACACAGCCAGCTGTATGCCAGTTACCACAGCGATGACAGATGCCAACCCAGGTGCACAGGCAGCTGGGAAGGCTAGGAATGTGTGTGTGTGTGTAAGAAAGAGAGAGGGAGATCTCTGTGACACTGGTATCTGTGTGTATGCATGCTTCTGTGTGTGTGTGTGTGTGTATGAGACAGAGATCGGGGGAAAAGGGACCTGGGTGCTGGTGAGGACACAGGTGTTGCAGTGATGGAGGGAGCGTGGGAGAAGGCTGGGAAAGGAGAGAAGAGAGAAGAGCAGAGGTGGGGGGGGGGGGTCTGACCTTTCACCCCTTGCACCGTCTGGGCAGTCCCCAAGATCCATCTGCAGCGACTCGGATGTATCTCGACGTCTGCTCATTGTCTAGACGTTTGTCCGTCACTCAGCTCTTGTCTCAGTGAGTGTAATTGAGTCAAGACATGAAATCATAGCAGGAAACACGAAGCGAACCTAGTTAGAGCTCGGATGACATCAGCTTGTTAAATTGGAGCCTGTCAAATAAAACAAGGTTATGAGATGAACTAGAAAGATAATGAGTGAAATCCTGGCCATTCCCACACTGTTGGAAGGTTTTTCTTTGCTGTTTCATTGATGGCTCATGTGCTATTGAGTCATCACAGCAAAGCACATTTCTCCTGCAGAGCACCTGTGAGGCAAGCACAGATGATACAACTGCCGTCCCTTCAAACAGCCTCTTTCCTTTTCTTTCCTTTCTTTTCCTCTCTTTTGTGCTCTCTGTCTCTTCTGGGAACATTCCAATCTATTCCTCTCCTGCACCTTCTCCTCTTCACCTCCTCCCCCTCCCCCTCCTAACCCCTTTCCCTCTCCTGAGAGCGGGAGGCCGCGGTGCCATCACTCACCACTTGGTGATAACCGGCACAAAGGGGGCCTTGGTGGCCCTGGCTGAGGCCGCTCGACATGCACCGCCACTGGGGAGAAAGTGGAGGAAAGTCCCCCGCCTCTGCCAGTTCCCTCCAGTCCTCCATCGTCCCCACCTCCTCAGATGATGAAAACTCTGTCAGTGCGGATTAGGAAGGAGCGGTGTGCGTCGGGAGAGGGAATAACAATGATAAAAGCTGTGCCGCCGCACTTCTGCATGTCCATCCCTCTTTCAACCTACTCACTATTTGTCACTTTATACCAATTTTGGGATTCTGAACCTTTTCATGCTCCTGTCATGTTGCCAAGTTGTTGTTAAGCTTGATTCTTTATGTGAAGTTTTAATGGGCTCCCATTTAGCCTTGCCGGTGTATTTTGATGATCAAAGGCAAGCTTTTATTATATGAGCTACCCGAGTAAGTCTTTGAATTTCTCAGGCGGTAAAGTTGATTTTCACAGGTAATCCACACATACAGTTGGTACTAAAACAGCAGGACGAAAGTGACGCATAGTTTTACTGATTCACAGTGTGTGGTCTCAACTATCTGTGTGACTTGCATTTTCATTTTTAAAGCAATGTAATCATATTACACATGTAAGCCAAAATTTGGGGGATATGGTGGAAAGATGAGGCCTCTAGAGCCACTTTGAACAGTGAGTGATGTTGAGGAAGGCAGGGGAAACTGGATGGCGAGGGCGGGCGATACGAGGGCACAGAACTGAAGGATTCTGGGACGGGGAAAGGGGCATTAGTTTGGGGAGGAGGGCGATTTTGTCCTCAGGCTGGCACAGCAACGGTCTCGCTTCATGGTGAGAGAAAATGGGCGCCGAAGAAGGGTGGTGGGAGGGTGCAGGCTCCAAAATTGATTTCATGCCGGAGTCAGACACAGCCTCAAGGAAGGAATAATGTGTGTGTGTGTGTGCGTGTGTGTGGGTGAGGAAGAGAGACAGAGTAAGCGAGTCCAGTGTGAATTCTGAGGGGCACACAATGGCAGAAGGAGCGAGAGAGGGAGAGACCGAAAAAGAGAGGGGCCGACCTGCATCAAAGAGACTGGATCTGCATGAGAAAAAGCATGTTGCTATTTTTCTGATGACATCGGTAGCAAGCAGCACCACAAAAAGTGAGCCGTTTGTTGTTTACAGATTCTTTCAGTTCCATGGGACTATGTTTTCAGTGAGATTACAACCATTATTTTCACCCACTGTGTCAGCGCAAGTAGACCTAAGATCGGAAGTGATGAATACATATATGTTTCCATGAACACTGACAATATCAAACCGAAACAAAGCTGGACTCAATTCAAATCTTCATTATCCTGAGAACAGGAATTAAATCTCACTTTCTGAGAATCATATCACCAGAGAAAATTAACATATTTTTGTCACAAGAAAAGTCTCCTTAAGCGCACATTGCTATTTATGTAAAACACATGCAGCAGACTAGCAGGGATCTCCATATGCTGCAAAATGGTGAGACCTTGAGGAATGGATTAGAAAACTGGGGATATGTGCCATTTAACAGTCATTTGAAATTCAGATAGTTTCCTCCTCCTAATGTCTCTCCCACACACATTCATGTGCACAATTTCACAGTCGGAATTCATCTCATTCAAGTATTCTCACACATGCACATGGGTAAACATGCATGTGCGCTGACACGCTCACAAAGTGCATACCTTTGAAGAGTGTTTTGAATTGGTCTGCTCCACAGACCACAGGCCTGCACTGATGCCTTTATTCGTACTCATTACATCTATCAACCCAACTCAACCGCTTTCTTCCGCTCTTCTCTTCCCTCTTTGAGTTTTGTCTTGTGTTGGTTGCCCTCACTTTTCTCTGCCCTTTTACTTTTAGTCCATCTTTCCCTTGATCTCCTTCCTTCTCTCCCTCAGCCTCTCTCCATTCTCTCTCTCTCCTCTGTCCTTTCCCCCCTTCTTGGCATCGGCGGCAGCATCTCTTTTAAGACACATGTCAAGGGAACTGTCTGCCGCTTTCAAAGGCCTTTGTGTCCGGCCTTTCTTCCCTTTAATTTGGTTTCCCCAAAACACTTTCCCATAGCATGGCCGTCTCGCCCCCTTTTCTCCCAGCTACCCCTCTCCTCTCATCTCCCCCTCCCTCTCATTCTTCCAACTGTCCTAAATACATTTTACTGAAGAAGATGTGTATAAAGTCAGGGTATCTCAGACTTTTCTGTGACATAATCACCTCTGGCATAATTTGTGTGGAGGTAATCAGGATGTGAGTTATGCTAAGTGTATACTAATGCAAAACCGGAGTCAGTTTAATCTAAAAATCTAACGTCAACTTCGATAAACGTATATTTAGGAGAGACTAGCAACACATGATCAGACTCGTCAAAAAACAAAACATATCTGGGGCAAGAAAAGCATGGGTGATACACTTCATAGCACCGGGCCCTCCAGTGCGTCCTGGGCATCCGGTTTCAATGCTGCCCTCTTCCCATGACTTCTTTGACTGCATAGGTTTCTTCAGGGAGCTTCTTGTCATGGCAACGCTTACCAAAGTATTGTTCTGTTTGCAGGCTGAGTAAGAGGGAAGATGACCTTGGAAGAAAGGATTGTATTTATTTATGTTTTCTGAGACAGATGAAAGACACAGTGTAGATGACACCTTAAAAGTTTTTGCGAGCAGCAGAAAGTTGGCAGGAGAAATAAATTCTGGGAATAAGTGCGCGGCACCCCTGGTGGATGCAAGTGACGGCATTCGTTTCTTGAAAGTGCGTGCAGCTTTGCGGTGTCCTCACCTCAGGCAGACACATGTGGTTTTAATCCACTGTATACGGACAGACTCCTTCTCTCTATCTGCATCTCTTTCTCCCTCCAGAACCTCTCTTGTGACTCTTCATCTATCCCATCAGTCCTGCCTTTGCTCCCATTTCTTTTTCTTTGACAGCAGTCTTCCTTTCTTTCACAATATGTATATCCTTTCTGTATTTCTCATGTCCCTTGCCAACATCTTTTCTACATTGTTCCACCTTTTTGCTGAAGTCTTTATTCCTTTTTTCCCCACTGTGTCTTTCCTGAACACATCAGTGTTGTCATCCACTCAACTGTGAAATCTTTGAAATATTTTCCTACAGGAGCATCGCAACTGTGTCACTGCAGGATGTATTACTTACCTCTTACATCCCACTGCCTTGAGAGAGTCATGCCAAAAACATTTCTCTTCTCCAGAGATGCGTGATTGTGTGTGTGTCTGTGTGTGTGTCTGTGTGTGTGTGTGTGTGTATGTGTGTCTGTGTGTGTGTGAGTGGTTGGAGTTGTTTCCTAAACCGTGAGGAGTCAGAGAAACATACTGTGTGTTTTCATAACTGTCCAGAGACTTAAAAAGCCCAGATCTGGAGTAGATAATCTTTTCTTTGAGGCGTGTGTGTGTGTGTGTGTGTGGGCAAGAGGGCCAGTCTCCGTCTTTCCAGGAGACAGTTTTAAAAGCATAATTGTGTCCAAGTGTGAAGGAGACATGGCCTCTTGGTGCTGAGAGCTTTAGCATGATAAAAGCAGTGGCTGAAAGGGAGACGTCTTCATTGACCAGTCCACCTCATGGAACTTATTTCATCCCCTGCTGAAGTCTTGAGCTGCTGTTTACAGTAATGCTGGATGTTTCCACAGCTCTGAAAAACAACAAAAAAAAAAAATCACATCTTAAATTTTGTCCAGTTTTTAGAGTGGTTTCAATTCTGACAGCCAGAAGAGCGCCAATGCAAACTGCCCTCGTATCCTTTTGAAAGCTGAAGGGTGGGGGCTGTGGTCAGGCTGGACTCTACGGCAGAATCAACAATGGGATTGCATTACCAAGACTATAGCAACTTTGTGAAAGCAATGAGACATAAGATGCTTTTAAAAAGGTTTACCCGATTTTATGGCCTTTTTCAGATGGATGATGGTTATTGAGAGTGATATGGAGTGAGAGTGATACAGCCAGGGTCAGATCAAGTCCTCCTGCGCACAACAAAACATGAGAGAGGCGTGCTACAATGGAATGATCATGACGGAGGACATTTGCTTCTAATTAACCTCCACCCTCTCGACTGGGACCCCCACTCAGGCGTGGCCCATCGCCCCGAGTAACCCCACGCAGCATCTCCACATCCCTTAGTGGTGAATAGGAGCACTCTCACTCTCCCACCTACCACTGACACACACACAGCCTTGTACCTTTGGCCTGAGAAGCAGGGGAGAGGTTATTTTTGCTGCCTGAAATCAACCAACCATCAAACCGCTCACAGCTGGGACCCAGAACCATGACCTGGGGACCAGAACTCTGAGGAAACTTCCTCCGATTTGCTTCCTCCAGAGCAACATCAGATATGTCAGTGGTGGTGGCGATAACTGCGATGTGGAACTTCACTCTAAGCTTATAAAATGTGCTGAAAGGTTTCCTTTTCCATAATAATTTCTAGGTTTTTGGAGCTGCCTTACTGGCAAAGATCGTTTAGATAACTACCTAGAAAACAAAGAGAGGCACTTGATATGATTATAGAATACTTGGGATTGTTGAAGTGACATAAAAAGTTAAAATTATAGTCATATTTTCCACAATCAGAAAACATGATGTCAAACAGCTCAGTGAAATTGGCCATTTATTTGGTTTCCAAATGAGACAGACTACCACTTCAAAGAGATTGATTACTGCTGCCAAGCATGCATGAAATCACAAGACATATTTTCAGTTGCACCCAAATTATTCCAAGCGCTGTATTTTGAAGGTTAGACCTTTCCCGATGGCTCAAGAATGAGACGGCGCGCACACACTGGCACACATACACACAGAACAATGCAGGCAGCAACACACCTACTTGCACGCACACCTCAGTTCAGACAGCCAGACTGCCCATACAACCCCCCCTTTCATCCTCTGACTGTTTGTGTAAGCGAAGACTCAAAGTGGAGAACGGAGGGTTGGGGTGTGTGTGTGTGATGGGGGAGAAAAGAGAATATAAAGGAGAGAAGAGTTGGTGATCTGACAGCATTTTGATGGCTGCAGGCTGGAAACAATTTTGGGGAGGGGGGAGTGAATTTAATACAAATTCCTCCCAGCGCAGCCATGTGTCCCGGTCGACCTGAGCTGCCCCAGCACACCTCTGTAGAAACTCACACCCCCTGCCCGCCGCCCCTTTCGCCCGCCTCTGTGCTTTCCAGCATGCTTAGCTGTCACTCACGGCCGCCTGTCACATTCTCCTCGCGCTTGATGTGTCCTTGTTTGTGTGCATAAGAAATGCGATGTTTGAAAGGAGAAGTATTCGGGGAGTCAATCATCTCACCGCTGAGAGTGACAGTCGATGGCCCCGCTGGAGGAATCTGGTTTCACAGTATCTGAAACTGGTTTGTCTCAGCAGACCTCACCATGTAGGTCTAAGAATGTAATCCTGTGGCGGCTCAGCTCCTGTCATGAGGTGCTGTGACTGAGCAAATGATATATTGACTTTAAACAGAGCTCTGCTGTATGGGGTTGGTTTATGGAGTAAAAACAAGACATTGTTCAGAGGGAATTATGCAAGTTGCAGTTGACATTCAAAGAGACGGCCTCATACTGTTTCAACCTGCCTGCCATTAGTGCATCATTTGTTCTCCTTTTGATCAAATAGGTCATTTGTGGTGAGGATTAGACAAAGATTATACTTAGCAATCACTGCTCCAAAGCAGAGCGGCCTGCTCCAACTTCATCATCCACTCGTCTTGTAAAGGGATACCCTACACTTTTCTGCACCATTGGCAAGCATGATTGACCACAATTAGGCCAATTACAGACAATTTTAATGACTGAGACAAATTGATGACAGAGTTTATGGGAGCAGCTGTCCTCATTTTCACCATATTACTCTCATCAGGCTGGACATCACTGAATGAACTTGAGAGGCAGCTGGAAAGGTGGGGGAAGCTGCAGGGTGGAATGTACCGTATGTGTGTGGAAGCGTAGGCGAGGGCTGGAGTGCTCTTTCTGTGTGAATGCAAGTGTTCGGGTGTATGTGTGTGTGTGTGCGTGTGTGTGCACTTGTGTGTTCGGGTCGGTGTTGAGTCACGTCCAGGGCTGATCTGTAGTCACCGCCGCGCCAGAGCTGCAGGTGTCTCTGTGCCCCGTCGATTGCAAGCCGCCTCTTTTTCCCAGGGAAATGCTTTCAACCGGAGTTGGGTTACTGCAAAGCAGCGCAGACATCTGAGAGATGCCAGGAATGTCCCTCCCCATCAAAGGGCAGCATTTGGCCATTTTTACATCTGCAATTAAAAAGGGAACAATAAGAGGGAGGAGAGGGAACGAGTGTGAGGATAGAGTGAGGAGAGAGTGAAAGAGGGTTGGAATAGAAGGAAGAAGTGAAGGAATGTCAGCACCTGCTATGGCTGCATGTGCTGCCAAAGAAAAAACAGTTGCAAAAAGAATGATGAAGTATGATTCTACCCCTCCCCTGTTATTTTTAATAAACCCTTTAATAAAAGGGAATGACCTCTCTTGACCCCGTGTTTGCATCTGGTTGTAATTGTTGGGGGAAGCACCTTGCCAAGTTCAGGGACAGAAAAGGGAGCAGGGACCAGTTGCTACAGTCATCTACTTTGTTTGATCATTGCGGGACAAAAATACACCTTTATCCCTGTCTCCCCTCTTTCTATGACCGCTGGCTTTCTCTCCACCTTCCAGTGTGGCTGTTCGGAACAGGAAAACAATTTTGATTTTCAACATGAACCAGCTCTGTCCAAGTGTAACTCAACCCCTACAGCCTCTTTCAGTTTACTTACCACTGTTCACTCTTACCTCTCTCATCAGTTCACCAAAACTTCAAAAAAATCCACTGCCCTGCACCAAACAGAAGACAGACAATGTTAGTGACCAGCTGGTGAACTAAGAGGAGCTTTTAGCAGCTAAACAGCCACATATTTTCTTCAGGAGTTGATAGAAACCAAGAAAGTTCAACATTTCAACTTGACAAAGGCAATAACATGTCAGTGTTGTGTTCACAGCTTGTTTCTGGCCAAAAAATCTGTTATTGACGTTTTTAAGCTTTATCCTTTTTTCATAAGAGAGGAAAGAAGGCCAACTTATATCTTAGTGTTCCTACAACTCTGGTCTTGTTCAGTTTCCTAAAGGTCAATAATGGCCATCGTAAAGAGGATGACCTAAGTTGTTCTCACTTGGAACTGAGGAAACCCTCATTTGTTCAGTGGCGTTTCAGTTTAAGAAGCTGTGCAGTGCCTTTCTCTGTGCCTCACATATTTTTCTTGAAATATGCCTGTTTTTATGGGCCAGGAAAACAGTCCAAGCACAACCCAAAGTGAGGCACACAACATACCCTACATGTTGGGGTTTTTGAGGTTTGTAAAAATGGTTATTCGTGGCATTTTCTTTCTATAAGCCACCTGTGCACACTGTTTTTTTTTTTTAATCTTTCACTTTGTGAAATGTAAGCTGTACATTTTGAACAAACCAGAGCAGAGTTTTTACAAAATGAACATGGGGATTTCAATTTTGATCCATGAAATTAATTCTTCTCAGCTGGCTGTGGCAAGTGGTAAGACTTAGTTGATCCTTTGAGTTGGGTGTGACTGTGTTTGGCAAAGCTGGACAAGTCACTTAATGGAGTTTCCTTATTCATACTCTCATGCCCTATGTCTAAATCCTTTGCATGCTCCCTCCGTTCTTCCCTCCCACGTTTGGCTTCCCCTCTCTCTCTGTGACTTGGGGAGCTTTCAGTCGGCACATTGCGTGCGACAGTGGTGCTACAGCTTGTGGAGGCACCGTCCAGGAGTAATAACATTGCTGGTCCAGTGTAGAGGTGTGTAGCTATGTGTGTACTGTACTACTGAGACAGTGGATGCACCTGTAGTAAGCTAGAGTGGTTTCAGATCTGTCAGTCTTTATACATTTGTGTGCTCAAAAGACTTAACCATCAGGCAAATGCCACTATAGGTCCAGCAGCTCATAGCTTTGCCTGTGACACGCACTTCCATCGCCAGCTCCAACAGGCAGCTGTGTTCTGGCGCCTCATAAACAGAATTCCTGCCTGATTTTACAGTTCTTTCCTTTTCCTTGTTCCCTTCAACAAAAAGTGGATTAGGAGGGGTGCCATCGCCTATAGGGTTTGAGCTGGAAAGCATCCCGAGGCATCCGGTGATTTGGTCAGTGGCACTTAGCAAATATGAGGGACTGACCAGCATGACAATGACCAAATTGTTTGTAACCTGTTCAGTCCTGTTGACAACTGATCTACACAATCGAAGAAAAAGGAGCTGTAGAAATATTCCAGCTGTGGGAACACTGCACACAAAAACATCCATGTTGTGAAAGCAGGTGGTTGACATACGCCAACTACTCCATTTGCCCTCACTGAACCACCATCTTTAAATTCTGACGTGAGTTATCTGACAGGCACTATAGGTAGATGACTTGCTGTTATATTTCTTCACATATAACTGAGTCCATATGAACTGAATGGCCCTTTAAAATCCATTTGGTGAACACGGGATTCAGGAGAAGGACATTGATTGGCTGGTGCCCCTGCTGCGATGCTACAGAGGTGGCTTTTTATTGGAGGGTTTTTTTTAGGGGGAAGCAGGAAGTCCCTTCGGATGCTATAAAGCTTGCTCATATAAAGGGGTAATCCCCAGATAATTACAGATGGGGTGCTCTATATACAGACTCAGACTGAGGGGGAGGCACCATTACCCAAGGTCAGCTCTCCAAACCAAACTCCCCTACCTCAAAGCATGGATGATAAAACACTAATAGGCTGAGGTTAACGCACGCTATTGGCAGCAGTTTATTTCCTTACCATAGCAAAAGAGTCTTAACAGGTGGATTTTTACCAACTTTATCTGATTAAGTATCAGAAAGTATGTTGCAAATAAGATAAAACTCAAATTATTTGATTTAGGGTCCAGTGTACCGGACACCAAGTCGCTGTCCAATACACAGTTTGCAGTTTCCACAGCCGGAGTGGTCTGACCTCTTCCACTAATGGTAGTGTTTCGTCTACACTCTCTCATCCCAGACATGCTGAAATGGTCACGGGTAGAATTACAAACCTTCCCGCATAAAACAACACAGTCATCCGATAATTAAAGGAAAAAATGTTACGTTACTTAATAAATTAACACGAAATGTGTGTTTATTTTGCCAAGTTGATCAAAATGTGAAAAAGGCCAGTTTAATTATGGACTTGAGTTTCTTGAGCAGATCATGACAGAAAAGTCTAAATAACAGAGTGAAAGAGAGAGAAGAAAAACAGACAGGCCTTCACACATATTGAACGCATACCATGTGTGTGTGTATGAGTGTGTGTGTTTGGAGGGTCTACGTTTTAAGTATATACCTTCAGTGGTGGCTGCATTAGAATTAGACAAGCAAATGCTCTCTGCCAGTGATTACAGCTATTTCAGGGCCACTGTTTCTACATTTACTAAAGTGAAAATTCATGATTGGTTGTTAGGTTAAAGGAAGAACATCTCCAAAACCCTAACATTCCCTTTCTGGTTAAATAATGAAAAGATTTATGATGCATTCCATTGGAAAACAACATTTACTGGACAGGCAATGGATATGATTTAAAAAGCCAGCTGTTAAACTACTCTATGCTTTCAATTGTTCAAGTTTATTGGACTTTTGAAATATTGACTTGATTACACTGGAGGTTCATTCACAATGTAAGTAGACCTCTGACTAAATATTTTGGGTATATAAATCCACTGAACAGTGACTGAACATTGATTGACTAATTTTGTATAAAAAATATATCTTCAGTAAGGTGGTTGACACATTTAAGTTAGAGCATCTACTATAGCATTACTTGTTTCTCAAAGAATATAATCACTATTGTGCAGTCATTGCATTTTCTGCTGATGAAATTTAACTTTCTGTAGGTGGCGCTCTTTACTCTGTATGTGGACAAACTGACCACTGAGTTCTTCTGTTTATTCCAAAAACAACCTCTGTTGCTGTAGCCAGAAATATACAGAATACATCACATCCTGGCAGAGGAGTTTTCCTGGGAAAGATGTGCCCAACACTGATTCTTTTAGAATAGGAAATATTAGAGCTTTAATTAAATTAGCTTTACTCTGTACCAGAGTTGTGCTGCATTGGCACCACCAGGCACACAAAGTGATATTTTGTTATTTCAGAAATTTAGTATATTATTACTTTAAAGGCTCCCACCCAGGCCCTGGCCTCTAATGTGAATCATAGCTGTTGTGAACTTATATAACATAATCTTCTCAGGCTTTTTTGTGCGTAGGGGAACTTCCCAACCACATACAGTTGTACAAAAACAGGGCAAAAAAAAAAAAGACCTAAATTGTGACTAATTCTTGTTGAAATTCAACTGTAAGCCTTGATTTACTGTAAATACTTGATGAAAACTGTATATCAAACAGTTTGAATTAAAACAGTGTAATTAAATTAAAGAAAAGATTATTTTTAGGCAAAGACATGGGAACATTTTCAAGATTTGTGTTTAAGAAGGTCTACAAATCCATGTTAAAGTGACTGTGTAATCAGACTTTTTTCTAGCGTTTGAATGAATATATGGCAGATTTATAACTTGAAACAGGCTTCTCTTCTGTCTCAGCAAGCTGATTTTCAGACGACAGCGGTGTGGGTGTACGTCTGCCACAACAACTGCTACCATTCCTCAGAACACAACACTCCAATGTACACTAATACAGAATACTAGACAAATATATGGCTTTACTGCTCACATAAGTATGGACTTCATGGCAGATACAACATTTCATTTAGCAGTTGCTGTACTTCCTGCCTGGTGGAATGTCTCACCGTGTTATCGAACAACACCTGATACCTATTTCCAAGCAGGTTTTGCTTATAATCTGATAAAGAAGTCTTTGACATGTATCTTTTGGCAAGTTCAGATGGAAACCAGCATGATGAGTGTAAACAGAGTGACTGAGTATCCAGTTGACTGCACAATAACTGCTGCAATGAAACCTTTCAGGGGAGCAAATGGAATTAATTGACTCCGTTTTGGAAAAACAATATACAATATCAGTGGAGACATGATATATTCAGTAAGCAGTATGTTCCTAAATTTGGAGGAGGAGGGGGCAGTTGTGGAAGAACGGTGGTATTCCCTAAAAACACTGGAGGCCAAGTGAAATTGAGCCTAATTCCCTGGAATGCCGCTTCCGTCTGGACATGTCGATAAAAATAAAGCTTATTGTGATAGTGGGGGTTCAGCCCCCAGGTAGAGTAATGAAAAGAAAACTGGCAGAGCTCCCAATGGTAAAAGCTCACCTTCCACACTGCTGGCCACAAGCTAGATATTCATATAGATGAATACCTTCAGAAAGGAGTGTGTGTGTGTTTCTATGTGACTAAATTGCATGTTGGTATACATGTTTATGTGAGCGTAGGTTGTTCAGAATGTTAAGCTGTACACAAACATACACTTATCCAGTGTCAGTGTACGGAAAAGCCACGCAGGGAAAGTGAATGAGGGGTTTGGACCCACAACAGGTATTTAAGCTAATGTGCAGGTGTTTGTGGTGGTGAAAGGCGACAGGGGCTGAATCACCCATGAGAAATTCTGAAGTGAAACTGGAAACAGATTCATCCTGTCCCTAAGTAACAGCACACATCAAAATTAGAAGAAAAAAAAAACACACAGGGAAGGGAAGATGAGTATACTGTACACAACAAGCTGGTGATAAGTGATAAGTGATCTGTGAAAGTGAAGGATATGTAACAGGCAGCTAACAGCCACAAAGCCAGAGTCAGGCAGCTCCAACTGGAGGCTTTACAAGCCGGCTCAGGTGTGCCTCTCTGAAGGACTTTTACAAGCCTGAGGACGCATTTAATGAGACTGGCTGGGTCTGACTCATACACATGCACACTTACGCATTTGAATACAGACATCCAAAATAATAATACAATTCATTCAACCTATGAAATAATAGATACTTAAGTCACAACTAATCACAAAATGTAGTTAATAAATCACAGTTGTCACCACGTATTCCCTCACATACTGAATGAAAACCTACAGCGTAATACAATAACTGTAGCAGTGTTTTTCCACAATCACTAGAAAACCTATGCACTTCAAAAAGAGACGGCATTAGAGTAAAACAATCTACCAAAATCATTCATTTGTCCCATACAGACATGAGTGTTATCATCTAACTCTCACTATGACAGTAGATCAATGTATTTCCAATCTTTTTTTTGGTAATATTCCACTTTATTAGCTTGTATATATTATACATAGTGGACACTGTTTACTGAAACTCAGCTCCAGACTGTTTGCCCCGCAGGTCATTTGTGCAAGCAACTTACTATGACCCACTGTTACGTTTTATTGTTCATCGAGATCTAGAGGTCGCGTGAAACAGCCTCAATCCAGAAACTACATGTTTATAATTGATTGACAAAGCCCTCTGGTTGTTGCAGAAAAGATGTTAGCAAAGGAGGAAGTCAGGTGACATCATTATGTAGCCACAAAGACAAAACATTGGACTTTCCAATCAACAGCCAAAATAGTTTCTTTTAAGCATGACCATGGTCGTTCATTACCTTAACCACATGTTTATTATTATAACCATGTCGATGAAGGTCCTCTAACCTTAACAAAGTACATATTGAAACCCAACCATGATCTTTTCCTACTCCTAACACAGGCACTCTTTTTGTGCCTAAAACTAAGCAAACCTTTATAACGGCATTGTCACATCATGAAAGGGCTAGTTGTTTATTTGTTCAGCAGTGATTGTTAGCAATTTATCTGGAGCACTAATTCAGGAGACACTTCTGCGGGTTATATCAAAAGGTAGGGACATGTTGACACGGGCTTCGTTCAAACTCTTGACACCCTTAATACTTAAGCTTAAATCTAGGAGAGGGAGCACTAAAGCTGTGGCATAAAAGACAAAGGTGTAGAGTTATGATTAAGGCAAAACCATCAACATAATGACTTAATGATATTCCTATAATAACAAAATGGAATCACAGAGTTTACTTTTCAGCACGAGTTTCCACAACACGTCTCTTTTATTTTACCAGGATGAGGTCCATGCCTGATGCTTTCAGTTTAAGCAAATGAAAAATGCCATGTAGCGCTTTGTTTGTCAAAGGAGTCCAACATTTACTCAAGGCATAATTGAATGAACTTTAGCTTACAGGTCGAGTCAGAATAAGGCCTAACAGAAAATCTCCAAAAAAATATTTTTGCTTTGGAAATATAGTTGCAAGGGACTGAACTCCTTTATCAATAGATTTTAGTTTGCAGTATTTCTGTACAGTTAGTACAATAAATAAAAACTGTATTAAAAATAGTGTTGTCACTTACTGCAATGTTTGATATGGAAATTTGAGGTCAGCCATATGTGAACTGTGGCCAGATTCTCTGTATGCTGGTTGCCCATACACTCTCTTCGCTTTCAACATCATCTAACATTATGCTAACATTGCCCCTCCATTATAGCAGCAATTCAACCTTCAGTGGCTGATGCTAAGCAGACAGGCAGGCACAGGGTGTATAGGAATGCAGGCTTTTCTGTATGTTTGTACTGCCGCAGCTGGGCTTGGCCACAGGTATGTATGAGGCTGTGAGGTGGAATACTCTGTATGGGCGGAGGTCCATGCCATCTGCAGCCTGACTTTGCACTCCATCGTGGGAGAAAAGCTGAAGGACAGACACAGCAGCTAGCGCGGCGGTAAAAGATGACAAGACAAATAGACAGAGGGGGAGAATAAGGGGAATCCTTGTGTTGGCACAAGGCTAAAGGGACGGAGGTGAGGAGGCAGCTGTTACAGATGAAGGCTAGCTTAAAGGGTTGGCAGACACTCAGTAGAATTTTATACATAAATAACTGACTTTAGGTGCTGACAGTAACACCACTAAAACTGTCATCTGTGCAATTGGTGTTCACAAAGTATAATGTATGACGTCTAAAAATCTATCAAACTTACTTCTTAATCAATTAATAAAAAATATCCTTAGGCTACACTAAGAACTGAAGACGTGATTCAGCTTGATTGGCAGAAAGAGGGATTTTGGACACAAGGGATAAAGGCTTGACTTTGAATTCATTTTGAAAAAAATTCCCTGCTGGTATCATCAAGATTTTCATTTCGGCAGTACCCACCGCTGTGCTTAAGCTCTCCAATCCAAATAAAAGAAACACCTCACCTAAAGCAGCTCTCCTCTGTCGCAGCCACCGTCTTTCACCTCTCAGGTATAAAAGTGAGCGCCGCACACATGTGTAACTTTCCATCTTTAGGAGGGTGGGGTTGGGCGAACAAGGTGGGGGTATCCAGATGGCCCCTTCATTAAAACCAGATGTTGGCAGTTAAAAAAAGAATGGGAAAAATGAAAGGATGCATGTATTACACTGAGAAAAGATAAAGACAGTCACCTGGATAAAGGCTTGTGATTGTACAACTAATGTACAGCTTTTTTGGGGGGGATGATCACAAGTGTGCGCCTACAAAAGACAGGAAGAAGTCAATGCAAAGTTTAACACATTAAATCAAGGAGTATTAATTAGAGCTAATTAAATATGCTAGTAGAGGATAAATCATAAAGACAGAATAAATGTCATTAAAGGGAATTTATTCAGTGTTTACACTAAAGGTTCATAAAATATATTTTGCCTGAAAACAATGATGAATGTAGATTGTCAGGTTCTCAAACACACATTTTTTTTGCCTTCTCTAAACTTGCTAAAGCCGTGTTTTGGCTAAACCTCACAGCAAAACAAACACCTGTCAGAGAGAATTTTTTCTGATGGCACGTCATAAATCTGCTTCAAATTATCTGCCCACAAATAACCATTCAGGTCCATGTATTTCTGAGGTAAAACTATACTGGCTACAAATCTCCATTAATTCACTCCAACGTGCTTGACTCGATCAAACTCCACAGTAGGCTGTGCTAACCGCCGCTGAAAAGTCATAACCACAGTGGTTATTGTAGGGCTGGTGTTAGCCATATTGTAGCTCAACACCTTCTAATGACCGTCAGCCTATTGCAGCTCACTTTAGATGTGTAATGTGATACTGCTGTTCACACCACAAACCAACAGGTCTTCAGGGACTTTTCAAAAGGTGTCTTGTAATTGACTCCCACTGAATGTCAGCCTTAACTGACTGACTGACTCGTTAGGGACTGTTGAAAGATAAATAAGGAAGGAAGAGGAGTTCTAGTTGGCGAGTAAAACAGACGAGAGCTGCCAGAGGCCTATGGTGTTTCTGGCGTAAAACAAACAGATTTTGTTTTATGAAAGCAAGTTTGGCTTGTGCCGTCTGCACTTAGCTCTACCATGATTGCAGTCTTGGCAATTTGTGAAGGTCAAGTACGACATCTTGAACGAGGAGAGCATAAACAAAAATCCTTCCTTCGTTCTTTTGTGGGGGGTTTTTTTCTTCATTTCTATTCTGTCTCATTTAAAATCCTAGTTTTTAATTTTATAATCGGACAGGGCTTCAGGAGTCTGTTGCATTCCAGTGAGCTTACGAAGCCCTCTCACCTGGTTGTTATTATGCATGCTTTTTGTGTGGTACGGCCGCCCCACTCCCTTTTCCCCAATAACCCTCTCCTCACCTCAGCCTTGAAATAATAAACATTACTTTGTCATGGCACCCTGGCACACATAGCCCCCTGCCTCGCCCTGACCAGCAGGCCTGAGAGCTTGGACCCCAAAGATAACGGTCATTTGTCGGGTTTTTTTGTGCTGCTTCAGAGGGGATATAGTTGGATTCAGGAGTTAAGTGCTTCTTCATGACACTACGTCCTGGTCTGCTGTGTTTTTGATTATGCGCAAAGCTGCTTCATCTCTCTACGAAATGGCCTGCTTGTGTCAGTGGGCTATGTAAACAGCTGAGCCTTCATATATGAGCATCAGTGTTGACTTTTCAAAGCACAGGCATGAGAGCAAATATATATAGAAAGGTCGGGTGAGACTGTGCACCGTTTCTAGGAGAAAGGTGAATTATATTAAGCTTCTTCATTTTAACACAAGAAAATGATCTGGGTAAAGATTAACAATACTGGTGTTCTGTAAAACAGTCTCCCTTCACAGACTTAAACCACATTAAAGTCTGTTGAAATTCCTAAAAAAAACAAGTTGCACATCTGGCTCTGTCACAGTCATGATTTGATGGGGTTTTCCCTGCCCCCACCCCCATCTCAGGTTTCTGGGATAGCTAGGACAGGTGCACATTCAGGTGGAGCATTTCTCAAAGATCCTCTCAATTGCTCCTTACTGACAGTCACATATCTTAGTATATCATTGATTTTATATTGTGTTGTAAGGTCTGTACACCTGCATTTCACCATTTTTCCAAATGTGAAATGTAGGTCTTGCTGGTCCTTTGGTCAGTTCAAAGCAAATACTTCGATTGCTTGAGTGAGGCCAAATACTGTAGATTTCACATTCCAGGCTTAACTTCCTCATGACAAATTCATTCATCCTTCCATACATTTAATGATCAAAATATGGCATTCTTTACAGTGTAGAAGCCATGAAAACATAACCAGTGACCATGTTCTGGACCAAAGTCAGTGTACAAAGTGATTTAAACAGGTTCACTTAACAGTATGATGGAACTAATTTGAGTAATGCTTTGCAGTCAAGCTTCCTGGATGTGAAGCTGGAGTCCCCTTTAAAAGGGGAAAAGTTTTAGCTCTGGTTGTGCAGCCAGCGGTTATGAGTTTCTGGGCTATGGTGCTGGTATAGATTGTTTTTCCAGTCACTCATGTTTGCATGATGAGGTACCTTTTCCTCCCTTTGCAATGAGCACTTGAAAGTAACAATTTACCAACACGGTGAACAACTCTAAAGCACATCAACTTTTTGCCAAGCATGACTCTTTCATTATGTCTGTCAGGAGGAACAGGAAACAGGAATGGATCATGCCAGGATGGTTCTTGCCTGTGTCTGGATACCGTTCTAGCATGTCATGCATGCTTCTGAGCCACTGATGCTCTCTGTCCTTGTTGGTAATGCTGGCCTGAGGTTAGGGTGCCAAAATAAATTGTGATGGCTTCCATATTTTGTGGCCTGGTCATGCCGCTGGTTGTGTTGCCCTGGCCATAGCTTGGCTTCAGCCATTACCACTCAGGAAACAGGAGTAGAGGACAGGAAGTGTGGTTTCCTTTGGTTTTACAGCACCATGTCACCATACACGGTTCTGCTACCCGCTGAACTGTGACATACACTCACAGGAATTTGCTTTTATTAAAAATGACTGATTGCAGCCTCAAGCATTTATTGTATGGCTGTTTTGGTGTTTTTCAACTGCACATGTTATTTTTAAGTGGTCATGTCACAGGGGACAGTCTCTATATGCTTGTTTTGCAGTCCAGAACACTTCCTACAGTCAACTTTTTTGCCATACGTTGTAACCATTTGCTGCCAAACCAGAGTCTGAACACAGAAAATACTACACAAATGAAGCGTCTATGCCATGAAAACCAGATCTCGTCCTTGATTCTACCGTCACACTAGCGAGGTGTTTTATTGGCCTGTGGGCGCGGCTGCCGAGTGGCATCTGTCATCAGAGCATGCCCTCGCTCCACGCCAAGGTGAGTTTATTTGGTTTGATACGTGGTGTGCTGCCCATATTTTCACAGGTGCGTGTGTTGTTGAACCAAGAGCCTGACTCCTGCTTTCCCTGGCAGACACAAGGCACTGGTTGTCCAGAACTTCCTCTGGTAGATGAGGGGGAGGAAGGGTGCCCTTCTACCACCTACCCTAGGAAGCATTCCCCTTCACAATATCCTCTCATAATCTTACTGCCTGATCTCACTAATCTTACTGCCTGCTTTCATTCATTCTTTGGGGCTGAATTTATGAACATCTTTGGAGTTAACAAGAATCATTACTTGGGATGGACTGATACCACCTCTATGTATTCAGATACAACAGCACAGCTTGACATTGATTTTTTTAATAGCTACCAAGTCTACAAATTACATAATTTTATTGGGTCGGTGAATGATTGAGTGTCAAAAGCACCATGGATCAAGTCCTTTGCTCTCTGACTATTTTTCTACATTACATCAACACATTTAAATTCAGATATCCATGGCTGAATTTGACTGGGTGGAAGAATGATGGTCATTACCTGTCATGGGTCTCTGGCAGAACCACGTCCTGGTGAGCAGCTGGGGCCAAGTTACACCAGGCGCTCTACCACAGCTGTGCTGAGGCTTCATGGGGAGAGCTGAGAGTAGGTTGGTGCCTGCGGGGAGCTTCGCTGGTCATTTTTATAACCCTGTGACACTTGAGAGAGTGGGTAAGAGTCAGTCACATGCTTTTTCATGTCAGTTTGGGATCAGATCTAGATATGTTTTTTGCCAGTATAACAGAGAGATGACACCTTTTCAATATAGGAATTGAGGAGGCTTTTGGGTGGATTCCCATGAAATCTGGTACAGATATCCATGTTGTCCAGAGGATGTATCCTTATGACTTTGGTGTATCCCTGAGTTTTCCTCCAGTGCCATTAGTGGTTTTGAGTGAACTATTTTATGGCTTGCCAATTTATTAAGGAAAAAAGGGAGCGTCTCTTCACTGGGTGGTTGCACTGGCCTGCAGACATCAGAGGGTGACGGCAAAGGCCAGAGTGGGCTGTGGATCCAGACGTCATCTCAGCCTGGACTCACTGTCTTAGTTATCTCTGGAGGGAAAGGCCCCTGTCTTCACAAAACCACAATAGGTCACTTTTTACACATTTTATAAGCTGTCTTAACCGCTGGCCATTCATCCCATCTCGTCCCCATGCTGTCATGTGGTCTCTCTTCTTCATGTCATTCTCTAATCACTTTCCTTTCCTCTTTCAACCTTTTTTTTCTAACCCTACTTGATCTCTATTGTTTCGACCCCCTCCCCCTGCTCTGTGTCTCTGTCCATCTTCACAGATAAATAGGCATCCCTCACTTTTCACATAACATCACATGGTAACAATCAGAGTGGGCTTTGGCAGACAAATTAGGGCAGTTAATGTAGAATGGAGATCAGTGCAGAGGCGGGGAAGCTGGTGCTAAATGCCAACAGATGGGGCCTGAAGTGGATCAGCCCAGCCTTACGCAGTATGGTACAGTATTGCCTGGGGTGTAGAGCTGAAAGACGGCCCGGGCCGAAAGGAAAGACGAGTATGCTTGCTCAATCTTTTTTTTTTTCTTTTGGTATGAGTAAGAAATGGAAGACTCGAGAGCATGGAAAGAGACATGAGAGAAAGGTCGACAAATTTTAAGCTGATTTCACTTCAAAAAGGAAGTGTAACTGGTTTTTCATTGGAAAAACTATTGAACCTGAGACTTATCTGAGATTAAATTGTCTAGAACCAGAAGTTTTGGGAAAACACTTAGAGTAATACTGTACTGTTCTCACTCCGTGTGCTATACTTCTGGTATGTTTACGAAGTTAAACAGCCAGCCAAACTCGATTTCCACGAGCCAGGAGTTGAGCGTCCTGCTCCTTTATTAACAATCTTCAAATACATCACGTGAAAATTGCGAGTGAAACTGAAAAGAAACAAAGAAAGCTTCAGCATAACATGGCAATGAAGCTTAGCTAGCGCTAACTATAACGCTACATTAACATACATTTACATATAAAGCCAGAAAATTAGCATTTCAATGCCCGTGAATGGCTAGTCGTTAGCCGCTAATTCGCGCATGTACATGTACATGTACATCTACAGAGAAAAGTCACTCGACTCCACTTTATCACGTTCACACACATTCAATAATAAACACACTTACAGCCATGCTTTCTGTCGGCAAAAGAAGAATATAGGATACCAAAATACTCACATCGATGTTTTAACGTTGTGAGCGCAGAGATCTCTCGTATTCCATAATGCATTTCGTGTAACGTCCGCCTTTTCAAAATAAAAGCCCAGATTCAAGTACATGTAAAAATAATATCATCCATTGAAAATACTTTACCATTCTAAATATTTGCCCTGAGAATTTATAATAAAACAACTTCTACCATAACATGAACTAGAGGGCAGAACAAATACATAGTCAGCACCCTTCCTCCTTGGCTTTAGAGACTTCAGCAACGAAGGATGTGTCTTTGTGTCCATTTGTAAAGTCCTTTGTATACAGTATATATTCCAAAAAATGAGTCAGATTTATTTTAAACACTGCCCCCTAGTTCATCACTGAATTATGCATATTTCATCAAATGTTTGGCTGAGACAACCGATGCAACTCAAAGCCAATTCAGCATGGATACTCCTCAAATGGCAAATTTTCACCAATCAATCTGTCATCACTTGTAAAATATAAATGAATAATGCTCTCTGAAATCCATTAATTCAGAATACATTTCTCCTGTAAAATGTGGGACTCATCATATGCTGTTCTTTGATTATTCTCCAGTTAATATTGATTTGATGAAGTGAATGTCCTGTAACGATGATTATTTGGATCTAACCAGTGCAAACAAAGTCTTCTCTATCTGTTATCCAGTCCAACCAAACTGTCTCTCAAAGAGTGTGAAGACAATGATCTTTTTGACTTTCCTTTCTCCACAGGCCTTGGCAAAATCAAAACCAAGACACTCTGATGTCTGCAGCCAGACTTCATCTCAAACCAAAATGCGTGCCCCAGGCTCGATCCTGAAGTAGCTCACCAGGATCAGATGGAGTGTTCACGGCCAAACACAACACTGCGACACACTGAAAGTGTTTTTTATGCATCACTCAAAGCGTTTGTGTGCATGTTGAAGTAAAAGTTTAATAATTACTCAGGCCTAAAGCCAGATTTGTAATTCTTGAAGCAAAGCTATAAAAATGTGGTGTAATAAGCGAGACCACTCACATAGGGGCTTATGCAGAATTTATCAGTGTAATTTCTATTTGTCCATCTGCACACAATCCGCTTTTTGTGATCGCATTGATACATGGGCAGCACATGCACACAAAAACACACACACATTCCTCTTATGTTACAGGCTTTGAAGAGGCAGACTCATCCCCATTTTCAACAGTACCCAATCAAACACAAAGCTGAGGGGCGGATTAGGAGCGGGCTTGTGCTTCAAAATGCTCCTATCAGGGACCACACTGGTTTTAAATTACCCCCTATTCCTCACTCATTTTCAATCACTCACTGGCCCAATAAAGTTTGTTTCTCCAATAAAGAAGACCAACAAAGGAACACTGAATTCTAGTTTTGTGCAACACCAGTCCCTTACAATCCCCGACACTGTGCGTTTGTGTCTGGAAAATTGTCCACGAGTATCATGGATGCAATTGGCCCCGTTTTGTGAGCTAAAAGACTGGATGAGTTGAAAATGAGAAGAAGACATTTCCTTTGCAGGAATGAAACATGTGTTTTTTAAAAGTCAAATGGAAAGATGGAGAGATTGAAGGATGACAGATGTGTGAGCGGAGGTGTGGTCATTGTCACGCATGTTGTCAGTTCCAGAGGGAGTGGTGTGTCTTCAGACGACAGCTGGTTTCACTCAGGGAAAAGACATGCAGCAGAGAGAGAAAGAGAGACAGATCAGACCTTCACCACTGAATATTTATGATCTCGGTCCACACAGATTTCTCGCCACATTTTTTGCGGTTTTCAAGGGGGTTAGTACTTGCTGACCCACACACACACTCACAAACACACAGACAAGCGTACATGAGTGTTCACAGATACATTCAAATATTCACACAAGCGTTCACAGTCTTTGAAGGAAAGAGTTGGGGAGAAAAAATAATTAAAAAAGGGAAATAAGGCATAGAGATCATTAGAATGGAAAGTCGTGAATGTGGCAAAAAATAAAAGAACATTAGGGAAAAAAGATTTAGGAAACAGATCTATACACACAGAGAGAGGGACCCTATGCTGGAAAATACCGTTGTTGAGCTTTGAAGCACAGTGGTAATGAGGCTCCATTTAAAGCCAATGAAGCCGCTTTGGCAGCTTATGAAAGCATGACTGGTAAGCCCCCCCTTCGTCTGCCGCTGGGTGGTGTGTGTGTGTGTGGGTGGGGGGGGGGAGTGTGTGTGAGATAGCATACGGAGGGTGGAAGAATGGACAGTCTTTGGCTGGATCTGCTTTGCTCTTTTCCAGCACTTTAAACAGCAGCTCTCTCCCAGACCAGTCACTCTCCAGAGCTCTGTTTTCTCTACAAACACTGAAGTGGTTTCCTAAACACGCTTCAAAAGTTAGAATTTTACTGAGTTGTAGAACAGAGACATCAACTGATATGACTCTTTCTTCATCAGTTTCATTATGAAGAAATAGTTATAACTGGCAACCAATCCAGGGAGAAGCCCTCCAATCTACACACAGCACGTTACCATTAAATATCCATTTATCAAGGTGGAAAGTGGGATAGTACAGCTTCAGTAGGCAGAGCCAGAAAGAAAAAGAAACTTTAGGTGTGTATTTGAGATTTTCCATGTCTGAGAACATCCTCAGGGGCAAAGTGCATCATTTGCCACTTGATTTCGTCCAATATCTCAGTCCTGTGACAAGCAGTACAGGAGATGGACAGAGAGGGAGACAGAAAGAGAGATGCAGAGGGTCTCTGATGGTTCAGATACTCACAGAGTTCAATCAGTCTTGCAATCTTCATCAAGGGGAGTGGAATCTCACTTAGACTGAGCCCTGAGGTCGACTCTGTTTCTGTAGCTGAATCTCTCATTGGACCATAAATCTGGATTTCCACTGTCTATTTGGTTGTAGGCCATTTAAACTGTTTCAGTGTAATGGGAACTGGACAGGAATGGCAAGCTGATGGGAGGCCAGGATGTCTAGGATGGATGGGCTTGATGCAGAAATATATGTCATGCTGTATGTGTGTGTGTGTGTAACCTCTATTCTCAAAGCCTTGATGGCCATGCTTGGGGAGAGTGATGATAAATGGTTGCTTTCCTGTAATTTACCTTCAGGAGGATGGATGGAGTTGGCCTGTTTGGTTAGAGTGTGGGGAGATGAGGAGAGAGGAGAGTAGATGAGGGAGGGTGGGGGGAGAAGGGAAAAGGAGAAAGAGAGTAAGGAGTTTCCTGCTTTGGACCTGACTCGGGAGTTGGGTTTCCTCAGAGGTGAGGTACATATTCAAGTGTGTGCGCCTCACTGTTTATTTACAGAGCTTTAGCTCTTGCTCTGTTCATACAGGAGAGGACCCGATATACCCGGGACTCTCCCCCCTTCAAACCCCACTCCAGTCCTTGTGAGTGGAAACACACCAGAGCAGTGGCCACTCCATGTGAGCATACTTTCCAATAAGAAACACACACATATCAATTGATATCATTTCCGCAGCTCAAGCTAATGACCGCCATTAGAGAGACAGATGATCAACACAACCCACAGCTCATTAACTAATAATTTATTTTTTTTTATCATTTAGATTAAAAAGTCAGTGGTTCATTGCCTCAGAGGAAAATGTACAAGGAAGACTCTGACAGAAGTGAAGAGCAGGGCTGAACTAAGAGAAGAATCCTGTTGTTCCCAAAAGGTAGGTGGACAGTTTTTGTGAGAGCGAACCATTATTCCCAGGTCACTAACAGAAAGTTCCCGCCTGTACCTCTATGGAAAAAGCAAAGGGACCGATCAGCCCGTGTCACTTTTTTTTTTTTCTTTTTTTTTTTTTAAACTCGATCCTCCTCAAAGTCATTTACAATTGGGCGGCTGTTGTCTGGCAACAACATAAAACCTAAAAGGAATACATTCTGTGTAATATCTGAACCACATCTTTCTGGTCGTGATCACAAAAGCATATGTTTCTGGTTTCTACATCCATATAACATCATCTGGTTTGTACATCCATACACGTGAGCCATCCCAGGCCGAGTGACGCTTTACATAAAGACAACATAAATGGCAGAGGCAGTTCAGTACATATTTACAACATTAAAAATGTGTCAAGACTCTTTAAACAAGGCAAAGGCGTAGAAGGAAGTGAAACAGAGAAGAATGACAATCAGACCAGGAAAATGTAAATGATAATTCTTTATCATAGGCCATCCCCCTAAAACACTGCCCTTCAGATGAGAGTCATCTCACCTCCCTGCACTTATAGTTCATGTGCGTATCACTTGTTTACTTGGGTAGGTTAATTAGACACACACACACAGACACACCTGTGAATGCTATAAATGCTGCAAAGGGGGGAGGAAACAAAGCAAAGTGAGGCAGTTATGGCCTCAGTTCCACTGCCAAGCTGCTGGGCTTGTTAACGTAAAACAACAGGACGGCTCTCCCTATGAGGCTCACTAAATAGCTTTCACAAGACTACGTTTCTACCCCCAAACAACATCTGGCTCACTCTTACTTCTTATCTTTTATTCCAACATTGAGGGTGGGCACTTGAGAGGAGGAAAACAGAGAGCCAACAGGAAGTAAAGAAGGCTTTTGTACGATTCCATGTGAAATAAAGTCCAGATTCAAGGACGCTACAGTTCCTCCGTGAATGTGTTGGGCGCTTAAGGAGTTGAGCGCCAGAGAGGCCTCACGGGCACGTAATTTGACCATACATCATAATGTGTCACGCCATACTCACATATTAGGGCGAGGAGGCTGGTGCCACTAACGCCACCTGTCTGACACACAAATAACTGACCGCTTGGTTCTGCATTTTTCTGAAATTCCATCTGCGGGAATTGTGCCCTGTGCATAGAGCTGTCAAAACTTCAGAGTCTGTTTTGTCCTTCTTTGCATTTTCTGACACACACCAGAAATCACGGTGGGCGATAACTCATTTTGGTTATGGGTTGTTTTTGGATGGGATTATTAAAATGTCATCCTAAAACAGACAGACAAGCATGAAGATCCACGACCATTTGAACACAATCTAATTCATAGCCGCAGCTGTCATGGAGACCACATTCTTGGACTTGGTGACATTATTTCATAAACACTTAAAATCAGACCATACACTTGCGTGAGTGTGTTCTTCACAGTTTGACATACATTCTCGTAAGACGTGAAAACAAGAACTACAGTACAGTACAGTTTTGGCAGCCTCGTTCTGTGCTGTCACTTATCTAAGACACTGAATACAAAACATGCAAAATGGGTTAAAAAGGGAGTTTGGGGAGGGTGGTGGCTGACACAGAGAAGAGAGCGGAGGAGAGACACTTTTGGAAGAATGACAAACCAAACATACCGCTGCAACCAAAGGAGCGTAACCATTAGCTGGCATGACATGCCTGTCGGCACACTCACTGCTACGCTAGCTTGATGTGCCCCTCAAAACTGTGTGTTTATCTTGTACTCTTTTTAAATAAATTGTAATGTGCTTTACAGGCAGATAAAAAGTTTGAGAGCAACCAGACGGGTTTTTCTGTGGTTTTCGTTGGTCTTGACTTTCATAGTCTCTTAATTGAATTTAAAAACTGACTATGCTTATTTGGCAAAGGATGACAGGGACTGCGTTCGGGTAAGCAAGTTGGGGAAGATGACTTGGGAAGTTTTCCTTTGGATCGCGATGCTCATATTGGTTTAGTTCTTGCTCTGCTAACTGTAAGGTTTTGATGGACCAGCAAAAAACACAAACATGCAAACATAACAAAGCACATGAGGAATGAAATATGATCCTCTCATGTCATAATACAATCAGTGAGCACTAAAAACTTTCCAGCCTCATTCATTTTGTCAAAATATACTAGAGAAAAACACGACTATGTTGTTTATCCGACTTTGTTTTCTTTTTACTGCATGAAAAGGAACTCTCCTTTCAATCTCTTATTTTGGCAAACACAAGCCTGCCAGTCACTAGACACATCAGAAAAATATTCAGACATTTTAAAGACAAAGAAATGACAGTGGCCACACAGCAACATCTGGAAGGCCACTACCCAGCAGAAGACATTACCCATAAAGCAAAAAGTCTCCTTGGAAATATTGGTATTGTTCTGAAATTCCAGCCATTTGTCCACACCGCTTAATCTGTCTTCCAGAAAAAGTGACAAGCAATGAGTCATGATGGTGATGCATGACTTTATAAACCACTCATGAGAGGGACTAGACGCACAGCTCTAGAGGCCTGGAATGTGACTCACACAAGCCAACAGGCTTTGTTCTGCTTAAAAATTAAACAACCGGATATATCTCAAATAAGGATATGCCTGGTACATGGATGGATGAGATAACAAACAGCCACACAAAGAATATAAATTCTATTATGAGCAGTGGCATCAAATAGTTGATATAAGAGCCTATATGAGCAGTTTATTCTGTGAGGGCTGTCTGGTGGCAGCAGCAGTGGTGGTGAGACTGAGGTTTGCTGTGGAAAATGTCCCTGCAAAGGGAGCCCTTGGTTCCTCACGGGGCAAGAGTTTTCTTTTCTTTTTTTTTTTTTTAAGTTACTGTCTGTAGAAGTTACTGCAGAGACCTGGAGCAAGTAGGCCCCATTTTCATGAACATTTTAACAGCAAATGTTGAAAGGTTATCAGGTGCACCGGCTTGTGCTGATCCAAGTCGAGTTTGTTTCATCAGCAAAACGTGAGGCAGCCAAGCAGAGGACGCGCAGCTCGTCTTGTTGCTGATTTTAGTTGGTCTCTGAAGTGACGAACACTGTGGCATAAAATCCTCAGAGAAGTATGTGAAGTGTGAGCACTGGTAGTCATATATGTGAGTACTGAAACAAAGTGGCAGGAGACAGTCTTGACAGGAGAAGGAGACTGGGAGTCACGGGGTTGTAGTTGGGGGGGAGGAGTGGACACCGCTGTCGTCGCTGAAGGAGGGAATGGCGTCTGCTTTTGTCTACACTTCATACCCTTTTTAATGGTCCCTTTTTAAGGCAAACCAATGGACAAAAAGACAAAAAGTGACATAAAGACAAAACTTGAAAAATAAAAAGGAAAATAATTATACACAAAATGTGGTCCTTAAAACAGGGATGGTACATGCAGTCTTTGTAATGTGCAGTGTTCCTGTGATGGGGGAGGAGAAGGGATTCATGGGAAGGGGATCACTGGGTCAGGGTTCATGAGGGTGGGCGAGGAAGGGAGGTAGGGATGGACACTGCTTTCCCATCATGCTTTGCTGCACTTCCCCTTCTTCTCTTTGCGCTGGAACTTCCTCAGACGTCTCGTCCAAATGTCCCTCCACTGGATCACCAGGCTGTTTTTATCAGCCACCAGGCCCACACGCTCCGCCCCTGCACCGACGGCTCCACCCCCGGGTCCGACCCCCGGGCCCGACCCTGGGCCCGTTCCGCCGTCACTGCCCCCCATCACCAAGAATCGTTTGCTCATCTGGATCTTCGGACATTTGCAGGCTAGGTCCTTCATGTGTACCCACAGGATGTTGTCGCCTCTCTTCAAAGGCTCGCCACGGCTCTTGTACACAGACACCACACTAACTGAGAATTTGGCCCAGTCCCCCACCGTCTCCATGTCCAGTACGTTCACTTGTACCGCTGAGAACACATTCATTAAAAAAAAAAAAACATATATATATATATATATATTTATAAAGACACACACACACACTCAGGTCAAAACAAAACTCTCAGCAATGCATATTTATTACTTCAGGTTAATTAATTCTTTTCTCTCACCATAATCCTTCTTGCAATATTTCTTCATGTTGATCTTCAGGTTGCCCTTCACCGGTTTACAATATGACTCACAATCTGCAAAAAAAAAAAAGGACAACCAACATTCACTCCTGTAACGCTGAGGCTGTAACTCCATGGACCTTCTTGACAATAATGACACTCAAATCACACACATGGGACACTTAAACACTTGAAATTTGAATGATTGTCCTACAGTTGCATTTTAGGACTATTTCACAGCATTTCATAGTGCGTTATGTGGTGCTGTTATAGAACATAAATAGAGACCAGTACATCTGTAATGAAAAGGTACTGTGCCAAACACTGTAAAGTGTTATGTACTGCGAAAACCAGCAGTAAACACACTCAACAATATGGATATAAATCACCATGTGCTTGCTTCTGCACATGCACACAGGCCAAGCTTGTTATACAAATATATGAACACATTCATACGTTTGTATTAAAGCTACTATATCTACCTTTTCGGATACTTGTATTGTTTTATAACCTCGTGGTGAGTAGGCCTATATTCCCATTTATCTTTACAACAATATATATTCACTGACAGGGCCAAAGGCTCCAAGGGAAATTGGAGCAGGTTGGACAATGTTGAGCTTGGTTCGGTTTTTGTGTGTTAAAATACAATTTCTGACAAATTGCACATCAAACCCCTGCAACAGACGGGTTCTGGGAGGCAAGTGAAACATACCAGAAGAGTAAAAGTGTTCAGCTTGACATGTTTTCTGCAGTCTTGAGAAAAGACAGAGCGTTGTGGAAGCAGGTCATGGTTGGATGGATGTGAATAGGCCTTGGCTGCCAGCGTGACGACTGAGACCACACATTGGACTGATGACCTCTACTGACCATTCATAGGTAGAGTTGCCAGCGATGAGGTGTTACAATTATGTGACAGTTAAAATGGACCTCTTGGCTGAGTGATCAATCTCAGATCTCAAGACTTGGTTCGGAATTCCCCAGTCTAACATTTGAAGCAACTACGTCCTTTTACACAAAAACATTTCTGATGGCTCAAAGTTCACCTGCAGCCTGAGTTAAAAATGGCAATAATAATAATAACTGACTTTATTTTTCATTCAATGCTGAGAAATGACTGTGTACAACACTTTCTATGGACCAAGAAAGTTGGAGATAAGTTAATTCCCATACAGAGCCCTTTGAAGACATGAGAGCACATGCATGTAATTATTTCTCCTGGTTTGCTTTCTCAAGATCATGAAATATTTATTTTGTCATCTCAACATTAAAAGCTTTGCTTCTCTGTGATCACGAAATGCATTTTCCATGAGCTGAGAGCAGAGAGAATGGGGAACAAACAAGACATGCAAAATTGAATGAACTTTCAAAAACGGATGAAATCGCTCATGTTAGAAATATATGAAAACAATCCTTGATAAGATTTAAAGCATTGCTGTGTGTTTTTAAACAGTGCTCATGGTAACTGCTACTGGAGCTGTGACAAGAAAGAAAGAGACACTGTTGATCATTAGCGAGGCTCTACTGTACTTGACTGGATGCCACTGGATTTTATGAACCGTCGAATTTTGGATCCACTTATTTCATTTTATGAAAATATGAGAAGGACACAAAGTAAAGAAAAAACTATGAAACCGATGGACTGAAATTGCAGGGAATGCCATGAAGGTCGTTTAACCAGCATAGTTTTAGTCAGTTTTAGACAGGCGACACGAAAAGCTGACCATGCTGCTCACTTGGAATGTCAGGGCGTGAAACTGAAAAACCACATGCTGGTAACTGGACTGGTATCTGCGGTCAGGCCTCTCATTGCCTTCAAAAGGAAAACCATTCAGTCATGTAGCTTTCCAAAGCAAACCAAATAAAATTGTTGGACATGAAATGTCCCGATTAGAAAAAAAAAAAAAAACAGTCGTGAGAGAGGGAAATTACACTTTCTGGGTTGCATGAGAGTAGGGGTGCAGCATCGTGTATTTTGGGGGGGAAGGAAGGATGGAGCAATGGAAGGAGAGCGGGAGGACTAAACGGGGGACCAAAGAGCCCATAAAAATGTCCAGGAGGTTTGGCTGTATATCAGAGCGCTGGAGATTTTATTAGCCAGAGAGAGGAGAGAAAAGAAAGGGAGAAGGAGAGAGCAGACGGCAGCTTCCAATAACCTCAAGACAGGGTGACGTTAAAAAAAAAAAAAAGAAAAAAGAAAAAAGATGGGTTGAGGTGTAGATGTGGACTGATGAAGAGGTGTGCTTGTGGATGGGTGTGTGTATGTGTGGATGTGTGTGCTGTACATTGTTCACTTTAAATAAATTATGCTAAATATCATAGCTTGCTAAAGGTCTTTTTCATTATAAATGACCGTGTGGTTTCATGAGCAGATCATTATCATGTAAGTGTGCATGCAACTGTGACAGGCATGCATTTATATGAGATGTGTATGGATTTCATTAGATCACTGCCATTGTGTGCCTGTGTGTGCCTATGAGTGTGTGTCCTTGTGTATGCAGTATACAGTGGCTGGCCTGGAGGTATCAGTGGTGAATCACTGGCTGGGGGACAGTGTGTGTGTTTTCCCATGAAGAGTCACTCACTGCTGGGTGTTCACCTGGAAAAGCTCTCGGTGAATCGCCCACTGACCCAGAAGATCGGCCCACTGAAACCACGCACAATTGGCTCTGGGGCTCTCGATGCCCTCGTTCCCTTGAGCCCCTTTCACTGTGCCATGACAAGGACAAATTGCATCCACCGCCCCTTCCACAAAAACATTTTGGGGGCCTTAGGTTTCTGATGGTGACACTCGTTCTATGGTAGTTTAGGAAGGAGAAAGATGGGGGAAATGCTCTGGTCTGTTTAGCAAAGCCTGAGGTGAATTGGCGATCAATGACTCTTGTGTTCTTAGACCCTGCAACATTTTCCCAGGGAAGTATTAAACACAAGAATGGGCTGGACTGTGCATTTTGTTCCCCCCAAAAAGACTCAAGGGCCCAAGTAATGAGAGGAAAACAGGAAACAGAATGAGGAGAAGAAGAAGTCATAAATGAGGAAAGAATCTGCAAATATAAGAAAATTATTATCAGTATCTATTAAACTTTAAAAGAATACTTAGATCACTCTTTGTCATAAAGCAAATAATGTAAAACAATTTGTTTCATTTTATACCATTTGATTTAACTAGAGGTTTTGCTGTATGTTCACTGACTGTGTGACCACATTTAGCCTTCAACTTAAGCATCAGCCATTCTAAACATTTTTAACCCTTTCTGCCAGACCCTCAAACTGCACAGTATTTACGCTTTGAAAAAAAAGCCCATAAAAAGACAAAAGTCTAATTTACAGCAAGCTTTCTGACAGAATATATATATATTTGTAAAAGAGAAAGGATATAAACAATAAAAATATATGAGTTGAAGAATGCAGTAGAGTATGACTTTCAAAGTGGGGGGTATAATCTGCAGCCTGAGTGATGATGTATGTTATAAACTTACTAATGAATCAACATTTCCAAATCAACACCACCATTTAAATCAAACAGCCACAGAATGAAAAATAAGGGCAGGGTAATTGACCGGAGCCTAAATTGGAGAGTTAGAGGGAGAGACTGAACAAATTTCCCCCCAGTCACTTGCCAACACTCTTTTCACGCCTCAAAACTCGCCCTCACACTGTATCTCGCAGCTATACTGTAACTAATCACCTCTGCTGCCTATCTGCTGGCCTTGGCTTTGAGCTGCAGCTATACTTTGAGCACAGCGAGGCTCCACTAACTTGAGACTAGTGGTCAGGGAAACTGTGCCAAGGACACAGGTCTTTAAGACAATGGAAAAATTCTGCCGGCCCCAATGCACTCGCTCTCTTTGCTGAACTTCAAAAGAGGGGGGACCCGCCCTCCATTAATATTTATTCCACACCTTAAAACTCATGTCCAGAAATATTAAAAAATATGTTTTTGTTCCCCTCATAAAGCAGTGGTGCTTATGGGTGAGGTTCAGAGAGCGTATACTAACCTGCTGGTTCTTCTGTGCTGCTCACTACAGCTGTGGGGTCAATCACTGGGATTTCTGAAACACACACAAGAAATACAAACTTATTTCACTGGTTAAATGTAAATCCATACCTTTCAAGTACGGCCTAAGTGATTTGGCTGTATGCCTGCCTGGAGTGCATGTGTGGTCAAAGAAATGAAGTGTGTCTGAATTCATTTTGTGTATATACTAACATACCCACAACAAAATACAGAGGGTAAGTTTAGTATCCAGTAGAAGTAGAAAGTGTCTTTCTAAGGCCAATTAGAGAAAACATCAGGGTTGTCTAACAGTACATTTGTGACATATGTCGACAACGCACATGAAAACACGTGGGGAATTGCAGACAGACGTGCTAGATAAACACTGACAGAGTGACAGGGATACTTATTGGTGGTGAGAGGGAAGACAGGCTCAAATAAATCACGCATTCCACGGACTAATGTGGCCGTTTCACTGTCATTTTGGAAGAATACATTGAAACATCCTCACACAGTGTAAGTGGAAGAAATAACGGAGGTCAGAGGACCAAGTTTAAGTCTTCATTCAAACTAAGCAGATGCACCACAAATACGGCCAGTAATCCAGATTAGATAAGTCAATCCATTCGAAGTCGGCACACTTGATACATCTGAGACAGAAGTTGATTCTTTGAGGCACAATGGTTAAAATAGAAAGGTGGCTGCACTAGATTAGTCTTGTCCTCCCCCAACAGATGCTAGGTTAACACTGCTGTGTAATCTCCATGCAAGCATGTATAGACAGATGGACAGATGGCAAGGGGGCAGTTTTGGTTGGATCGTCTTGAGACAGATGCAGCCCTCCCTCGCTGTGCCCGCTGGCTACACTAAAAAGTGCCTCATGGAATTCCTCCAGGACCACTCTTCTAATCGTATGCAACTTTCCAATACAAATGCTAATGCTAACAACAGGCCCCTCTGCTTTTACCGTAAACACAGTTACGGGAACGCCGGCTTAGAATCCACCCGGAGGATCTGCTTTTGATTGGATTTGGAGATTGAGGGTTTGAACCAAGCGAGTGGGAGTGTGCTGGCGGGAGGTAGGAGGGGTTCTTGGAAGGCTGTTTTGAGGCAAAAGCAGCAGTTGTCTCTCTCAAATTATGGACACCCCGCCAACAAAAACAAACAAGGGCACGGAGCTTTGTGGAGGCAGGCGCAGCTGCTAGAAGCTACTTTGAGTCTGTGTGCCCTCATGGCCACATCTTGTGAAGACAGACAGATGATGAAAGGATCATTCAGATGAGGGTTGCTGCCATCATACTAATTGGCTGCTTAATGGTCTTGTCTTCTGTCTTGGGGTCCAAGAGCCTCAATAGGCAGTAAGATGCTTACCATGAGGCCATCTTGCCACACACACACACACACACACACACACACACACACACACACACACACACACACACACACACACACACACACACACACACACACACACACACACACACACACACACACAGTTGTCATTACTGCTATTTGTAATGGATCCAAATGTGCGCATGTACTTGAAAGCACATACACAATTCTTCTTGTTCTCACTGGATGGTTCAGTAGCATTCAAATGAGTAGGGTCTGCTATCCATGACCACAGTTGTTTCCTCTATCTCGCCCATTCACCATCTGCTCCGGAGCTGCATGTGAGAGAAAACACAACATGGCACCATGTGGCACAGTGTGGCAGAGCTTGGTGAGGCAGTGGGCGGCCCGGCACGGTTTGCCGTGGTGGAGGTTGTCTTGTGAGCGCGTGCAATGTGTGCCCGTACCGCCTGGCACACATCGCAGTGGAAAGTTGCCCTCTATTACGCATGCCTGCATGTGCCGGGGCACTGGCAAATTTCATAACCCACATGCACACACACATGCTTGTCACAGGAAATTAAAAACCTGTGTAGTCGGCATGCAAACTACAGCAACTGAAGTACTCTCGCACATATTACACATTGTTGACAGCAAGTGGAACAACAACAGCCCAATCTTGGGTTCGCTACCAGCTTTCCACTGACTTGCACCAAAAAAACAACCCTGCACATTTACAGTGGTCCTCTCTATGTCGGCATGAGTTACTTCTCCACCTCACTCTTCAACTTTTCTCTGTCCTTTTAACAAATGTGACAGTTCAGTTTAGCCCGACAATACATCTGGATCCATGTCTGCGCACGTTTTAGAGTGTTCGCAGAGAAACTATCATTGCATTTTCAGCGGCCACACAAACCCACAGAACACATGTACTGTATGTGCAGCGTAGAGATCAGGTTGGGTGTGCCTGTTAGACAGCCAGAATGACTTTAGGCTACAGAAAAGTGTGGTTTCAATTATGTTTTTCAACCTCAATATTTTGCGTTCTGTGCTGCTTTTAGTGTAGCTCACAATGGAGATCGGGTCAGTTTTTAGCAGTCTGACAAGATGATAAAATTACAAAACTGAGGAATGTAAGTTATCAGAGTGAGAATGTGTGTGTGTATCTGTTTGAGTCACTCACTGATGCAGGGGGCCACAGGAGAGCGGCTCTGTTGGTAGCCCTTGGCGCAGCGGTTGCAGGTGATGCCGGTGACGCCGTCCTTGCAGGGGCACTGGCCTGTGGTCTGGTTGCACGTCTTGCCCGCTGCGCCCACAGGGTGGCAGTCACAGGCTGGGGTGGGGGAGATGGGGAGGGAGAAAATATGTTCATTATATTGACTGATTAATCTTGATGCCAAAATGACACACAGTAGACTGCAGCTTATTCCCTGGATTTTACAGTCTGGGCAGGATACTGGGTTAAATCTTGTAAAACAAAAGGGAGATGGATGGGTGAGTGGGGTGATGCATGTAGTGCATCACCGTCAAGAGACCCAGAGAAGCACACTGTGCCCTCCTCTGTCCTCTCTGCTCATTTCCTCTTGTCCTAATGCTGTGTGCACTCTGGTGCCTGCCTGGTCACACACGCTCTGCTGTTTCATCACTTCCCGAAAGTTCAGTTGATGCCCAGCAAATGCCAATAACAACAAGCAATGCTCCGGTCACTTCGCACTTGCAAGACTTTTACGACTTTTGCTGGTTCGAGGTGATTTAGTCAAGCCACCTTAAGCAAGCCTTTTTTTTGTTTAGTTTAAAGAGCTGTTAAATACAAGAATTGGCACGTTAGTCTGAAACCTTCTTGACAGAGCTTTACAAGATGTTAGAGAGGATGAGAGGGAGAGTGAGAAATGAAGGAGAGGATGAGACAGAGAGAGGGAGAGAGTGAGAGAGACAGAGCTTCAGTATAGTCCAAACAGAGCCTCTGGTGTGTTTCACAGCATAAACACCAGTGAATGTAACCAAACTGTGGACACTCCAACGCTACTAAAAAAGAAGAAGAAGAAAAAAGCAAACATTTGTTCTTTAAGTAATAAACACATGCTTAACATTTTACAGCAAGCCAGCTAGTCAAAGACATCAGTGACACATAGAATAAAAACAAATTCAAGACTTTTACATATTCTTGAGGAGTCCACAGGAGTGTGAGTGATTGGTTTTCACTTTGACATTCTCTGTCCAGAATACAAGAAGCTAGAGTACAGACAAGTATCCGTTCCATTCTACTATCTACTTATCTGCTGACTTGCTGCCAAAAGATACAACAAACCACCATGAAATTTAAGGTGAACCTTCTGCCTTTTCCCCTCATTTTCAGTCTTAAGAAAACAGGCACAGCCTAGTGCAAAATTACTAAAGCAAACTTAAAGTGACTCGACTGTAACATGATAGCTGTAATTGTCCAAGCTTATCAAGAAAAGACAAGAAAGGCCAAAATTACACTTGGGGGGAAAAACCGTGTAACCCAACAGTTTGTTACAGGGCTTGCCAGAGAAAGGCAGCTGCTAACATGCCACGGTTTCTTCCCACCACTTGACGGAACTGTGAATGTGTTTATTTGCGCCGGATATTTTTTAGCTGCTACAACAGAAGAAAGCCAGAGGACCCCGCCACCTGTTGACTGGGCGAAGGGAGGGTTTAAACATCCAAAACTGACCCAAGAGTGATTGTGTGAGTCTGATGGTGGAGTGGGGAGGGATTAACTGCAGCTCAGATGTTCCGAAACATGTTTGCCTTTTCCGGCAAGGCCGACCGATCCACAGGTGTCAAAGTGGCTGCACTTTGTTTGAAGCTGTGCACAGAGACATAAATCTGATGCTTCAGCGTGCAAAATCCCCACCATTTGAGTCATGCAGGCCCAACCAGGAAACTCAAGCTTTGATGACACTTGGTAAGAGTTTGTTACTGACCTAAAGGGAATGCACATCTGCATATGGCAGGGTAGAGACGCAGGATTGAGTGGGATGCCGGAGGTCAAGTCAACAAGGGTCTCCGGACTGTCCGTCTGTTGCTCTGTGCCAACCATGTAACATATATCCTCGCCCCCATAACCCCACCCTCATTCATCAGGCAGAGCTAGGCTTCCTGCCACTGGTCCCAGGTGCTACAATGTCCACAGACCATTTGGGAATTTCTGGCATTCCTGGAGTTTGTGTCCTTAGACATGTTAATCAAACCCAGCTGATTAGTGCACTAACACACTGATATGAAACCCTGATCTATAGAAGGATCAGATCTTATATCATGTAAAGATCAACATATGCCATATACTTCAACTGAAATGTAAACATGCTAGCTTTATCATAACCCAACGCTGATTTGATTTGAGCTTTATTCTTGTCTGGGAGACGATGTGTCCAATGTCAAAGCACATCTGGGATAAACCCCCTGTTATTTGATCAGTCTGGTACAAGTCTGGTGTTGGTCTGTCATGCCTGTCAAGACATGTGGCACAGCAACAGGAGGGGCGACGAGCCATTGTTTCCCAGCTGATCCCTGAACCAAATCAACTCGATCCAGTCAGTATGAGAGAGATGTAAGTAACGTTAGACGTTCTCACTTCCCTTCTAAACAATCGTAGGCTGTTAAGACATCAGAGTTCAGTAAACAACCAGCAAATAACAGATCCGAATGGGCTGTGAGGGGCAGGAGGGTGGTGGTGGTGGTGGCGGGGAGTCCTGGAGTTTTATGTGCAGGGGCTCGGGCCAGTTAAGAAGCAGTAAAAACGTCCTCAGATGTTGATGACTTTTCAAGCCTGTGTGACTGCAGACGTGACAGGCACCGTGTTGGGATTTGTAGTCCTCTGACAGGCGTTTGCTCAGTTTAACTGATTCCTGTTGCCTTGTGCATGCGAGTGTGCGCATATGGGCTTAAGTACTTGAGGGGACTGCTCTTTGTCTGCAGTTATTTGGCAGTTCCCACATTTGGAGAAGATGGTGTTACTTGGACCTTTAGTTGGAAACAGTTAATTATGTTCTGCTGGCTAATTCGCTGTGAAAAATAAATACAAGTGTTGAAATGTGCACATTTTACTGGTTCTAAATTATGGTTCTGTGGATTTACTCTGTTCATGTTCACAGGTCCTGGCTAAACTAAAATTATGTAATTCGCTCTCAAGGATCACATTTTCATGCTGCTATAGGCAAGGCACTATATTATTCACTTTAAATTACCTTAGTAAATTAGCTTGCGTAATCTTTTTCTACCCACAGTGTTTTCTGACAGAAAATATCCTGCCTCAGAAATGACGATATTTGAGACATTAAACCAGTGTGGCTTATATTGGCTGGCGTTGCTTCACATGGACTGTGGCCTCATTTTAATGCCCTTTATCAATGTTCCTTGTGGTCCATGGATACCAGCTGCACAACCTCACATTAAAACCTCATATTTCGAAGACCTCCTATAATGCAGTCAGGCCATGTGGTGACTGCCATGTTTCTTTAATTTTGCTGACTGTTTTAATGCTTGTGACATTGTAAAGGGCTTGTGGAGAAACTGGTGCCTGGGTATTTGAGCCAGAGCCCAGTAGATTCACTTTGAATTGGGAGCTTATTACTTAACAAAGACGACACAGTGTGTGTTTGGTGCACATGGGAGGTAAGTGGTGGATGTGATGGAGGCAGGAGAGAGGTGGTTTCTCCTCTTCACATACTCCTCAGATTGTGCACTGACACCCATCAGGAGCGGGGCAGATTAAAAACAGACATGGCTCATTCATCCTCTCAGACCTGCACTGCCCCTCAGCCCTCGCCACTCCTGTCTCTGCTTTAGAAAACACCTGTATTTTATTGTTGTAACTCCATTTCAGAGGTGAAGCTCACCCCCTTCAGCCACACCACACCTCTGGCCTTTATCTTGACCCTGACACATGGAAATAAAACAGAGGCAAAAAAAAAAAAAAAAAAAACCAGGGAAGTCACAGTGAGCGAAAAAGTTAAAGGTTTTAAAAGTAGTGAGTCATGGTGGGAGAAGGCAGAAGTCGGGGAAGACGAGGAGATGGTGGTTATAAACGAATCATGGGAAATGGAGATGAAAAAAAAAGAGAGCAAGGGCTGAGGCAAAGGAAAATGACGGCTCCTAGAAGGCTGTGGAATTGCTCTGATCAATCATGGAGGCAGCGGCTCAGCAGAGGCTTTTTGGACGTTGACTTTCATTTCCGTCACATCTGGGGCCTTTGTGAGGGAGGGTGATAAACTGTTTACCACCTGATCACTAGGCTGTGATAAGAACAGATTGTCGTGTCAGGGGGGCTTGCGTATGTGTGTGAGAGCACTCCACCTCCAGGTATTGCAGGAAATGGAAGATGAGGGAACAATTTGCACAGAGGGACACACATCTCAGGACAGATCTCCTGTCAGGATTGAGGCAGATCTCTTTCTGTCAGTGTTTCGGTGCAGAAACAGGTCAAGTGACTTAAGTTTTAAGGTATGTGACCAAGTCATATTGCAGTTTTTGCCATTATATGATGAATGGCTCGACATCTCAGCACAGCTAACACGGGCAACTGCGGCTTGATACTCATGCCATACTCAAACCTCCTGGTGTTGGGTTACAGCTTGGGTCGGCTGCAGAGGGAAAACTGATCGGAAGCCAGTGGGAGATTCTCGCCATGAAATTTCAGGCAAAAGATCTTCACGGCTAAGAGCGTTGGCAGGTCTCACCAGTGCTGTTTTTTTTTTTGTTTTTTTTAATGTTCTGGAAGCGATTCTTTACCTTCATCAGGATCAACAGGATGAAAAACATTCCCTCTCTGCTATTGATTTGAATATTTTCCTGAGCAACAAGTACAGGAAACTGGTGTTATTTTTGAGTCCAGCGAGAGGAGAGAAATGCTTCCAGCGTAGTATCGGGCTGAAAAATATTCACTGCAAATGTGAAATAATAAAAGGGTAAAATACATTCTTCCATGAGAAATGCCTCGGTCAAGTGATAATATTATGTGGTGTGTGTGGTATGGGGAAACGTTTGGTGGAACGGCCACAAAAGCTTCGGGCATTGTATCAATTTGTTTCTCCCTGTTACGGTACGGCGACTCAGACATGCTGATATTTTTTATTGAAAGTTACCATGACCATGTATGTTTCCAATCATAACTTGTTACTCCTTTTACACTTTCTCAGAAATGACATGACTACATTTAGAGTAGTATTAGAAGGGTTAGAACATCTCAATCTGCTTTTGTTTGAACTTTTTGTAAACACAGCCTATTGCCAAGTGAAAAGTCAAAGTGAGCTTAAAGTAATAATCCGTGACATTTTCATATAAATAAATATTCATTTTGCTACTCTGTTGCTGATTTATGTAACACAAAAGTGATCCGTGTTCAAGAACACTTTTGCATTAGTTACTGTAAACACATAGCGGTTGGTAATTCTTTCCCAGAAAAATACTCGTGTTTTATGTTTCTGACAGCAGAAGAAGAACTGGGTTGTTAAAACAGTATGATCATGGACGGATAGACAAAGAAACAAGCGCCACCTAGAGACACTCAAACCTTATCAACAGGTTTCTGCTTGATTACAAAGTGATTTCTAGGAGGTATATAGCAAAACAAAAACAACTAAAGATTCTCATGAATACCACTTTGAAAAGTTACAAGTACTCATAAAACTCACTTCTCAACTGTGTGACTTCTTGTTGGACTCTTACCTTTGCAGGCTCGTCGGTGACTGATCGGTCTGGCCATGTCTCTGTAAAAGCCCTCCTTACAGTAGTGGCAGTGGCGTCCTGCGGTGTTGTGGCGGCAGTTCATGCAGACTCCTCCGCTCTTCCTCCCTGACAGTTTGTACAACTCCATGTTGAAGCGACAGCGACGGGCGTGTAGGTTACAGTTACACGCTGCAGAGGGAAGAGGAAAGTTGCATCAACACAGGTGTAAAGTAGGACAACTTTAAACGTTTTACACCATCTTCATAGCATTTATCCAACGAGTTTAAATGCAAGTTAGCCCAGATGAAATGTTCACATTCAGTGTGTATTGCAGTAAAACATGTGCTTACTACCAAACAGACAGAGCTGGGAGAGATTTTCCAGTAAGGCAGGATAATAGTGAGTGGTTTATAATCTACACTGCGGCTGTGTGCTTGGCTGCTATTCCAGAACTCATCAATCAAAAGTGATATTTGCAGAGCTCATTTTCTCCATTTCATAATTAATGAATTCAGCTCCTCTCGGCCCATTAGTTATTAATCACAGGAAAGAGAGACATTAATTTCATGAATCACTGATGAGTAAAGACTCCTAAGATCTATTAAAAGCAAGGCTGATTCAGATAAAGGAGTGGGCTCGAGCTAGCTGTCTTCTAAATGAGGCGAGCCAGAATATATGGGACATGTGAAGTGAGGTTATATCTCTTCACAGTCTCTCTAAGTTCCACTTGAAATCCAACTGGTCCCTTGATGTCGCTTCGGCTAATAAGTCTTTCCATTGACTCCTCCATATAAGACCACATTAACCAGCTCTGACATTATTGATAAACTCTGTTCACTCTCTACATGTGGGGTTTACATTTGAGAAGTATAATGAGAAACCAGCCCTTCTTGTTTGTGTAACAGAGTTTAATCCAGACCCCTTTCTGGTTAAATCAGAGTCAGACCTGGGACCTGAAGACTTGGCCGTGGCTTCAATGTCACAGAGCTCAGTTCCAGTTCAAAGTTACCCGCAGATAAATTACAAAAGGGTAAACAACAGCAGGGCTGTTTAACCAATAATGTCAACAGTTATGGCAAAGGAAGATTATTAGGGGATCACAACAGAAGGTGATATTAATTAACTTTAATCCAATGGGAGCGTGTTTGAGAAAATAGATTTCACTAACAATGGATGTTTAGAGTAGAATAAGACACAACAATGGGGAGTAAGTAAAGACAGACTGACTGAGAGACTGAGACAGAGGTTTTTATGTGTGTGTGTGTGGCTTTGTGTTTGGGGAGTTGGAAGTTACAGAAAATCAGAACTGAATACTGACTGAGATATTTTATCTACATACATTTTGCAGGACATATACACATATTTTAATTCGGCATCTTAAGTATTTTAGCTTTGAAGAGCCTCCTTTATAAAAGATTAACAGTTGCTGCATAGCAGGTTACAAAAATGTGTTTACTAGCAATATTTGAAAACCATTTGAAAAGCTCCTCTGTAGCTGACACATGCCTGTTTGGTGTTTTAAGGTCAAGGTCAGTTCCACAGTTACATGAAGCTCAATGATCTGTACAATGTTAAATGAGCTTTTTTGCAGGTGATCAAAAGTGACTGTTAATGGGGCTGTGATGGCTCTTTCACAGGAAGAGAATCACTTGAACGTCAAGTAATAAGTGCTATGTTAGCAGTGAACGATATATAATCTCCATCCTCACTGAAAGGGAAGCCTGGCACCAGGTTGGGAAAGAGGCCCGCTTTTCCCTGGTTGCAGCCCTGGAAAAAAAAAAAGAGGGGATGGGGGGGGGGGGGGGGGGGGGGGCACATTCCCAGACTGTTTCCCAATTCCATCCGGTTATTATGCAGCCCAATTTGTATGGAATTCTGCAGTTAATGAAATACTGTTTTATGTATGAATACATTGGGACAACGCTGGATGCTTTGGTGTGCTCTCATGAACTGTTCAATGAAGGTATGTAATGTGAGGATGGTGTGGCAACGTAGGATACTGAGTGAAGCCTGCAAACAGAGTGGGATAAAAGGTTTTAGTGGTAGTGACACGGTTTAACCCTGCTTTAACTGAAAAAGCTACATACACCAAATCGATGACATATTGACTAAGTAATTGTGTGTGTGTGTGTGTGTGTGTTTGTGTCTGTATGGAGTGTGTAGCTGCATGTGAACGCCTAAACAGCCTGTCCAACTTCTTCTAAGGGGAATGTGACAAAGAACACACCAGCTCTGGCAAGTGGCTGGAGCTGCTGGGGGAGGGGGGGCAGGATTGGGGCAACTAGGTGGGGGGGGGGGGGTTGTGATTATGATCAAGCGTCTCAAACACACACACAGCTGTGAGCACTTGTGTCCATTAACACCTTGTAGCAGAACATGAAAGCGATGGATCACATTTTCTCCCCCAGCTGAAGTACAGACGGCCCTCTTACGGCATCCTCTCAATTTACAGCTATGCAACAAGATCGGCCAACAAAGTCTGAGGTAAGAGAGGATATGTTCAAGTGTGGAGAATGTAAAGAAAGCTGAAGAACTTAACCTTTAAATGATTTAACATGTGTAGCCGGGATGACTGGGAATGACTTGAGCAACAGCCAGACTTTTCGTGACAGACAGAAAACGAGAGTATTAGTATTTAGAAATGTCTGCAGAAGAGTGAAGAGTAAGAGATTCAATGAAAATGTGTGATTAAAGGTTAATGAAGGAAAAAAAAAGTAGAGATGACCTCAAATAGGTGTTTGTATGTGTACCGGTGTGTGTGTGTTTTCTATGGTGCACATGCTGCGTGCAGTTAACTTCAGCTTGGAGCTGCAGCTGCCCAAGGATCCTGGAATGTTTATGGGTTTGTTTTGAAGTGCTTGTGAACACCCCACCCCCTCCCCCCACAACCTGCTACCCCCACCACCCACCACCACTGCACCCCCTCACCCAAATTAGGCTCAGCGGGGATAACTGAACACTGTTGAAGGCCATTTTTCAATTCATTAACACATCAAAGCCTCAGCAAAAAAAGACTCACTAATTCTTATCTGTTGCAGGAGAAAACAGACATTTTGGTGCGGAAAGGAGTTCTGTGGGTGGTGGAAAGTCAGCAAAGAAACTGTGACCACTGAGTGAACGCGACTCCTTTATGGGTCAGTGTCCAATTCAGGGATGCGTTAAGCTCCTTGTGTTGTCGTGGAAATCAAACAACAAACACAAGCTATGGGCTTGGCAAACACAGGACAAAAATACAGGAGGGGATGGAGGGAGATGAGGACAAAACCCCTAGGAAAATATTAGAGTAGAGAATTGTTTCATCACTTTGTCATCACAATGAACAGTGCCAAATGCAAATTTTGGTGAAAGAGCTGCTGCAGTAAATGTTTTGCTTTCACCCAGTATCTTCCTCTACACAGTCTGTATATATCTCACTTTGTGATCTAGGTGGCACTTAAACTTCTTTAAAGGAAAAACTTAGGGAATATTTCAGGTAAGGCAGATTGACAGAAGAACACAACTCTGTTCTATTTCAGCTTTCAAAACAGGTGCCTCAACAAGTAAATGTGCTCTGAATAAGCTCACAGACTGTTCTGTCAAGCGTCCTATGACAAATTGGCCCGTAAAGACAGCGCTCAACAAATAAAATGCAAGAGTGTTTGTGGAGTGCACTGCCTCTATGTTCCCTTCCATATGTCAGGAATAAATCTAACCTCATTTTTCCTTCAGCTCGACCAAAGCCAAGCCGGTAAGCACAGCCAATTGATTTTGGATGCCTGTGCAAAACCCAAATCCCATGGCTAAAATTGGTCCTTGAAAACTGGAGGGCTGCTCTCCCACCACCACCTTTCCCCTCTTGGCCCAGGCCGCGGTCCAGACCTGCTGCAGCCCCCCTCGGGTGCCCTCTCTGCTTGGCCAAACAGGCTCAGCTATATGGGCTCCTGCCATCATGTGTGTGTATGGTGTGTGTCTGTGTGTGTGTATGTTTGGACTGAGTTCCGCCTGGCTGCTCCAGCCACCTGCTCAGGGCACCGGGGGAACACCCGGTTAATTAGCTCCTCATTAGAGCCAAGGCAGTGTACAGTGTGGATAAACACACACATACTCACACACACACACACACACACACAAGAGACGGCTGCTTCAAGAGGCAGTAACCGCTCACAAAACGACAAGGATCAAATGACAAAAGATCCAGTACTACAAGTACATTACTGAGACATAAACAGATGTAAAGACTGCTGGGTCTGTGCGCTGTAATGAGCTGTGGACAACAAGCTGAGACAAAGATTTAAGAACTCCAAGCTGAGAACTAACAGGAAACTACAACTCCTGTAGCCCTGCTGTGTGCATTACATGGACCGTGCTACGCTTCTTCCTCTTTGTAACCGAGCCACTTTAGCCGTACTTGCTCTTTGCTTCTCTTCCATACAGACGTATCTTTCACTTTTAGCTTTGACACCATGTCCGGGGCCTCCCCTCCCTCCACTGGTTTCTGCGGTTAGCCTCACGCCGTGGGCTTAAGAGCAGGCTCTTGGGAGCCCTTTTGAACTGAGAGTCCCCTTAATTCCTCTCTCACGTCTCCCCTAAGCCTCCCTCTCTCTACCTCTCTCCTCTTACTTTCATGAGACCCTATCTCAAAAACTCTCATTGGTTGCCTCTCCCTCTTCTTTCTTGTTTCCATCCCCACCCTTTTTCTCTTGTCCATCTCCCTTTCTCTCTCTGGATGGCATCGGGCAGGGAGAGATTTTATCGAGATTAGGCTGGAGGGTTGCCAGGTTGGGGGGGCCTGGTGTCGGAGGAGAGTTGAGTCCTTAGCTCTGTTCCCCCTGTCTCTGGTCCACTTCACTTCCCCACATCTAAACATTGTTATCTCTGTCCTGCCTTTGCCTTTACTCTCTGTCTGTGTCGGTCCACGGGTGATATTCTGCAGCCCTGTGGACAAGGACAGAAGCAGACGACTGCTGTGCGATCAAATCATCATGTAGAATCAGTAAAAACTGCAGTAAAAACAGATTTACTTTTGCTATGACTCTTGGCAGACATAACCATGAGGTCCTCTCTGGGGGATACGTGTGATGCCTGGGCTGGTTTAGAAATAGAAAGTGACAGATGGAATAAATTCACCACTGCGGCCAGAGATGGCAGTAGAAATGGTGAAAAGTATGATCAGGTTGTGATGCAAGCTTGTGTGTGAATGCACAGAAAGCCAAAGAGTCCTGGGCAGATGATGGGTGACCCAGAATTGAGTGGTGAAAATCACTGTATTTTTAAGCGAAGCTTTTTTGGCCTATCTGCAGTGCAGCTGGTATTTTGTAACTGACAACTTTCATCCAAATGAAAGGTTTTATGGACATGAAAATGGTATGAATCACACGCTTTGCAGTTACCAGATCTCAGTGAACATCTATGGGAGAGTTTGACCCAACATGTTAGATGGCACTCCATCATCATCATCATCATCATCAAAACACCAGATGAGGGTTAAAGAAGGGTGTTCATTTCTTTAGCAGACTTTCAGCAATTTGCACAATTATTTTCCAAGTAGCACTGAAACTGTTCTGACAGCTCATTGCAGCTCAGGATTCTTCCAACTAACTTATTTATTTATTTATTTTAAGAATGGTCAAAATTGATGCAACAGAAGCCAAAATATCCCGACTTCAAAATGTTGGATCCTATAATTCCCAAAATGCAACTCACTAATGCATTTTGTTAGGCACTCCATGCCTGGCAAATTAGTTTGTTTCTGTTAAAAAGTCAAAGTCTCTGAACCCAAATTCAGGATTACCCAGATGACATCATCAGGGTCTTTTTTTTTCCCCTCAGATCTTAAAAAGTCACAAAATACATTATATAACTGTTTGCACAAGCTGAGCTGTACTCTTCATGACAAGTAAGCCGATCTATATCTGTGCCCCTTTAATTCCCATCTGCTGATCAGTCTCATCAATCAAAGCTGAACTTGCATACACACATAAGGAGGTGATGTTAAACCTGTGGATTGAAAAGTGGAATTGGGTTGGCTGCTCCCCAACAGGACTGGTCCATAAGGATATGATCATGGACTGAAGGACAGACGGCTCCACATTTACGCATTTGTTTTCACTAAGCACACCGACCTGTCTGTTCACATACAGTAACAGACAATATCCATTCCATATGCATGGACATATGAAGAGACAAATACACATACACATGATTTCAAACAGTGACGGCAGCTCATCGGTTAGACGGCCTGTGTCAGACAGACATTACCACAATTAAAGGGAGCCAAGTGATCGTCATACACTCATCTGTAACAAACGACACAGACATATATTTTCTCTTGACAGCCTCTGAATCTTGCTGCCGCGAGCAAACACCAGCCGGTGGCCAAAAACCACATATTTTCTCAGGCAATAGACCACAGAGGCATGCAACAGCAAAAAAAACAAAAAACAAAAAGAGGCAAACTATTATCAAAACACAATGAATTAAATGAGAGAAGAAAAAAAGACCAATTTCAGCAAAAAAGAAAAGAAATAAAGAAATAAAAGAAGAGGCAGCAGAAAGAAAACGTCCAGGCAGAGAGTTAATCTTGTTACACAAGGACAGAGAGGAAGAGAGCGCCGGCGGTGACGGGCACCTCGGGAGGTGATTGCTACCATCTGTGCGAGAGAGTCGATGGGGGCCTGGGAGAGCAGGGTGGGCACACTGCAGCTCCACCAGTTTGTTTTGGCACCGGGATAAAACACCACATCGCACTTCTAGATTACATGTGGCTGTCGCACATGCACAAATGCACGGAGATGCATATGCACACACGCACTTGGCCTCAGGCACCCACAGAGCATTTCCCAAGGTTTTAACCCAGCTGACATTAATGCTGTTATTTGACTCTTTGCTGTCCTTAACATTTGTTTCACCGTCTTCCCTGCTAGCCAGAGAGCCTTTGTGAGTGGCTTCATAAAATTAGAAATGTATGAGTCCCTTGTGCCAAGGACCAAAGTTGCAACACTGACAGAGCAAATTAAAGCAAACTGACCAAACCCTGTTGTCTCAGCCAGATAAAGGAAGTTATTTTGCTTCAAGTACTGAGAACACAACACCACACAGCACCAAAACAAAAGGCGCACACCTCATGTTTGTTGGCCTCGTTGCCCCGTAGCCCCATCGTCTCTCACGCTAACTACCCCAGAGGCATCACTTCATAGGGCTGTTGATTTTAGAACAACATTCCTGGGCTGTGTAATTATTTGAAAGCACAGGAGGTTGCCTTTTCAAAATCACTTTCTTTCGCTTAGCAAATGTTTTTCATGTTATCCTAATCATGCAACTCACAAATTGTGCCTTGGTTTCATGTGTGGTGTGTTTAAGAATGAGGTAATTTCTCAATCACCAGGCCTCAAAAGTGTCTCAGTGAATCTGCTCTGTGCCTGGAACATGGGCCTGACCTCTGCTTGCCCTTACTAGGAGATGTGGAGGGAGAAAAATGCTGTGAAAGGATGGAGGCCTATTTTGAAATTCTAATCAGCATTAAATAACCATCTGCCCCTTGTCAGCGAGCGAAACGAAGAGAGGGAGAAATAAAAAAAAAAAAAAAGAAAGAGTTTGTACTTCTGCGGTCTTCAGAGTTTCCATAGCTCTGCACAGATCTGAGCTTATTCTGAGTCCTGTTCCTGAGCATGTGTTCCTGGCTGGCTTCTTCCTCTGACACACATATTCACACACACACATACACACACACACACCTCTGCTGGATAACACTGCTCTCCCTAAGAAACCCATCTGTCAATGTCCCCCTAATTCCAGCTAATAGTTTCCAAAAAACTGAGGCTGAGCCCACCGAAAACCACAAGCCCCCACAAAAGTTTTGAACGGGCTTGTGACAAGTCCTGCAACTTCAAAATCTGTCTGTTCCACTTCTCTTTCTTCTGCTGTAAAATCCATATTTTAATGCAACTGCTGCTTCATTAGAGTAGCAGACATGATCTAATATCTATTATATAACAGCTAATAACTTTTTTTTTTAAAGGTAATAACTAATTTGTGGGAATTTCCTTCAGGTGATGACATGGACTAATGTATAGTGAGAGTCTACAGTGAATAGTTATTGGGCTGATTGATTTAATTTCAAAGGAAACTTCCCTTCTTGTGCAAAAACATTGTACCATATCACTCATTCCCCACTGGATTCAATATGTCAAATTTACTATTAAAAATATTCAACACCACACCCAAACACTGCAGCAGAACAGGAACACCCAACTGCAGCTCACCTGCATTTCTGGCAAATCAGCTCAAATGGCAATTCAAACAGCCTTTACATGACCTCTGTTTTAATGCTATGAATGCATAACAGTGTGCCTGGTGCAACACTGGCAGCAGATCTGGCTTGGTGGGTCCATTAGGGATGGATGGTGTCTGGCCCTGGGCTAGAAGCGTCCCAGAGCAGTACTCTGGACTTCCTGCAGGCTGAGCCCAAATGAGGGAGAGGAAGGGCTGGAGAATAGAACAGCTTGGTGCTGCAGCCAAACAGGGCCAAGATGGCTGCAGACACAGCCAAGAGTGGAGAGCTACGACAGCACCATAAATTACCATCTACTCAGGATGTCACACTGTCGTTGACTCCACAAGAGGCCTCTTCATCTTATACAGTGACCTTGGCAGACTCTATTATGCCTATGATATAGCGTCTCACATTTTTAAGTCAACATTAAGTATTTACATTACTGCATCGACCATGCCAGCAGAAAAGCCAATACTCCATCACAACCAGTAACCAAATAGCTCTTATCCATCTGTTTCCTCATTCTGTCCTGTGGCTCAAACTCCGGGCAGATAAATCACAGCTTTTTCCATCATGTCTCCCTCAATGCAAACAGACACGCTCCTTTACGAGGCTGCCCTTTCTGACTACCAGAGCGGGGATTTGTAAACCAATGTCTTGAGGCAGGATTCATAGCGAAGGAGGCGGCAGATGGGCGTGTGTGTGCATGGCTTGTGTCTGGAGACAGTATGTGAGCTTGCCAAGAGCGCAGACAGTAATCTCGGTGCATGTCAGACATTTAGTAAGACCCGTGAACAATCAAACCAGCCTGTTAGAGACGATGTTCTCCTTATCCAGGGTAAAGATTAAAACCAAACTGCTACAAGTGAGAACAGAACCTTGCAGAATTCTTAAAAATCATCCTAACAATAGTGTTTCAAGTGGTGAAATCACACACACATCAGACACATTTCTCAAAAACTGACAGTCTCAGAGGCAGGGTGTGAAATAGCCATTGATTTGGCTCTACAACTGCCCACTCTAAATTCCTCATTACCCACAAACCATCTACCCGTCAACTTAACCTTGTCACTACCCCACAAAGGATCATGACCTCAGACCAGGCCCCTCAGACCCTCCCTCCAATCCAAACACCCCCAGGGCCTCACGAAGGCTCTGGTGACACCTAAGGGACTCCTCAGCTCTGTAACTTGCCACTCTTACACACTTTCCCAGTCTAAATACTTACACCTCACTGCCACAGTGGCATGCCTCGGGGCCTGCACTGCAGCCCCTTCGCCATTTGTGCGCCGTGTCTCAAAGAAAAGTGAGCTGAGAAATCAACAAGGGGCGGGTGCATTTTAAGAATGGCCTTTAATATACACTGGAGAGGCTTTTACAGGCTCTCCTGCTACTTTGAGGATATTTTGGTTCTAGTTCTACCGGAACAAGCTGTAAAGAGACTTTTGGAACATGAAATTGAGGACATCTGGGACTAACTTTTTGGTGTGTCCGGATGTGTGATCAGGTATAGCGTGCAACTTGCAATAAGATTTAACTGCCCTGTATCAACACTGGGATTAGGTCATCATAGTTGGCCAGTGCAGCCGGGCCTTTTAGTCCAGAAATCATGGATAGAAGTGACATATCAATCCCGCAGAGAAGAGATCTACGGGAAGCTGGCGTAACATTTCGGAAACAGCTACGGGACATTTGAAGGGGGTGTGTGCAAAGTATGAGTTAGAAAACGCTGAGGGATTTATAGAATATTGTTCTAGAAGGATCTAGGTGTATGTGTGCCTGAATCCATGAGCTGAGTAAGTGACAGCGTCAAGGACAGGTGAGAAGCCAAAGTAAGTCAGGGTTCGCATGGGACGTTTCAGAGTACAGAGTGAGGGAAGGTCAAGTTCACTGGACGGTCTAATGTTAAAATGGCCTTGCTCCTTTGGCTCTGTCACTCTTTGTCCCCTTTCAACAGATCTGGCATGGTTCAATGCTAAATATGATCTCAGGCCAGCTCACTGGGCAATTACAACATGTTTGAAAAATATACACTGTTTTTCAATGTTTTACTCCTGTTTTTTTCCTCTCTGGCTGTAATTCATTTCATTTTGGGGAAAGGTTAAAATGGGGACAGCGGTTTCTAATATGGTTTTATTTTCCTACACTAACAAATTTTTATGACAAGCAAAATTGACCTGAATTAAGTTCCACCTACGTCTATTTATACTAAAGGAGAAATACTGTAAAAATTACAGCCAAAGAAACATCCACATACTAGAGAACAAATTCCTGCTAAAAACACATTACTAACATGGCATGTGTCTAAAGCCCTTGTACAGCTATGAAGTTAATATACATGCTAAATATCCAATCAAAAGCCTGTTATCATACAAAATCCTAATCCAATACAAAGGTAATCCAATTACATTGACAAAAATTGTCACAGAAATTGCTATAATTTTACTTGGCAAGCTTTCAGAGCACGTCTGGATGACTTTTACAGAGCATGTCTTGAGGTAAAGGCAAACACTGCCAAATAACATTCTTGGATGACTTAGCTGTAGCAGTGTGCCAATGACTTGAGCTGTTGTCATCCACTGTTTAGACTTGCTTGAGAAAATGAGTTTTTTTTTTTTTTTTTTTTTCAGAGAAGTCCAGAAAACATGATTTTGTTGAGAGTAGGCCTGTTTCCCCGTAGGGGAATGGTAAACAGAAGAGGCTGATGGGAAATGAAAGGAAAAGACGGGCCTGTGTTTTGAGAGACATTGCCAAAGTTGCCAGCTCAACCACTATGGTTGCTACCAGAACTCCTCACCTGTATAAACACAAACCCTTCCGGTATGTTCTGGCAACGCTTCTAATTAACATTATGACAGTCAAACACTGCAGTTAAATCTCTCCATTTCTAACTTCCCTCTCTCTTTCCATGTGTGTAAATCCAATTTGTTGGCCTGACTTTACATTTCTGTTCTCATATCCTGGAATCGGGTGGTGAAAAGGTCATGGCTGTATCCGACAAAGAAAATGTGCAAACCTGTAGTTTTTCATACACTCATACCAATTTAATAATAATAATAATAATAATAATAATAATAATAATAATAATAATAATGATGATCTTTCAGTTCATCTTTCAGAAAACCTATTGTTCAGTCAAAGACAGATCTACAATACGTTCCATAGCAGGCTAAATGAAACATGTTAAAAGCACATAAAGAATGACAGATAGATGGAAGGACTTACGCAGACACTCATTGGCCTCGCGGGCATTGGCCCTCTGCCATGGTCGGTCATAGTGAAAGGGCTTGCAGCGGTCACATTCAGGGCCCTCTGTGTTGTGCTTGCAGTCACACACCAGTTTGCCTTCCTTGTCTTTCAGACAGCGTGAGGCATGTCCATTGCATTTACACCTCCCGCCCACCTGGAAGTCTCCCACTGCATAGAAATAAGTTGGCAGTGTTGATGTCACTGCCATGGGGTCATCGTCCCTCCCTCCGCTGTTGCTTCCAGCCCCGACTCCCAGCTCCCGTGGTAGCTGGGGCCGGTTGAAGACCACACGGATATCTGTGACAGTCACCCAGTCCTGAAGGACGGGGCTGTTGTCAAAGTCTTTACCAGAGGGCCGTCCGTCTAGTGTGCTGAAAGCAATGAGTCCTCCAGAAAGCGGGTAGAGGTCAGTGTGGCCATCTGTGCACAGAGCCTCCTGCTCGTTCTGCTTGGTAATGGTTGCTTTGTTGGGCCGATTGTACATACGCCTGCACTGTGAGGAGTAGAACTGATAGGGCATCCAGGTCTTGCCATAGTCCATGCTTTTGTATATGGCCAGGGACTCGGGTCGTGGTGAACAGAACTGCAGGCTGACATAGGTGATCTCAAACTTTTTACCCAATGAAAGGGTCAGAGTCACATTGTACGGAGAGGTGTTCAGATTCTCTGACTGCCAGCAGGTGAGGTTGTGGGCCGAGTTGAGGTCGGTGAGGTAGGAAGCAGGGTGGGCACGGCGAGGGTCAGCTGCATCACAGATTTGACATGTACGTATTGAGGGCCGATCATCGCCCCGCTCCACCACGCTACAGGAGCGGGACGGAGGCCGGCCACAGACGCTGGACACCGTCACCTCCTTTCCAAAGGCAGCATTGATAAACTCGGGGATACAGCGGCGGGCTGCACCTGTGTCGTCATAGCAAGGATCTAGATGGGTCTGTTGCCCCGCGAAGGGGTTGGTGGCACTGTGGGTGGAGACTGAGCATGCCAGGAGGCACAGGCCCAGCAGGCACCTCCAGGGTTCCCTCATCCTGCTCAGAGGGCCTGTTTGTGAATGTGTGTCTGTGCACAGATGAGTCCTTCTGTGTGTGTGTGTGTGTGTGTGTGTGTGTGTGTGTGTATACTCAAGGGTCTGTGTGTGTAAATGTGAGTAAATGTCGTGTAAATGTGTCTGTGTGGTTTTCCCCTATGTGTCTAATTGTGACTCAATGGATGGAGAGGGGCTGAGCCCAGTGATCCTTCACTTCAGACTGACCAGAGCCCTTCCTGCAAGAGAGAGAAATAAATAGAAAGGTCAATGTCATAGACAGATTTTTACCATAATAGGATATGAAATAGAAAATGACGATTACTGCATTCTAATGTATAAAAAACAAGTTTGTGCATCCTCAAAAGCAGATTATATTTGCCCTTATAAAGGAAACGAACTTGGATCTTTTGTACTGTATATTTAAGTGAGTGTTTTCATTGACTAAAAGCCTGTCAAAGGATAAGATAGTTAGATGGGAGGCCCAGGAGAAACGATGTGACCATTTAAAGAGAGACATTAGCAACTGCAAGTGACTGCACCGTGAATTTCAATGCCGGCCTCTCATTCAGTTCTTCCATTCAGGTCAAAACTGGCCAAGCCTTCTGGTCATGCTTGAGCTGCATGGCAGAAGTCACCCTGTAATCCCTAGTGATGCTGCAAAGCAGTGGACCGCGTGTGACCCTGGTCAAACCGCTGCTTTAAGAGCTCGTCCTGATAAATAGCAAACTATTTTATATGTGAGGACATGGCTCTAGTTTTGAGCTCTTACAGATGTCTTACAGCAGGAGTCTGATAGGAAATCAGCCACGGCAACACTATTGTCACGCAGTGCTAACCCCACAAGACAGCATTGTATCCACTCACTGAGCCAGAAAATTCACAAAAAAAGTGATAGCTATTTGAGGATTATGCTCTGTATTAGAAGAACTGAGGCTATGAGACTCCATTCAAGCCTTTCTAAATCTCTGGGTCAGGATAGGTACCTGGATGACATCATTGATACGCTCACAGCTAGGCGAGGGGCCTCTCGGTCCCAAAGAGAGAAAGACTGAGGGGCGCAGGGAGAGAAAGCCTCGGAGCAAAGAAAAAGACAGAGAAAGAGATGTAGATGGCCTGAGGCTTTTCCGTCCATAATCCCTTTTTTACTTCCCTGGGTGTCAAATCTAGAGGAGCCCCATTTCAAAACAGACAGCTGAGGGGTTGAGAAGGCACCCCGGCCCTCTTTGCGAGGTATTTATTAAATTACAATGAATCACACCCACCTCCTCCCACCCTCACTCTCCTTCTTATACTACAGCATCTCTCTTCATCTCGGTAGAACAAAAGGCCGCCTCTGTATCCACTTCAGTCTAGCAGGGAAGGCAGACAGACGGATTTAAGGGGAGTCGGAAAAACAAAAGTTTCGTTCTTTTCTTGTGCGAGGGGTCCAAAGCTAGCAACCCTCAAAAAGAGCCCAGTGGCCTGGTAAATAGGACCACTCTTCTGTGCTCAAGTGCTTAAACCCAGCCTTTTGGCCTCTTCTCAAGAACAGATCGGGTATTAAAGGAGAAGAGTGTGAGGGAATTCCACAGAGCACAAAGATAGTGAATGAACTGCTTCTTATGCCAATAACAGAAATTGTGGAGTAGCTACACATAATTTAAAAATCTCTTCATACTTCTCAGCTTAAATTTGAACTATACTTAGGATAGAGAGATACTTGTATAGTCCCTGTCATGCGGAGCTCTGAAGTAGCCACTCAAAGAAAGACCTGAGCATGAAAAACTCAAAACAAAAAAATCTCTTGCTATTATTCAATATTCAAGATATGAAAAATGGATTGCAGAGAATGGGCCTGCTCATAAATGAATGGAGTGAGAGTGGGCCTTGCCAGGACAGATAAGGACATTGATCAATGACGTGTGTCTGAGGACGAGGAGGTTAAAGTGGGCATGCTGGCGGGAGTTCATCAGCCAAGGCACTCCATCAAAAGGCTGGCCGTGGTAAATCTGGCGGGCCTGACACCCACTGGGGAGGGCATGGAGAGGCGGCTGATAGAATTAGCAACTCATTAGCATCCAGGCCCAGCTTCCATCAGCAGCATGTTCATCCAAGAAAAGAGACAGCGGGGAGGCTCTGAGAGAGAAGGGGTGGGAGGGGGTAGAGAGGAGCAGGAAGAAGGGGCAGAATTATGACAGGTGTGGGAAGAAAGAAAAAAAGATGGAAAGGGAAATATTCAGACGGACGATTTGAGGGGAATGTTGTTGAGGGAGTTACAGGAAGTTAGAGAAAGTTTTTAAAAACCAGGCAGGAAAATACTTGACAGACACCAGAGACTAGAAGAGAGGACAGACAGGCACAAGGAAAGAAGAGTTTCGGTGGATAAGAAGGGAAAGAGGGACACATGAGGCAGAGAGAAACGGTGAGGGGCACGACAGTGATAAAGCAGAAATGACTAGAGGGAGGGCGAGCGAGGACAGAGATGAATGGAAGCAGTAGGAGAGAGAGGGAAAGTGACAGAGACGGAGGGAGGGAGTTGAGGGAAGGACATAAAAAATGAGAGAGGGAGAGATGGAGAGGGAAACAGAGGGGAGACAGATTAAGGTGGAGGACTGCATTGGTCTGTGTCTGGACTTTGGATGACTAAATATGGTGCGGTCCGTGTGCTGCCGGGCCTGCTGGGAGATTCTTCCAGGGTCTGGTGCTGTCAGGCGCGTCTGGCAGATGAGCGTGTAGGTTAAACAGAGAGAGAACAGTGACAAGGCTGTTTAATTCCACTCTGTGTGCCCTCTGAAATAGATGCTAGCCTTGCAGCAAGTGTTAACAATTCTCTGAGACAGTCCGACAGCTCTTGCAGAAAAATCTGGTCTTTATTAAAAACTTAAGACTTATTCTATATCGCTATAAAAACTGCAAAATGTGAGCCAGTTCCACACAATCCTTCTGAATCTGCAAGCTTTGCCAGGATGTCAGCACAGTGGTGTATCTGGCTGACCTTTGAAATACTAAGAATCTGTTTCAGCAAGAAAATTCTCTGCTTTCAGCATTGACAGCGTGTTTAACGAGCCACAAGTCTCCCTCAGAGGGGGCAGACATTGTCTTTCATTAAATGTGGTTAAAGTAGCAACAGCTGCAGGCCCATGTCTCTGTCTCTCTGAAGAAGACAGCACGAGTACCACACAGAAATGCTGGGTTTTGGTTGCAACATTTTCAGGAATCAGACCAGGAGACACTGAAGCTTCTCAGACAACAAATTCATTTACACTGCTGACGTAAACAAATGTTTTCTAGTTCCAGAAAGCAATTGTCTGACATTTTGGAAAATACGCTTTCTTGCCAAGAGTTAGATCAACGCAACACTCTTGTCTGTACAGTAAATATGAAGCTTAGCTTAGCACAAAGACCGGAAAAGGGGAAACAGCTGGCTTGGCAATATCCAAACATAACAAAATCCGTCTACCAACGCCACTAAAGCTCACTAATTAACACAATATATCTTACACAATATATCGAGCTGTTTCCTTCCGTTTCCAGTCTTTATGCTAAACTAAACTAACTGACAAGTGGCTGTAGCTTCATACTGCAGAGAAGTAAGTGGTATCGATCTTTGAATCACATCAGCATGAAAACTATTTCTGTAAGAAGTTAAGCATTAATGTGTGATATCAGCGTCCAATCTAAAGATTGGATTTTTGACATTGGCTACCCTTCTGTTTACATTTCGCTCACTAATTGTGCCTTTAGAACTGGACCTGACCCCTGCACACAAACCTACCACCATCTGGTATATGAAAGACAAACTGTTCCTGTGGCAGCTAAGCCATTTCCAAGTGAATGGCTGCTTGCAGTGCAGTGACAAATACAAACTGCATGGCCAATTCATCACTGCAACATTCCTCTGTGGATTAATGGCAAGGAAAATGTACTTGTACCGACGTGCTACAATCCCCAGTGGTTAAGCTACTGCAGCGTTAAATAATTTGCCCATTAGTATTATAGGCACAGTAAGTGAACGGATGAAAAAATATGGGGCTTTTAGAGTGGAAGCCCCCCACATGAGAAGTTGCATTTGGCCACAAAGGCTACTCAGGCCATTTGGCAATTGGAACAGATTCAATGGTTTTAATCAACCAGTGACAGCCCAATTAGAGAAGGTAGATGACGGAGGGCAAAAGGAAGGGAAATTAGATTAAAAAGAGGTGGGTGGGTACCAGAGGGAGCGACACAGAGAGGGAGGAAGACAAGCAGAGAGAGAGAGAAAGACGGGAACAGGAAGACGACAGGGTGGTCTGGTGGTTTCAGCGGAGACATTCCGGGGAACGTTTTTTCAGCTTCTCCCTGTCACCGGGAGATCATCCCATGTTGAGCTGTCTCTCTTTCAAGCGTGGGCGCCTCTGTCAGAGTTCACAGATTAGGAAAACAGAAGTTGCTGAGAGGCTTTATTTGGCTTGGGTGTAGAGGAGGGCGCAGGGGGAGGTGAGGATAGGAGAGGGACAGCTGAGCCACTTTGTATCCCAAGTGGGAGCCTTTCAAGCTGCTCTAGAGTTGGCGTGGTGGCCCCACTCAGATTGGGAGTGAATGGAGGTCTTCTGGGTTGCCTCTCTCGGATGACAGCAAGCTGAGGCCCCAACTGGTGCCCTGCTGTCCCTCCAGCCTGCTGTACAGTAATCCCTGGTGTGGTTATTAGCGACTACCCACAACCCTGGAGGAGTTTTTAATAAGCTAACAACAGGGCCACCTCCATTCTCATTATCATCATGGAAAGATGCATTGTATGGATATAACAGAACAGTGAAAGGAGGAACAAAGTCAGAAAGCCCCCCTGTACACAGACTGCACATGGCTCTTGTTTTTCCTATTCAGGAATCATCTCTGATTTTTTGACAGAGAGTGCTGAAAATGCCTAGTTGATGTCTACATCTTCTGGCCTTCTTGTCCAAGACCCATATAAAATAGATTTATGCATCATTTACAATGATCTAAAACAGAGAGAATTAAAATGAATAATTAATTGCTGGCGATTAACTTTCTGTTGATCAAGTACATGATGAATGGACCAATTGGCTCAGAACAAATCACATCCTTACCATCTGTATCCTTACACACACACACCCACACATCTGATAGGTAAATAAACCTGTCCAGATGAGTCAACATGACTGACAGGCCCCAGGTAACGGGGGTCAGATAATAGTGGTGATGATGGCTGTCTCCACAGTGGTGACGACGATCCTGTTGTTTGTCTAAGCATGTGTGTGTGTGTGTGTGTGTGTGTAGGTTTGAAGCATACTCAGAGCACCTCACTGGCAATCATTAGGGACAGAGGAGGAGGAGGGGAGGAGGAGCAGGGAGGGCTGAGGGCAGGAGGGGGTCAACTCTCACAGCTGAGGGCGTCATTAGCGGGAGGATCACTGACAAATTTGTAAAGCCCGATTATATCTGCTTAGAAGCTCTGTGTGTGTGTGTGTCTCTGTGGAACATTTAATCTAAAAATAAATCTTAATTTTTTTCCTTGAGTGCCACTCCAACGTTCATCACCTCACTATTATATCAAGAGCAAACCTACACCTGAACTAGTTGCTACAACACCAACAGTCTGATCATGCACAGGTTCAGAAATGTCTATGAGGCTAAAGACAGCTGGAAGATTCAAACTGAATCATAAAACATATAAATGAGATTGTGTCTGCCTTTCCATCTCTGCATCTGACAGTGAGAGACACTGCAGGGAGAAATATTGAACGCCCAGCAGAGGAATGCAGCAGCTTCTGTGGCCCAGCCCACACGGCTGGCCCTGAGTCCGACAGCGGTTCTTTAGATCAACACAACCTGATCCAGAACCGAACAGGAGGAGAGAAGACAGACAGCGTGAGGTGGAATACGAGGTCAGGTAGGTTCTCACAGATTCATAGACAGGAAGTTGTGCTAAGCTACAACTCTCTGTATTTATTTACATATACACTTCAGTAGAAAAGCAGAGGGGGAAAAAATGCTGATAGGACAAGTTGTGGTGTATTTTTCTGTTAATGAAGTGTTCTGTGAGATCAGTGTTTCTGGTGAGAAAATGGGAGGTGTATGGGGGAGAAAGGACATGAGCAGGCAGAAAGTTCTGGGCAACATTGACTCTAAGGATTCAGTGTTAAACACGGTTAATTTGTGAGAAAAAGATCGAAGAACACAGTGTTGTACAATAAGAGTGGCTCTTTGTTTCACTCTCACAGAGATTATATGTCCCAACACATCCAGTCATTGTTGCGATTTCTCCTTCAATCAGAGGCTGTTAACTGCAGTTAATAGTAAATTGTAATAATGAGAATTGATAATAAATGTAGATGATGTGCAAATGTGATGCTCAGTAAATTTCAAATGTTAAAAATCTGAAAAAATTATTTTCACCAAGACCCGTCTCTATTTTTTTCCTCTATTAATTTATAAAATGACGAGTTCTCAGTAACAAAACTTAACTAAAAATAACATTACTAAGTATAGCAGCAGGATTGATAAATTGTATTGGGGTGTTGTGGAAAATAACTGAAAGCCATGATGTGCTACAAAACCGTGGCATCTTTGCTACAATCAAAGCAGCGGCTTGAAACTACTAAGGAGGTCCCCACAAGGCTTCAGTCCCAAATAACTATTTCATAAATGAAAAATACAGCTGTGAACTCCAGAGTGAGGGAGGACAAAGTCATACTTTGACTCGGATTTTTAACTGACAGAGCGATGGACTTGGGAGTGAAGGGACAAGAGTTCAAAAAATTTATAGCCTCCTATGTCACGCTGTGATCCGTTTTCAAATACGAGAAATATTTCCCCGACATGTGCTGTCAAGATGCGCCTGAGAAAGGGATGACACCCACAGCCATGCAATGCCAGGCAGAGCCATAGGTTCATTCTCAAAGTTTGTTACCAGATGAAGGCCATGCGGCCCGGTTATAAAGAGGATAAAGACATGCAGAGGTTAAAGTTCCCAAAGTGTACCATTTTCAGCACATGTGGGTGGACTGAGGGCTCCTTGATTGAACATATCCCATGGACCTGAACATAACCCTGACCACAGCTTTGCAGCAGTGTGGTTGGACAGTGGTGGTCAGGGAGAGGCAGGCGAGGTGTTCCTGGATATGAGAGGAAGTAGCTCGTTTAGTAGGATGGGAGGATTTAAGGAGAGGAGAGGTGAGCACTCCTTCAAAGCCCTTTGAAGGCTGGCTGCGGTAGGCAGAGCCGCGGTTTTCCCAAAAAGCCCCCCTAACAGGAAAACACTCCGTTTTTTTTCCATTGCACAAGAGCAACCTCTACCCCACAGCCAAAAGTAAGGGCCTGCTTTGAACTCACAGGGGGAAAAAAACACAAATCGTTTTATTAAGTGCTTGGAATACTCACACGCTTGCGTGCATTACACTTAAACACACGTTGCTGACGGACACATGCTCTCTAGTAGTTGGATTCACAGTATGTGCCCTCACTCACACATGAGGACACATTTTAAAGGATGCCAAAGCTTGTGACTCACCAGACAACTCCCTTTCCCCTCTTCCCTTGTTACTCCTCTCCCTACTCCCCTCCACTCGTTCTCTCTTAATGCACAGTAGGCTACATTTGCCAAGAGATCAGAGGTCAGCGGTCTCCCAGTGAAAAGGGGAAAGGTGTCTACTGTTTTACTTGACTGATATTAAAACATAAAGTCCTCCAAAACAGCAAATATGTCATTTGCTCTCCTGGAACATATAAGCAACACATATAAGCATTTTCTGATATGACTGAATGATTATCAGCAGGCCGACATCATTTGTCTGTGCCTTCCACAGCCATTAATGAATCTGTTGTATAATGTGACAACACTATTGCTAAGGTTTGGGGAAACATGGTTTGGCTTAAAACAAGCACTTTGTTAAGGTGAAGGGACTTTTGTGGTCATAATTACAATTGTGGTTGTGATTAAAACTTGTCGGTTTGAAATGAAAAACAAAATCCAGGAAGTTTGAAGTTTTGTTGACCCATACATCCACACGACCTCCTCACTTTGTCCTTTGTTCGTGTGATAATTACTAAAACCACCGGAGGGCTTTGTCACTTGAACGTAAACATATCACGCTTTAAGGCACATGCTGGTGCTACCGACACTCTCCGTACACAGGTTCGCATGCCAGCAAAGAGCTGGTCCAACTTTATGGCAGAAGTCTGCGATTTTGAGAGTGTGTTGCTTTGCCCTTTGAGCTCACATGCCAGCTAGCTGTCAGCGAGATGAGCAGATAAGACAGCCGCTAACATATGTGGCTGTCATAGCGCTGGAAGGAGCAAACATACATCCAGTCTATGGTCAGTGTGTAAACAACAGACAGAATGTAAATAAATGTAGTTCATCTGTTAGCCCATCATCATTTGCAGTCAACACAAAGGACATCAACTATGTGCATCCAAGTCAGATAAGGACAGTGATAGGTACTAAGTGGGCACAGACACACACATGTGGACCTCACACACACATCTCCCTCTGCATCTGGAGGAAATGTGTGGTTGACACATGCAGGCCTAGCAGGGTGTAGGGAGAGGCAGGATGAAGCATGTGAATCTCTGCCCCTGGATCCTCTTCCCACAGCGAGAGACATCTTGGGTGTCACGCCGACGAATGACAGGTATTTTAACAGGAAAGGTACGCATACACAGACACACACCTAATTTTTCACTCAAAAAGAAAACACAGAGCTACTTAAAGTGAGCAGTAAGACAGCATTTCGACTTCATTCTCACCCCTAAAGCGCAGACGATGAATGAGCGAACGTGTTGTGTGTGTAATGTGGGCACTTTATCACACCACATCCATCTCCAGGTCTGAGCAGAAATTCATGTCGGGGATGGAACTGATCCAGGACGGAGAAAAATACATTAAATCTCTACATGCAAAATTCCAGGTGGATTAAAGTTACTATATTAATCTTCCTTTCAAGAAAACTCAGACCATTGTATTTTCTGTGTTATTAGGTGCCAGAGCCTGATACAGTAGCTCCTGACAAACAGCTGTATTATGAAAGGTGATCATTCTGATATTTGAGCTCATTGACAGCTTCAGCAGGGTCATGTTTTTTTTTTTTTTTTTTAAATCAGCTTGACCCAACAAAAATAGAAAGGAAGGGACTGACAGAGAGAGAGATCTACCATTACTCTGCCCCGTCAAACTGCTGAAGCCATAGAAGAAAAATATATTAGATGTGTTGACTTTACTCGCTCAGGTGGACTGAGCCAAGAGTCCTAAGGAATCCTGCTTTTCAAAGCAGAAGAAAATGATCTGCCTGTGTTTCTACAGCTTTCTCCATCTCCATCCACCCGCTTTTCTCTGAAGTTCATAAATACCACATACAAGTACACACACACACACAGACACACTCCCAAGAGTGAAACAAAAAAAAAAAAAAAATCTGCACTATGATGCCTTGGATTAGCTTCCACATCATGTGCCTTCAGCTGCTCCTGGCTCTGCCTCACTCACTTTGTTACTGATGGAAGCAGAGTGTGATGCAATTAAATAATGATGATTAATTTGCACAAACAGGGAAGTGATGGCTGCGCTCCAGATGAGCAGCACCTCACTTCACCAGACATATTCAACTCAAATATTTCTACCAGCTAAAGCCTGATGTTTCATGTTCTCCCTGACCTCAGTGAACAGTGAGGATTCAGAGGCCTTCTCCATGGACTGAATCCAGTCATTTGCGGTGAGAGTGAGAAGTAGGTCAAGTGGCTGACACTGTTTCAGTGTGCAATAGGGACATACTTTAAGTCTATTGAAGCAGTTAAGATAAGCAATCTGTATGGGACTCGCTTTCACTTCCAGGCTTGTTCCTGCTTGAGAGCGGAGAGTAGATGAGCTTACGGAGGGTGGAGCTCATTATTATTGTTAAAGCTATTGTTTCCTGTCACACCTTGCCCACAATGGGCTATAGTGTCAAATCAAGCCTCAATCATCGCTTTAATTCTCAATAAATCACAGAGAAGACGCAACTTGAAGCTTTCCACAGCTGGACTTCGCACGGTGCTACATTTCAAGGTTATTATAGCCTTTAACAGCAAACAAAAATATACTTTTTTTCACACAAATGTTTTTCAGTATGCATGTGGCGGCGTCAAAGCGAAAAAGGAAAATATTAGAAGTGACAAACGCATTGGGAGACTTGGCGAGGGCAGTGCCGAGGACGACGGGAACCAAGAAGCGCGCTGCTTGCTTTGGCATCCACACTTGGCTCCGAATCCAAGTCGCTATTAAAGCTCACTGGCTCCGTATAGCCCACCTCTTGTACCACGTATTAAATCCTCGGCGCTGGTTGTTTTTCTTGCCCCCCTTTCTTTTTTTTTTTTTTTGGCTGCGACCCACAGGCCAGTTGTAAACCGAGGAGGCTGACACCTGTCTGTGGTGTCTGCCGCTCTGATCCAGCGCGTCCCGGTGATTCAGCGACCCAAACACCTACTTACAGTCACACGACCTCAGCCTTTAATAAAGTAGGCTAATGATAGTCATTGCCTTCATTTAAAACAAATGGACAGCCCGTCACAACAAGCGCCGCGAGTCACTTACTTCTTGTTTAAGAAAATTAGTGGTGCGTAAAATTGAAATCTGCTATCCAGAAAAAACACGAACACGTTGGTTGTGCAATAAACACGCACAGGCATCCAAAAATTCTAAACTTACCCCGCTGTCAAGTCGTGACTGTCGCTGTCTCTGAATTTAAAAAGACGTCCCCTGGGAGATATCCACATCAATTAGCCTTTAGGTTGTCTTCCGACAGAAATCGTCCTGTCCAAAAGCAAAAGTGTCTCACGCTCGCCGCGTTAAAATATTTCAAGACAAGAAAAATGCCTGCCACATAGTCTAAAGAGCGGGGACACCGAGAGGAGGTGAACCACTGCACCCATCCGCGCCCGAAGCTCAAACCAACTGAAAGCCGTCCAGTACATCCATAGGTTGTAAAGCGAGTCCGGGGTAGGCTACTCCCCATTAAAATGAAACCCAGATTTTCCCAACCATGTGTGCGAGTGAGAGAGAGGGAGAAAGAGAGGAAGGGGGGGGGGCAGAAGGAGGGGTGGGTGAGTGTGTGTGTAAATATTCCAAAAGCCCACTGTGTTTTGTTAACTAAAGTTTCATTTCACCTGTAAATTGGTGATGCGCATAATTTAGTTGTGTAGCTAAAATAACGCGCAAAAGAAAATAAACACTTGACCAAACTACCACTTGCTTCAAGATTTCGTTCCCCCTTCAGACAACACAACTGGTCTCACTTTTACAACAAATACCTCCGCCGCTTTACGGACTGATTGTTACTGTGCTGCTTGCTCTAAATGCCCCATGGCTCGATGTGTTCACAGGCAGCCATATGGAGGTCGTAATGAGAACACAACGTTGAACCTGTTGAAACAGAGTGGGCCTAGCGGGGCTCCGGAGCCCACAGAAACAAGAGGCAGATGCAGAGCGTTATAACTTATTAATCCTAATAATAGTCCAACACATGTTGGATTTATTAGCGTACGTCTGTGCGTCAAGGCACCAAAAATGTTAACATTTTAATGGTTTTATTAACATGCAATGATAGAAGTAGCATTAAATTAAATATATCGTGGTATTGGCTCGTCGTGGCATCAGGGAAAAAATCTGCTGTGTGTGACTGTGGTATGGAGAGAGAAATTAGTTCGTTTTGGCACAGAAAAAGTGGCCCTGCGCCCTCGGCCATGACAGCAGCACATTAACTCATTAACTGCATTCATATGGCTTTACATCCCTCGCTCTTAGTGTACAGGTTAAAGAGAAACAGCTAAATGTGGTTTGTCATGATGAGTATTTGCATTTTTACCTAGCCCGTTAGGAAGGAGTGTGCGTAAAAGCGCACTGGAGAGGCCAGTGGTTTACGGTGACATTAGAATTAAAACATCTAATTCAACTGAGGTGAATAATACTGATTTACATTCATAGTAACACATATCTACACAACACATTCAGCGAATAGGAGAGGTGACTTTTGCTGGAGGCAATAATGTGTTTTTGGGTTACAGCCTTCAAATTGTCTCAGCCAATCACGTCTGAGCACCAGAGGTAGGCTACTTATTTTGTAAATGCGCACAGAAAAACATATGTTACACTTGTAAAAACCAGTTCAGCAGAACCGCGAGGACGGCCACAATCCGTTTTATAATTCCCGTTAATTTATAGGCGACAGCCCGCGTGTTGCTGTGTGTGTATGTGTTGTTGCAGGTGCAGCCTGCTTACCGGGCGGGTCATTATTCGAGCATCACTGCCGATCAAAATCCCGAGTACCTCCTGGCTCCGCTGTAAGCTGATCAACATTCCTCCTGTATTTATTGTACCATCCACTGGGGGGAACGGCCCGGACCGGCCCGGCTCGCCTGGACTCGGCCCGGGACCGGGCTGCGCTTTGGTGCCTTTATTCCAATAACTAATCTCAAACAAAGACCGTTAAAACACGCATTCATACTCACGGATAATACTAATCAACCCCGAAGCTGTGCACGTGTGCGCGCATGCGTGCATGTGTGACACCTATGTGAGGACACACCTGCAGTCTCACGCTAATTAACGACGTCAATGAGCAGAATGGGGAAATTAATGGATTTAAACACAAAAGGGAAAACTGGAGCCAGTTTCATTAAAAATAGAATAAACTCAATTAAATTTCATCAAACTCGAGCCAGGAGAAATGATGAGCTCGTGAGCAGCTTTGAAATATTATGTGTGAAAGCAATTCCAGCATAAAAAAAAAAAAAAAGCTTTAAACCTCTGCACATTTATCTGCCTCCATCTGTATTTGTTGTTATTACACCTTTTGCTCCTCTGGCCTTCTGTCCAATTACTTTACTGCTTTACTTGTCTAAGCCCAGTTCTTCGTTTGAAATTCTTCCCTCCTTCCTGCTGATTGTCTCACGTAAATCAAAACCTAAAATAAATTACTTTTATAATGAATCTTCATCATTCTGTTCTAATTTTATTTTTTTCATTGTTCCCTGATTGCCCCCCCCTTTTTTTTAATCTCCTTTACTATTAACTCTCTGAAATTCCTTGTAGACACACTTTTATCATTTGCTTTCCTGTTTCCAATTAAGTTGCTTGAGTTTTAAAGAGAAATGAAACACTGGCCGCAGCAGGCTTTCAATAATTTGGTCCAACAGAGTTTCTTGGAATTGAGCATAACACTGTAAATCTTAAGTTCAGTAACAGGACAACAAACTGAAAGCTTCTGCTGTCAGCTTCAACCACTCAAATGCATTATGCCTCTAGCACAGTCATACAGTCCTGCGTCTATTCATAATGTGACAGTATGGTACATGTTAATGCATTTTTCCAGAGAGGGCCAATCCTGACGCATTTCTGTGAAACAAAGAAGCTGCGCAAGTAAGGCACTAATCTTGGTAGATTATCTCTGCAATTACAAGTGGGAAAGATTTAGACTGAATTAAAGACAGAATGAAAGAAAGCAAGACTAACACCATGCAACACACTCACTTGAAGTCTGATGGGATTCAAGCGGGGAGCTCTCCTCGGTGCTTTAGAGTTGTTGCACTTGGATCAGTCTGCTGAATTTGTCCGCAAAACAAGTCTCAGTGTTCTGTTTGTCCAAAGTCCGGGGCTCTCGTTCCCTGCAGCGGACACCCTGGAGAAAATGTCAGCATCCGGCTTTTTCCTCGCTTCATTTTGTGGCACCCCTGCTGTTGGACGCAAGGGGAGATGCTTACCTTGTCCAGAGGGAGAACCCCCTCTCCCCACACGCACCACCACCTGGTTTTCAGTAGGAGAAGGGTGCCCTCTTGTGGCGAAATACTAAAGCTCAGTCATACTACTAACACTGGATCCACCCATACTGTTCAATTCAGGTTTACACTTTACAAACTCCCTTCGCCCTGTTGTCTTGTCCTTCTTGTCCTAATCATCACAAAAAAATAAATAAAGCTACATTATTTAAAATCCATATCTAAAAAATCTAATATATTTTCTAATTTCTCAATGCAGCTATGTGTAACTTATAATATTAATGATGCTCTGTCCCATTTAGTTGTCCCAATAAGTGTCTTTTTCTTTTTGTGTCTCTTTCAGTCTGCAAGATTTTTTCTCATAATCCATCTCCATGATTTGTAATGATGGACCCACTGGTGGCCCAGCAGAGTCCAGCTTGTTAACACTTTTTAATGTATAAATCCCCTCCACCTATTCAACATGTAGACAATCTTCAGACTGCTTCTTTTATAATCCTTCCCTAAATTTTTCCTGTTAAGCTGGAAGCTGAAGTCTGTATCTCACAACGGACCCATGTACCTGATATTTCTCCCACTGTGAAGGAGCTGTACCTTCACTATTCTGTGGGCTCCTGCTGATGCCCTTCCGTTCAGCACTGAAAACACTGTCACTGTACAGAAATGTGAAACATGCTGCACATCCACTTGCCTATAGAGAAATGGGCCAAACACAGGAGCCCGGTGGAACCCAACCGACTGATAATTAGTTGCCGCTGCTGGCAAGAACCCTATAGAGAATGGGTGGGTGGTTAGCAGGGAAGGTTATGGCAGGGTTTTGGGGAAAATGGGAAAAGGAGGTCAAAATAAAAGAAAGAGAGAGGGAGAGCGAGCACTTCAAATGACATTGAGGTCTCATGTAAAAATAAACAGCTTTAGCCCCTCTCAGCACACCCCCTGTTTATAGCGACAGCCGCTTGGGGAACCCCGCCTGTTTACTTTCCCTCTGCCGACTCATCTTAAGTCAAGATGGCGTGTTGGCGTTATTGTATACATCCTCTCACACACTCACTCATTCAGGGCTCAGCTGCCACTCCACTTCAAAGACACGGGGCCTGAGTGGGAACGGAAGAGATATTAATGGGTATAATACCAGCACGTCCTTGTGAGATGCATGTGTGTGTGTGTGTGTGTGCAGGCTTAGAGTCTCTCTATGTCACACACACACACACACACACACACACACACTCCCATTTCTTGGGGTGTGCGGTATCAACATGTCAACATTAAGGAAAGAGAGCTATCAATAGCTCTTCTGCCAGTATTATGGTCCCATCCATCATTTTGACATCACACCACTGAAGGTGGTCTCTTCCCAGCTCGCACTGATGACTCAACCACAGAGAGTTTTTAAATGAGGATACCTTGAGGCCACAGCTAGGAATCTGCTGTAACCCAATATGCACTCCTGAAGACTCGGAGGATATGTGCCGGACTCAGTGTGTAAGTGTGTGGGGGGGTTACTGTTGACTTGCTGTGGGATTATTTTTGGGTTAGCTGCTTACATTTGACAGCAGTGACTGTCCAGGATGATGGTGGGAAACTGGCTTTCCCGCTTGGCGCGCAATGCGTGTGTGATTAACCCACACAGAAAAAAGTTTGCTTAGAAGTCTGCGTGTGTTTTTACATACATGTATGCATGTCCATGCATTGAGGAGGGGGTTCAGGTAACTCTCTGGTGGTATTTGGGTCCTTCATTTGTGTGGAATCCAGCATCATTATCCCAAAGTGTTGCCAGCTGGAAGTGCTGGAGTTCCCATTTGAACTCTATGTGTGTTCTGAAGATGTAGAGAGAGCGAGAGAGTCGAAACACTCTAATGAAAGCTCACGTTCTGGTTCTCATTCCACCCCGACGTTCATGAGCAGCAGAATCTGGCACTGTCTTGCCGATTAGCTAATAAATTGTACGGCCACAACAATGCCACCCAAGGCTACAGAGCTGCACTATGAATTAGTTGTAATCCAGTGAGCTGGAAGTGGATGATGGTGAAGGTTCAGTTCAAGCACACTGATAGTAAATAATGACCAAATAAATCTGCAATCAATTAGAAGAAAACTTTAAATGTTTCAGTATTTCCCTCTTGCCTGTCAAAGTTCATCAGGATCAAAAAATGGTAATAATTACCAGTTTTGATCGGTGGGTGATCATTCGTTTGCTGCACTTGTGGCAACTGGAGAGAGAGAACACACTAAATTATATGGCATCCCTAGATACTGATACTGTTTCAGTGTGTTATTTTATGTCCTGTATCATGTTTCATTCATCTGTGAAATTTCTTAACTTAAATTATAAGTGGTACAATATTTGATACAGGTGTGCATGGTCCCCAGAGGGGGCATCCTCGTGTCTGATGCCATCATGAGGTTGACATTTTTGTTTTTTTGAAATATGTCTCATTAACCGTTGGATGGATGGCCATGAAATTTGGTACAGACAGTTATGCCCTCCTCAGTCAAAATTGAATTGTATGCAAAATTCTGGTTTCTTACAAAATGGCCAGAAAACCAATGACTTGCTCATCTTCCTCAGCTGTGCTTTGTGTACAGAAATGTTACTATGCAAATGTCAGCTAGCATGTATGCTACCACACTAAACTACTGTAAGATGATGACCATGGTAAACATTACACCCGCATGTTAGCATTTTGAACATGATAGCATGCCGATGTTAGCATTTAGCTAAGTACAGCCTTGCAGAGGCACTATGTCTGCAACTGTTGACTTGTCTTGTTTAAGTAGAGCACATTTATAATTGTCTTGAAAGTGGTGCTTGTGTGGAACTTAGATGAACCACGATAAGTTTACATGCAGGACAGTTCCCAAGAGTTCTCAAAGTTAAATCGAGGATGAGTTCATTAATATATTTGGAAATGAGTAAGATATGAGATAGTAAATCAGATTATAAAACGCCATGTGATCCCTAACAGACCAATTATGTACAAGTTAACAATCCTTTTAACTGGTTCATTCTAAAACAATCATGCAAACAACATGACATTATTACAAACCCCAAGCTTGTAAAACTTCAAAAGGTCAACTTATTTTTTTTTTTTACTGCTCATTTGGGATCATGGGAACCACAGTGTAATTGCACAGGTTTGGAAGCATACCCAAGGGAAAAGGATAACGTGATCTCTTAACCACTAGATGGCAGTGTTGGTCTAGTTTGTCTTGTTCCTCCACCTGTTACAGTGTTTGCCAAGCAGGTCAAAGTAGGAGTGCTGTACCACATGATTGAGGCCACATCCACAAAGTCAAAATTTTCTAAATTGACACCAGGCTAGTGCAGAAAAACTGGCGAACTGATCCCAGGTGTCCTGTAGCTGCAGGGATAAAAAGTTTCAGCGTTGTGATTTGGGTCTCTATCATCAATATAGGACTCTGCAGGTGTAAATCCTCAAAGACGGATGATTGTTTTGTTGGATTTACAAAGAAAAAATCCTGATTTGAGTTAAGGAACAAAAAAAGTAAAGGGGGGTCTATAATGAATGGCCAGATTCCAAAGTGTGTGTGTGTGTTTTTTTTTTCCAGCTTCAGCAGGTATATAAATATTTTCTAAATCAATAACTTAACATCATCTATAATCAATGTGGTGTTGATGTTTTCTGTAGGTTTAAGTCTCAGGTATCTATGGAGAAGAAGTATTCTTTGTCAGGCTCAGTGGTCAGCTTTCCATAGTCATTTCCGCTCACAAAAGGGGTATTTACCTTCAATATGGTTTGCATAAGCTGTAAGGAGGCTCGAGGTGGGTCACTAATTACAATGCAATTCAAAACCAGCCCTCCCTATACCTAAAAGGATGTTTCTTCTCGCCCCTTGAATAATATAAATTGGGCATAATGGGCAGTACAACACATGCCTTTTCTCTGGAAATTTTAAAATGTCTGTCATAAGAAAACTCAAGTTGGATTTTTAACGTTGTTTTGATTTTTTTAAAGGCATGAAATCAATATTATCATTCAGTTTCAATCCATTTCACTCAACAAGAGAGTGTGATGCATTTCTAAAGTGGCACATACAACGTTTTGGGTAACACTATGGGAAATTCACTTGACAATTGTCCAGCCAATTTCCATAGTATTACATTGTCTTGTTCATTATGGTCTCTTTCAGTGTAACATGAACCATTCCTAAATGAGACTAAATGCCCTCTGATTCAAACAAGTTCATAGCAGTGTTCCCATGGGGTCAACCCTTGTGCACTTTGAGCTGAAAAGCATCCCATTTGGCTCTCCTTTTACATTCAGATCCTATTGACAAGTGCATGCAGGCAGGCAGGCATGCAACAACACACACACAGACTCTCTCTCTCCCTCACACACACACTCACACACACACACAGAAACCTGCCCTCTTTGAGTCTAAACTTCTATAGCCATATATGTCCAATCCCTAATTGGTGGTTCTTCTTTCAAAGGAGTGATTATGTGTGTATGTGTTTAGAGGCGTCCTCTCTGTGCAAGGCTTGATTCAGTCCATCTCCAATGCCAGGGGGGACAAAAGAGACACCCGTTCCTCCTCTCAGGGCGAGGGGCCGTTGACACCAATAAATCCCCCCCTTCCACTTCCTCCCCGGTGTGTTGGGGTTATGTCAGGAATGTCCTGGGTCCTATTGTCCCCTGGTGCTCTGTTTTTGGTAACCCATCACCAAGCATTCTCTGCTGCTCACAGTCCCTCCCCCTTACACACCAACACACACACATACATGAACACATGCACACACACACACACACACACACACACACACACACACACACACACGTCCACACCCCCTGGGCTGTGTGTCCCCTGGTCCCTCACTCTGAATAGACCACCTCGGCTGAATACGACAGACAGGCAGGCGTCAGGACATCAGGTTCAGCAGCCCAAGTCGTGCAGTGGGGAAAATAAAGCCAGTTATTTTCACCTGTTTGCTTCCCTCACGCTCTTTGTCTAATGGGAGAAAGAAAATAAAACAATAGGCCAAGTGTTTTAGACTACACTCTTAATGCCTATTCTGTCCTTTCAGTGGGATTGAGTACACTGCCCCCTTCACCCCTTTTATGGTGACCAGTATAAAGGGAAACATTAATTTGATACTCTTACACTGTTATATATTACTATCATCGTCTATCATGTTTATGGAGTGCCAGGAGTTATTTTGTAGTGATTTCAATTGTACCTAACATGTCTTATGTCCCATAATGGCTGTGGTCAACACAGAATAGGGCTGAGGTTGTGTGTAGATAGGGCAGTAGTAAAGCAAGTTTCTCAAGCTTGAAGCAATAATTTATACACATAGTGGCTTTAATCTGGCATTGGGAGTCCAAATGCACAACATCCTGCTGGCTCTAGTGGATTCTGATCTACTGAGTTTACAGTTTAGGATATGGCACCTCTCCTTCTTCTACAGTGGAAATTACTCTGCATGGTGACGTCACTGACCATAAGATGTACTGGAAATACTGTACGCCAGCGCATAATTGTTGTACCCACTCATGAGCAGGAACAGACAAATTGCAGCACTAAACAACAAAGTGGAAAACGTTTGTTTTGCAGAATTGGCTTCTTGCTCTGAGGCTGTGTGTATGTGATGACGGTGTGCTCTGATGTGAGCTTAATTTTTAGTTTCCATTCCCATGTAAACATCACTTCTCTCTCATCTCACCAAGATCCAAGATCAAGATAAACATGAATCACCTCAAAATTCAGGAACAAAAACAGAGCAGAAAAACGCCCAAAGACGCGATAAAAATTGAAAGTACACTTCCACACTAGCTGGGACATGAAAACATCGTTATCAAGCTCGAGCACATCCAGCTGAAATGTATTGCACATAACCCTTTGGAAGCAGCAGTTTCATTCATCGTTCAAACACTACCTTGTTAATTAAATAACCTTATTGCTCTGGGGACAAAAGATTAAATGCACTTGTTCTCACTTTTAATTGCAGGGTCCAACCTGTTTTTCTTAAACTTTTTTAAACTGAGGTCTTTACATGGCTCAGCAACTGACATATAATCATGACCCATAACCCTGCTATCTATCACCACCATGCACTGCAACATTTGCACAGCACATGTTGCAGAAGCAAAAACCAAAGCATAGAACAAGACAGTCAATGTTAAAACTGCAGTTTTCTTTAAATGGAACACTTCGCTTGGCTGATTACATTATTATAATAATTTATTTTTTAGCTTTGTTTTGCTTTCAATAACCATTATTGTTAATTGACAGGTTCCCCATTTCTTTTGTGACAAGGAGTTATCTGCAATCAGAAATCTGGATATCCTGCGTGATCTGTTTAATCTAAGTACGCCTCATCATCTCTCTCAATCTCTTTCTCTCTCACACACACACACTCACAGACTTGCTCACACATGCTGTACACACATTCACAAATCTTTTTGGTTACCACATTTCACACACACAACCATTCAAGACATCATGTGTCCATTCATTGCAAGCCCTTCGTGCATTCATTCAGCCTCTCATAGCACACATACTCTTCTCTCTGGCCTTATTTTTAGCTTCGTCTAATCCATTCACTCCGATCACAGAGGAGGTAACATCACGTTCAGATGTTGCTGCTTCCTTGTGTCACCTGGCTGCATTAGAGTTCGCACATCTGCCAAACCCCAAATACCAGAGGTCAGATTTTTTTTTTTTTTGTTTGGTGGGGAAGATGTATGTTTTCTGTGTGTGTGTGTGTGTGTGTGTGTGTGTGTCAGGGAGTTAGAGGGAGTAGGTGGGTTGTACACATGTTACGAAGCGAGGCGCCATTGCGGCCTAAAAAACTATTAGGCTCTGTAAATACACACTGTGGCGAAAGTAAACATTCTCAGCATGCCATCCAGGCGCACAGAGGGGTACTGGGAGACAGCCGCCGGACAGGCTGTGAGGGGGAGGTGTACGTGTGAGTGTGTGTGACTGTGCATGTGCATGTGTGTGTGTGTGTGTAGGCAGTGCAACAGCAATCAGTGAACTGAGAGGGGATGGATATGGAAAATATAGATTTTACTTCGGGGAAAACTCAAGTGTGTGTGTGTATATAATCGAGCCTGCACAATCACGATCAAGTTGAGTAGTTAAGTAAACAACTTAAAGATAGTTTACCTGTGTGTGTTGTTATGATGACCAGGGACCAATTATGTATCAGGAGCACTCTGGGAACACCTAGTGTTTGTGTGGGCTGGTCAAACATTAATGTCTATCTTGAGATTTTGTGTGTGTGTGTTATATAGAGAGCAGAAGGTGTGTGTTGTTGTCTTTTTTTTGGGGGGGGGGGGGGGGGGGGGTCAGTGGACTCAAAAAAATTATCAATTTTGTGTCACATTTGACAGACAAGCCAGGTTTCTGATTTTAGTTTAATGAGGTAAAGATGGTAAAGTCAGTAGTGGTTGATGGCATATTTGTGTCCATACATTTTTAGACCCAGGCCGAACACTTTCACAATTCACGGTCTGTGACACTGGCGTGTGCCGCACATGGTTCGCAAACTTTAACGCGTGCTTCCTTATTGGTGAGGAGAAAACATGATAAAAATTAAAATTAGGCTGTTCTTAAAGGGATAAAAACACGGCCATTGATGCATAGGGACTATTTTCTGATTTTGAGACTCATGCCAGCAATGGGAGAAAGCACAAGTAACCATGGAAACAGAGCTCAGAATATGCACTATTCCCAGCCCTGCGAGTGCCACGATACCCACAGCTCTATTTTTAGGCCTTACTTTGGGCTTACAATATCTGTTACATCTAACAAGAGTTAAACTGAGTAATCAGCGAGCATGACTACAGAAATGTGACTCTGACACTATGCGTCTGATTAAAAGGGTAGCAGCATAAGAACATATACAGTAGGGCAACAAGGCTCTCACTGCAGGCTTTTTGACTGCTGTGTAGTTAATGGGAGCTCCAAGGACAAAAACCGCAGAAAATAAACATAATTTAGCTGATTATTACTTCTCAAATTGCTGCTATAAAGAGATTAAGAGGATAAAATAGACAAGACAAATATGATTAATAAGATAAATTGGGTTCAAGAGGATTTCAACAGGCAGCAGCAAGAGGAAACATATAAAAATAAACAATTGTGTGAATGGAAAAATGTTTTAAGACATGATTTCAAACCTGAAGGAAGGAGCCTGGATCTTGAAGGTACGGTCAACTTTGGCATCACAAGCTGCTCTTCACATTCATCAGATTTACAGCGTACTGACGTTACCAGCCAGACATTTCCATGTGACAAATAATCCCTAAAACTAACTGGCAAGCAGTGTTGAAAAACTAAGATTTAAGTAATACGGCCCTGTGAGTGACGAATGTGCTCATGACTCTTTGTGGGCATTGCATGCATTTCCTGCCAGTCTGCTTAATTGTCATAAGCGCCGCTTGTTTAGTGATGATTGGAGTTTGATTACAATCACCTGTTATTTGACTACACTCACCTGTTGTTTGCCAGCAAAGATGGCCGCCGTGTTGATGTAATGGCATGTCATGAATTCTGTGGCCGCCGCTGCTGACTCCAGGTCCGGTTTGTCGGCTCTTGCAGTGATGGATGGTTGAGATGGGGAGGATTTTGGGCATGTCTCGAAGTACTGGAAGAGGGCTTGAAGATCTCTGAACACTCACACACATAAAAACACAAATATGAAATTCAGGCATGAACCTTGGTGAGAGACGGCTGTAATTAACCAATCAGGGCCGTTTGGTGGTTTAGAGACTGACCAATCAAATGAAGACCACCAGGAAGACTGAAAAGGAGCCGTAAAAACACACATCCATGCACTCTCACGGCACAGATACATCTTCAGCTCCTCTCTGTCCCACATACACACAAACACACACTACAGGCACACTCACTTTATACAATATGAATAAATGCTTGACGCCCCTACACTCACACACACACACACACACACACACACACACACACACACCCCCAGACACCACAAACCGGGGGCTGGTGGTCTGACGGAATGCCGGGTATCATCTGTGGTGACTCCATTTGTGTGTGTGTGTGTGTGTGTGTGTGTGCGTGTGCCCTCCCTCTCCTCAATGCTCCATCTAATACCCTGTCATCATCAATAACCTCAGCAGTGCTGACTCACTGGCTTTTACAACCATGGGGTTTGGGCCTTACTTACAGCCACAGACCCTTGTCTCCGTCTCTGTCTGTCTGTCAGCCCGCTGCACACACGCCCCGAGATGTGTGTGAGTGTGCACACGTGCCCGTGGCTGCATGCACGCAATCAGCATACACTTACACACACGCTTACTCACACACGAGTGGATTTGTCCACACAGGTATGGACGCTTCTTTCACATGTTTGCTTGGATGAAAGTCACCACAGACCTTTTACCACTCACCCACTGATGCACCCCAATCATTCCCAGTGGGACCACAACCCATCATAATAATTGACTCTCATCAGGAGACAGAGCCTCATCATAGGCTCTAAGCATGTCACCCCCTCCCCCTTCCTTCTACCCCATCATCCCTATCCTAATTGTCTCCAGGCCTTTATTTAATTCTCCTTACAGGCAGTAAGCATATGCTTTATCTTATATTCCCCTGTGGGTATCAATATATATGAAGCTTCCAAATGTACAGAACAGTATTTAGTATTGTGGGATCATTGCTGCCCACTTTGTCAAGGGTCCACGATGATGAGTGTGGAGACAGGCCGTGTCAGACAATAATGACGCAAAGCGTCTGACAGGGTAAAGGCCACCAGTGTCTTGACATTTTTATGGACAGTATATGAATAAAGGCTGCTCATGCTTTACATGTGGCACTCTGATGGGGAGATTTTTTCTAATTTTTCCCAGCATAACATGTCATTCACAGGTTTGTGTGTAGCCACAACGACTGTAAATTTACCTCAAGTAAGTTTTATGATGATGTTTGGTGATTTGTTGATAAATTGAAGTAAAGATTTTATGAATGGCGTGAAGCAGCGAAATAGTCAACATAGAGGTTTTGCATAAAGTGAAGACAGGAGTCTCTGACAGTTACTCATTTGAGGACTGGCATTTTTCCCTGGGTGTAAGAAAAAAAAACCCCACATGGTCCATGTTTAACCTCCGACCGTGTTAGATGCTTCTATAATAACTCTGTATTCAAAAGGTTTCTATTTCTAGGATGGGATTGATTTAGTGGATGTACAGTGGATTTGAAGCTGGAGCTGGATTTTGAACAAATATCCAAGGTTAGAAGAACAGTGAGCTTATCAAATCAGACAGCGCAGACAGTGATAGTGAGGGTTTCATAATAACAAGCCCAGAATATATAGTTTAACAAGTGTGCTGATCATATTTATCTAACACTCTTTATTATTTGAATACAAAAGGACAAACATTAAATCCTGCTCTTTAATCAGATGTCTGAGCACCTTACTGAGGAGAGTGGTGTGTGGGGTCATTTCTAGCGAATTAAGTGCTTTGCTGAAATTTTACTACTAATCATTTTTGCTGAGGACCCCCTGGAATCCCCTCAAGGATCACCTGAAGGTCCCCGGACCCCACTTTGAGAACCACTGATCTGACTGGCTGGCAGGGTCTGTTTCTAAAAGGTGCGCACCTAACTGGCTGGAGCCAGGGCGGCGTATTGCCTTTCACACGCTTCTAAAATACTCTCCGGGCAGAGCCTGAAAGGGTTACTGTTTCCCAAAGTGCCTCATTCTGCGCAGTCGAGAGGGGGCGGCTGAGTGGCGCCGTCGAGTCAGAGACGCAGTTTCTAAAAACCCCGAGACATCATCAAGAAAGAAGCTGACAGTAAGGAAAGCAGCCCCCCTCCTGCTCCTTCTCCTCCTCCTCCTCCTCCGCTGGCATGCTGCCGTTCTTCTCCTCTGCTTACCAAATCCCCTCTGTGGTTCTGTCACAATAACCGGGCGGCAAGTGTCAAATCCAACTCTTCCCGCAAAAGCACAAATCACTTTAACGCACACAAGATGCGCTCAGTGGAAATACTACACACGCTGCTTTTAGCTTTCAGACATTTGCTCATAGCTCTGTTTAAATCGTTGATTGTATTTAAGGAATAATATAAACACTATTAAAAAAAAAACCCTACTTACAGAAAATGACTCCTCGCTTAATAGGACTTAATTTCCCTGACAGCATACCACTGCTCTCCAATTAATAGTCTGCTAACGTCAAAAACAGCTGACCATTGTTTTATGGGCTTTGTGTTTTTTTCTTTTTTCTTTTTTTTTTTTTCTCCAGGGCGGTCAGACTTGAATAGGCGCCGGTCTGCTCCAGTCCACCTCTATACAAATACCTCAGTGGAACTTGTGTGGAGCTTCCAGAGTAAAAAGCACAGACCCCAGACGCCCCTGGCTCGCGCGTATACGCTGGCCATTTCATCATCTGACAATGTTTGAAATGTCTGAATCATATTTTACCCATTATGTTAACACCTCTGAGCCCTGAAACGAGCGTGTGCGTAGACGGGGGGGGGGGGGTAAATGTGCGTGGTCTCTCTCTTCTCTCTCTGTCTCTCGCTCTCTGGCTGAGACAAATGAATGCCAGTTCTGTGGAGGCGCTTGAGGTATGTGTTGCGCATTACACAGCGTAGTAAATCAGTCCTTTCTAAAATCACTGTGACGGCGTGGAGCGTCAGGCAGTCCACACAGAGCCACTGAAGCTTGGACTTACTGTGCAGTTAGTAACTCCACTCCACTTCGGAGCCCGACCGTCAACACTGCAAAAAATATCAGTCTGACATGGACTTGAATTTTATTTTAAGAAAACGTGGCTCAACTTCACTTGTTTCCAACTCAAGAAAAAACATTCTCTTATACTTTATCTGAATCCAACAACACTGTAACGACACTTGTTTATAGGAAATGCTGTAAAGTAAACTCTATTGGAAACAAATGAAATTATCATAGCCATCAGCACACTTTTCCTGCAAGGAAAGATGTTAAAACCAAATGAGACAACATGTTCAGGTGTTATTTTTTACAGTGTACACGCCCCCCTGGATATAGACAGTCGTAAGCAACATGGCTTGACACTAATACATGTTGAAAAGATAGACTTTATTGCTAAAACGTGTAACCATAACATGTACACTGATATGTTTTACTTTTTTATTTATTTTTTTGTCATTTTTAGAAATATTCAAGTAGACATCTCCCATATTTTTTTTTCTGGTATACTCTGCTATTCTCTTTCCTTATGCTCTATACTCACAATCGTTAAAATAATAAATAAAACGTACAGATTTGTTTATTTCTACAATACTATGTATTCCAAAAAAGCTGAGTTCACGCCTTTATATATATCTTTAACCTCAACTTCTTTTTTTTTTTACAATTTAATTATTATTGATATTAATATTATACAAAAACTCTAGGCAGCACTGCAGTGAAATAACAGTCAGCATCAATGTTCAGTTGAAGAAAAAAAAGTTCACCTCTTGGAGAAGTGTAGCATTTGCATTCCATCTTCAATGTCTCATAAGAAATATCAAAAAAAAAAAAAAAAAAAAAAAAAAAAAAAGCTCTTCCTTATGAAGTGCTCGTGTTCCCCCAAAAACAACGTTTCAGGGCTGAGAATAAAATATGGTCCTGGTTCAATTAGAAAAAATAGCTGCATTTTTCTTAAATATGTACAATGTTGGTATTTCACTTAAAATGCTATATAAAAAAATAGATTTGCTATGGTGCCCACCTCTGTAGAGAGTTAACAGTGCAATAGAAACCGTATTTCCAGTCCACTCCCCCCTCGACCACCGCTACTTCCTTAGAGAAAATCAGCACGAACACTTGCACTCTGAGATGATTGGGTATTGCACCTGTATCCACGTACAGTATTTCTGTCTTAGAAACCCTTGACAATACCACCGGAGGAAAATCTTGTTGATTGACTTGACGGGCTTGCAAGACATCCCCTCAGGGAAGGAGCAAGAGCGCTCAGAGAAACAGTGTCCCTCCTTGATGTAACGTGGCCAGAACCTCACGCCCAAATCCTTCCAGGTGTACACTACTGGGCAGTGCGTATAGGTCCACAGCCACTGAAGAAATTTCCTACGGGCTTTCTTGCCCACTTTTACCCGCTTTCCATAGGGGGTCTCTGTGAGGTCCAGTTTTTTAATCTCGTTAGGCATGGGCCCCTGCAGCTTCACCAGGTTGTCTGAGATGTTCACCGTCGTGGGTAAGCTGATGGACATGAAGTTGGGGTCAAAGTTACTGCCGAGCCTTTTCCTCAGAGTCCTCTCGACCAAGTCCTGCTCCCGGGGGTCGTACTCCGGGTCGGGGTCCTCCTTCAGGCCGGGCACGGGGAGGTGATCACTAGGCGACGGACGGAGGCGAAGGTAATGCTGGGAAACTCCAAGGTGAACGCACACCAGCACGTAAACGAGTAGCGTTTGTGAGAGGCCCATTATTCCTGTTGTTATATGCACCGGCTCTTCTCGCGTTAATAGTATTCAGTTCTTTTCCCGGTTACTGTGTTGTCTGCAATGACTAGCCCGGGGCTTCATAAATAGTAGAAGTTCAGTCACAAGCAAGGCGATACTTTTAATAGACCACGTCGGGTTTGAATGACATGGAGCGGAGTGCTATGCTTTTTAGGGCTCCTTCAACTTTGCAATTTGTCCGCTGATGCAACTCTGCAGCACGAAGCGGTGCCCCTACTTTGCAAAAAGTATTTAGTCTAAACCAAAAAAAAAAAAAAAAAAAAAAAAAAAAAGCACAAAACAAAATGGGGAAAACTCTATTCACGCTCTCTCCGGCCTCACCCCGCTCCCTTGGATTCACTTTGGGTTTCTTTTGGTTGTCATGGTTACCCCGGGGACTCGAAGCCACGACGAACTGTCTACACTGGATGACAGCGGCCGAGGCAAGAGCTGCATGGAATGAAGTGTTTTCTAAAGAGACAGGATAGATCCGGAGCGTCCCGAGAGAGAAAGGGCGCACAAAAGAGTACCTCACCAAGTTTTAAATGTCACGCGCCCCGGCAATGAGGGCTGCCTTGGCCAATGTTATTTTTACGCACGGCTTTTATAAACGTGGCTTCACTTAACGTCGCCTGACGCTCTCAGGTTTGACAAGGTCCCAGGGCGCACGATCCATGGACTGAGGAATAAGTCTATGCAGCCAGTCCCTTGTGGTATTCCAGCCGTTGATATGTGCACCTTACTGAAAATGTCCAAAAAAAAAAAAGAACTTTGAGGAAAATGCGCCGCAGCGGGATGCAATCTCAACTTATGAAATAACAGCCATTTATCTTTCCAGGATGTTCCAAATCGCAGAGCAGTTTTTTAAAACATGAAAGTCTCAGGCTGTAATATTCCCACAGAACTCTCGGCTGTGCATGTAATAAAAAAAATAAAAAAAACGCTGAAAAGTGGCTTTACAGCAAATTGCAGTATCGGTGCATACCAAATGCGAACTGCAGAAAGCCAGCAAACGTTGATAGTTCAGAGTTCCTTTCTCTGTGGCATTGCTGAATCCTCTCAGAAAAGCTCCAGATTCCTCTTTCGCTGCATGACGAGACAGTCCATAATATGGAGTCTTTTGTTTTTTGCCCGGTCGGTGCAAGCGGTCAATTCCTGAGGGAGCCTTTCTACTCCTTTGATAACTGGTACAGAAGCTCCTACTGAGTCGCTCCTACTTCAGGAGTCTGAGAGACTTGGCGCTGGAGCGTTTCTTTGCTTAGGCACACTGTGTGTGAGTGTGTCTGTAGCGAGTGGTGCTCAGTCCCAAGTTAAATATCCCCCTCCGACGGTACAAAGTGTCAGAGGGGCCTGCCCACCCCGGCCACTTTCACTATGATTGACAGCCCACCCCCCACCCTCCCTCCGGGCCACCCCCCCCCCCCCCCCCCCCCCCCCCCTCCCCTCACAACGTGGAAAATATCAGCCACAATCAGGAGGATCAACTGGGTCCTAAAGCACCAGTTTTATCCCGTATTATAGAGTAATATTCCACAACATGAGCAGTGTTATTCATATTAAAGAATTTCTGAAATCCCACACGCACTTTAGGTGCCATGTCAACTGTTTTCGCCTGTGCTTTTCGTCAGCAGACTGTGATGCACTAATAGGTTCAATACGCTGTCAATACTCCAACGCCGAAGCGTTTTAGAGTTTCCTTGGCATGAACTTTCCCATGAAATTGATGGGAAACGTTTAGTAGCTTGTCTACGGAAAAGGGGGCATCACATTCCACCTTTGTTCGTCAGGATTTGGGTCTACACAGGAATTGGCCCGTTGAACTCAGGGGTCACAAAATAGGCGCGTAATTAAGGGCTATAAATGGCCATGGATAACTAAGCGGTACCTTTCCCATGCTAAGCAGTCATTAGGCCATGCTGGACTTCTTACTTTTGCTTGAACTATATTGGTGCTCCTATAATGCCATTGATGTTTCAGGCAATTTTAATTTATTGACAATCAGGTTAATGTATTTAAACGTCTTGTTTAACCATAATAACCTATAAAGGATCCATGATAAGCCTATTCAGTTGTAGTCGTTTTTTATCTTAATGCATGAGAAACGGTGGTGAAGTTGACCACCAATCAAATCAAACAGGATTAAATTCATTGAAACTAATTCAACAATTGAAAAAAAAAAACTCATACATGAAACAGTTTTGCTCATAATGTCATAAAAATCATCAAGTCATTAAGATGTGTTTAACCTCTGACTTTTATCCTGATTCCAGATTGTTGTATTTATCCTGCATAGTTTGGATAGGCTGTTCATGGTTATTTGTGCTTTAGGCTTGTCATTGTGCTTGTCTTTTGTAGTGGTCACTAGAGGGCGTTGATCCAGCACAGTGTGGACCTGCAACACAGGGCCTCCACAGACTCTCTCCCTCACTGTTTGTCTACTCATGTTTGAGTGCATGTGGAAGGAATGTGCGCTCATAGTTATGGTACAACTCAAGTGAAATTGCTCATCAGCGTTGCGATCAAAGATCTGAAAACCAAAGTTGGGACAATTATGACAAAATAAAGTCATAAACCTGAGTCATCCTCAATATGAGTATGATACAAAAGCAAAGTCTCCTGTTTATCACAAGAAGTTTGGTGTCTGGCATGATTAAGAGACTTCACTGATCAAGCCTGACTGCATGAACCACATGCAAGGAGTTGCCAGCAGTTTTGCATCCTGTCAGTAAATTTTTGCTGACCTCTCCAACATGAATGCAGACACACAAAGTCATAATCTGGTTAATGATTAGGGTGCCAGTGTAGACAGAGCTCAGTGGGCAGCGGGGACAGTAAGGCTGAGCTGGCTACTGTAGAACTGGTCCTTTCCATTGTCTTCCTCCATGGGTCTTGGGGTGGTGGACTGAGAGAGAAAACCCCATGCAGGGAAAGACACTTCCCTTCCTCCTAGTCTCGAGCACTAATACTGTCGAGTAACCCAGCAATGAGTCCACCCCCATCCCCTGGCTAATTACAAGAGATAAAGACAAGAAGAGGAGAGAGGAGGGGACCGGTGAACACAGTGGGGAGGGATAGTGGTGGTGATGATGTTGAGTAAGTGGGGGTGAAGGCAGAGGAGGTGGTGATGAAGATGGTGGTAGTTTCAGCAAAGAGAAGAGGACGAGGGGGAGGAAGGGGGACAGCGGCAGTGGTGGTGCCGGATGGCAGTTTGCTGTGGAATGGCTAATTAAATAAAGCCATAAAAGGAACCCGGCTCGCTTTAACGAAGCCCGTCAACCTCTGACGAGTGGGGCTGGGGTGCTGGGATGGGGGGTGGGATGCACCATGGAGGAGAGAGGTGGGGCTGCTGCTCAAAACTGGGCTTGTATAACAAGGGGACTTAGCTCTTTGGTTTTGCAGTGATTGTTCACGCTCCCTTAGGTCTGAATAGGGCACATGGTGAGGGTGCGTTGGGGGGCAGCCCTTAGGCACAGATAGGACCCCCTTCTCCCTTTCTGCTTTGAATGCCATACACACATACACATCCACACGTAACACATACACACACACACTAACACCCCCCACGTCTCTATACAAAGGGCTCTCCCTAAGGTCCAGGTAGCTTATCCAGTCCAGGGGCACAGCAAGGGGCAAGCCTGGCCAGACTGGCTGACTGTGCCCACTGGGGACTGGTAGAATGACGCAAGGGGGTGGATGGAGACGGAGAGGAGAGAGGGGAGTAAACAGGAGAGACTCAGAGACCAAGACAAAAAACATCACCAAGCAGAGCTGAAACAACAAAATCAACATTGTTTCTTACATTTCATATCATTTTCTTGCACCATTAAATGAGCTAATGTCAGCAGATAAGGAAGGTTATGGAATTTGGCAAGGTGCTGTGGCCATTTGGAAATGGTCTGGAGTGGCAGAGATATTGCAACTCTGAAATCCCCAAGCCTTCCTCCCTTCAAATCAACAGATACGCCTGGAGAAACGTCTCCTAATTAGTTTTGCGTTGTGGCGTCTCCAGCAGAACGCTCACTGTTGGCTCTTTGGCAGGACAACAGATTTCAGAACCAGCCGGAGTCTTAACAGGATTTTTGGAATTGTCAAAACTGCAGAAATATTTTGAACAAAATATCTCCAAGAGCCCCAAGATTGGAACCACAGCATGTTTGTTTCTATTGTAAAATCCAACATGATGGCCCACTTAAATATTTTTGTTGTAATAGCTGTATGAACAAGACCAACTTATTATATCTTTGGACTGGCAAGATAGATATCTTCTGTCTTGCGTACAAATACACCTCATGCCACAACAATTCAAAACAGAAAGGTTTGCAAAGCAAATAAATAGCTCTCCACCATTGCCTGTCAATATTATATTCCCTCTATTCCCTGTTGCCCTCGCCATCTTCTCCAGTCTTACTCCCCTCTTCTCTCTCCCCCATATTCGACTCTGTCTCCGAGCCTTAACCCAAAGCAGATGGCTCGGGAAGCATGTCAAAAATCTGTCTCCCGTTAACACTACTTTTGAAGCCCCCTCTCTATTTTTTTCGCTCCTCTAAAATTCATCATAAAGTTATTTTTGCAAAATACCCAGTAAACAGCATCAAAGTGATATTTTCCCCCTTTTCTCTGATGACAAGGAGAAGAAAAGAAAATGGCACTAAGTGTATAGCTTGTCCTTGTTATTGAAAGAATTCCACACTACACTGATGTGCAATCTGAAGTCAATCTTAGTATGGCCCTGCATCCTTTGTTTCTACTACGGCATTCCAGTCATGATGGAGAAAACGCTGCTCGATGCTTGATCACAAGCTGTGATTAATGGTGATCATATCGTAGACGGCTCAGTGGCTTTGTGATGTGAAGGCGGAGCCGGCTTTGAACTCAAGGGTTGATGAATTCAAGTGAAGCCAGGAAAACATCACTGTGGCACACACACACACACTCAGTGAATATAAATGTTTTTCTTTAGATTTTGTACGTGTTCAGTCACTCATTACTGGAACTGAACAATACTTAAATTTGCCTCTTAAGAAGATTCTGTAGAGTCGAGCATATGTAAAGACCAGGGGTTAAAACATTCAGCTGATGCATGAGTATCGTTACTTGACTACAACCCTAGGTTTGACAGCTAAAAAGCAAAACAGGAACCAGAAAAAACGGCAGTCAGATTTTCATGTTGGTTTTAAACCAACCTTAGGCTTAGCCAAACATATTTTGAAGATAATCAAAAGCCAGTTACTACCCAAATTGTCCGCAGTTTACAGCCACTGTACTTCACTAAAGCAATTTTCCTTGGTGAGAACATTGTTATTATAATTAATGGAAATGATATCCAAAACTGTAACAAGACTGAGAGTCTGCAGTGTCTACCACGTACACCATCTTAGCTCAGCTTCTTGGCATTCTAACATTTGCTAATTAACACTTCACACAAAGTACAGCCAAAGTTGATGGAAATGCTATCGATGTTCAGTCAAAATGTTAACATGACGGCACCAGATGTAAAGTAAAAGGATCATCAATGTAAATACAATTCATCCTTCAGTGTCTGGACCAAAGAGTGCAAATGGAAGTGCACAGAAGTACAAAAACACCTTTGAAAAGTGTGAAAAGTGTGAAAAGTGTGAACGTGTGTGTCTACTTAAAATTAGTGTTTTGGGTTGGCGGGGTTACTTGGAGTTAGGGACTGTTAGTTTCCGTAAGCCATTCCCCTCTTTTCTTCATGAACCACTACTATTCTTCTGTAGTGATGCCCAGCAACTTTTAATTGGGGAGCTTGGTGTGACCTCATGGAATTCCAGGGTGATTACCCTTTTCACATCTTACAAAAAAAAAAAGATCCCAACAACTCAGAACATCCCGTGCTCTTCCTCTTTTCCTCTCCTTTCATTTTATTTGTCGCACCCCATTTTAGTAGAGCGAGAGAGTGCCCCATCCTCATTCTATTCTCTGCATCTCCTCCTCCTCATGCCCTCCCTCACTTCTTCCCTCGTTCAACCACCCCCCCCCCCCCCCCCCCCCCCGCAGCAGGGAGTGATGAGGGTGGAATTAAATTGATCACCGCCTTCCGGAAAACAACAGGAAAAAATAGTGCATTCCGAACGCCAGGAGGGCGTTCCCCCTGGTCTTCCCTATGGCAGGATGACATCATTGGCCTGCTGCCCAATTCCCACCGTTCACAATAGGGTCACTGTTGCCTTCTCCACGGTGGCACATCAGCCAAGAGAGGCAGAGGGAGCAAGACACAGAGAGAGATAGAGGAAGAAAATGGAAAAGAAAAAGGATGCCAGCAATGCTAAGACCTAAAGGCCTGTGCTTTACACGCTAAAACACAAACACACAAACGTCTTCAGACAGCCACGCGGACCAGTGCTCCACATTCCTCTGGACAAACTTGGCCGGTTTAAGACGTCAAGCAGTGTTTGAATGGATGCCATGGCTGAGATATGAGAACTGTGATAGTGGAACATACAGTACATCACAGTTTATTTGGACAGTTAAGTCATGTGTTTTCACTACTCACGAATACTCAAGATTCGATCTGTCATTTTAATCCGCTTTCTCATCAGTGAAATCATCGTTGGCATGCTCTATCAATCACACTCTGCATGCTCGTTGTTATGAAATAACGTTCTACGCTCCTGGTTTACGAAAGATGACAGATGGAAAAGTAACTACAATGGAATAAAGACATGAGACAAAAGTAATTTGAAATGAACAGGTTACTTCAAACTCCACAGTTCCACTTGAAAATATCAAAATTTGAACCACAGCTTTGTATGTCATTCTCCTTTTTTATTTCACTAACTAAAGAGTAATTTGATGTAAAATGTGACCACATGTCTTTCAGAAGCTCTGTCCAACTTAGGTAAACCCTGACCACAAGTCCTGGCAATTCGGTCATTCTCCCAACCACTAAGCCATTGTGTTGCCACAGGCCATCTTGTCGAAATGAAACAGTTTGCCCGCAGCCACTGACCACAACAGATGTTCCCTTGCCTGACACTCTCCTCAGCATGTGTGTTCTGTTGAGTCTAGAGCCAAGATACTCATAGACTGGCACTGCGTAACAAAAACAAAGGGAGGGAAATTCTACGATGGCGTCTTCACTGGTGTGTGACAGGATTCAGATTGAGGTTGCCCTGTTTAAACCTGGCAGCCTGTTAAACCGCATTAAAAACTCCTGTGTCCTGGATGGAATGCAGTCATATAATCACCGCAGGTTGCAAAGACACGATGGACCGCATCAGTGTCGCGACCTGAGCGAGTCCTGCCGCCCCCAACCCCAATCAAGCATGTCGACAAACGGGCAGCGCTGGCCCCTGCTGCCCTTTGGCCCTCTGGTATGTTTGTGGAACACGCAGGAGGGTAAGAAGGTGACAGCCTGTTGAGATGCCAGGAGGACTGGGAAGGCTTTGGGAAATGTCTCGCCAATGTGCAAGCGCGCACTGCCGCCCAGGGGGTGCCTGTCTGCTTGGGAAATGGACGAAAAGGGACGGGGGTCTGACAACGGGCTGAGTGTGCGCTGAGAGAGATAGTTTGTCCAAGGGATGTACCAGATGTTGACTCACACTGGTTTGCTAATCGGGAGCCACAAGCCCCTGGAGCCATGAGTAAACAGGAGCGTCTGCCTTTCTCTGTCACCACAGGGAAATGGAACTGGGCTTGGGGGTGTCCCGGGGTACATATGAAAACTGAAAGAGAGTAATGAAGTGACAAAGTCATGAGAAATTGAAGCAGTGCTGTGGTTAAAGAACAGCAGAACAATAAAGCGCCCTTAGACCTCAAGCTCAAACTGCTTATGTCTCAATCAAGGATTAAGGTGGTTTTTTTAACTGGGAACTCAGTGGGAAGAGGGAACACCCATTCCCACCCACCTGTCATTGTAAATAAGAATCTCTTCTTAATTGACCGCCTGCTGAAATAAGTGTTAGCTTGGGAGACGCTACAGACAGCACAATTAAAATGACAGAGCACTGCATAATGAACCCAAGAAAATTATGTCAAATCGTTTTTCTGTGATGACTGTAATGCTAAAAACTGATTGATACAAAAATAGGTGTAAAATGGGTATAGAAATCAAGAGAAATATCCTTAAGTACCCCTTCTCCTCTCACAAGTCTAATGCAATCTTTTATTCAGTTAGAGAGATTAAATTATTATAATTTAACTAATCCGTTCCCACATGTCGACAGACTGTCTTCGGACTGAATTCGAAACCTTAAGCTACTGGCACAGATGACTATGAAGCAGGAAGCAGACAACAGATAGCACTCTCCATACGCGGAGCAGCAGACAGAGGCTGTTAAACGCATTTACACTCCAATAACTTTCACAAGTCAGAGGGCCCATGGAGAGAGAGAGAGAGAGAGGAAGAGAGAGACGGCAAACTGCCTGGCCAAGTAGATCAACAAGGAGCTATTGATACCAGAGATCTGTGCTGGTGTCAGTCTGAGACCCAAACAGGATCACAATTGTGGCTTGTGCCAATAACCTTGTTGACCTTATTTAACCTTGGATTTGGCCAGTTGAGAGCTCAGACTACAAGTGTCCATTCACAAAGAAAATTGGGAAATCCATGTTTGTGCGAGAGCACTCTGAATCTCACTATTGATTTACGCTCCGTGGCCAAAAGTATGTGGACATCCAGTTTCATGTCACGGTTTGGGCTCAGTCCCTCAGTTCAAATGAAGGGAAATCTCACTGCTACAACCACATATGGGTGTAATTTTTGTGTGTCCACATACTTTTGGCCGTTCTGTTTATAGTTTCTGTTATTTTTACATTTATCTGAAATGCACCTGATGTATCACAGCTCTCTGTTTTAGTTCACTTCTCTCAAACTGCTTGTAAATGTGGTTCCGAGGCGGTTCAGGTGTGTGCTTGAGGATGTCATGGTTGATATAAACTTGTAATGAGATAGACGGACAGAAAGAGAGAGACAGAACTCAGGAGCCGGGCACCTTTCTCAGTCTGTCTGGTAACAGTGCATGCATGAATATATGTGTGTGTGCGTGCGTGTGTGTGTGGTGTAATTACAGCCAGGTCCCCGGCGTGGAGCCCAGTAGAAGTATCGTCAGTCTGTCTGTGGCATGCGGTGGTGCTGACCTTCCCTCTCTCCTCTCCTCTCCTCAGGCCTGGTGACTCTCTGACTGGCTCTGGCTCCACCAGACACCCCACCCCACCGCACCACTCACACACAGGTGCTAACAGGACAGCTGGTTGCTCACTTTGTGAGTATCATGTCCGGTGAAGTCTTCCCTATGCACATATCAATAATCATATTGAAATGAATTGTGTACTGATAATGTTTTATGTTTATTAGATGTTGATGTGACAGTTAAATTTAGAGATAGAGTAGCTGCTTCCTGCATTGTTCCAGGATAGACATATCTTCCTGATTGCAGTTTAAATCAGTTCCAATTACTGTGTCAACATGAGCTTTTACTGAGCCATTATATCACAATATGAACATTTTGGATATATGTGTGTGTGAGACATGAAGAGTACCCTGTGATCCTGTCGGCTCCAGTCACTGTTTACATGTCTGTTTGTCTAATATTTGGTCAGTTGATCCAACTATTTAGCTCTTACATCTTCATGCTGGGCCCACATGCATGCACACACACACACACACACACACACACACACACACACACACACACACACACACACACACACACACACACACACACACACATACTGGTATTTATATCTTTGTAAGGACCTTAATTCCCAAGCCCTCTATGCCTAACCTGAACCTAAACCTAATTCTAACCTTAACCTTAAACCAAGTCTTAACAGCCCTTTAAAACTGTGAGGACCGACTAATATATCTTCACTTTCCCAAAATGTCCTCATTGCTGCAGCTGGACCTCACAAAGACAGATCTACAAGTACACACACACAGCATTATAATGAGTGAGTCTGGCATTAACTTGTAAGGGTTTTGATTCTCAACAGGGCAGGACTCAGGGTCTGGATGATGAATTTGAGGTGGACATGTGTGATTTAACACTAGAGAAGAAGAATGGAGGAGCAGGACGGAAGATTTATCAAGCAATCTGGTTATGAGTCATGAAGATCCTCTGAAGAAATAACTTTCAGTTAAATTCACATTCTGCAGAGCACTGTTTTTAATGTATTTGAGTGAGTGCTCATTAATTTGCATATGTGAGCTTGTTGCTAGCAGCGCACAGCAGTGTGCGTGTCAAAGAGTGTGCCTGTACAGTTTTGCATGTCTTTGTTTGTGTATACAGTGTGTCGGTTAAAGTGTGTGTGTGTGCAATCAGCTAGTCTGGAATGTCTCAAGACATTGCGAATCCTGATGATCAATATCATGATCCTGTGTTACATGTGCTGCACGCTCAGGGCGCGTTTACCCTAAGTGACCTGCGCCGCCTCCGTGGTGATAAGACGAGGGTCTATTTCGTGTCAGACTTTGTACAAAAATCAGATGAAAGTACTCGTGCTTGAGATTCAGGCGATATCAAGACAGATGTGACATTTCATGATTAGGGATTTTGGAAGCTGAATCAAAAAATGTGTTTCTGTCAAACTGCGGTGGAAACATTTGAAACTGCTTAAATATCTTAAAATGTTTTACGTTTTCAAGACTGCTTTTGAAAAGTATTCATCAGCAATATATAACAGATGAATCTTTAAAATAAACAAACCTCCACAACATTACATAGTGAGACAAAACACAAATCTCAGCAAGAAAATACAAAACAACACGGGACACAAATAACTTACTGGTTCAACCCCGTGACTTAATATCTACACATATCACACATTTAAGTGTGAACATGTGACATAGCTCAGGTAAACATGTTCAGTGTGTATGTGTGGTGTGTCTGCAACCCCCCTGTCTACCCCTCCCCACCACTCCTGCCCCCCCCCCCCCCCCATGCATCCAGGGGGATTTATTTGACCCCTTATTGCCAGCGGTGAGCCTGTGGTGGAGATGAAAGCATGCCTTCCCAGTGTGGCCCCAGTTTCTATAGCTATGGACACAGACTCACACTGGTCGGGGACAATAGAGGGGCCCTGCCACTCGCCCCTGCCAGAGCCCTCTCCTCTCCCCACCCCATCCGTCACCGCAATCATATTTTCAAAACAATAACACAGCCGGGGGGGTGGGCATGATTGAAGTGTGTGCGTGTTTGATCTGTTGGTATGTGAGTGTGTGTGTGTGTGTATGTGTGTCGTTATTTTTAGGCACGCGTTTGTTTCATCTGAGTGTGAACATGCTCATTTGACTTGTGTCAGAGTGAGTGTCTGTGGGTCCGTACATGCAGTTGGGAAGCAACTGTGTGTATGCATGCCTTTGTGTGTGCAGATGCAAGTGTGTGTGTGCATGTGTGTTTGTGTGCTGTGAGCCGGGCCTTTGATGGCGTGGCCGGAGCGTGCCTAATGTGACTGCTTGCTGGGGTGGGGTGGGATGGAGGGCGGGGGGTGGCAGCGTTGAGCCTCCTGCCCTCGAACTGTCTACCCTGCCGTGGCCCAAGGCTCCTCCTGCAAACTTGAAAGGACCAAAGGAATCCCCCCCTAAACCCCCCGACGCTGCCCCCCACATGTTTTCAGAAAGCATGACATCATCCTTTGCACAAAGGGGGCTGGAGCTGGGGTTAATATGGATGTATGTGTGAATGTGTGTATGTGTGTGTGAAAGGTACAAGCGCATCAGTCACTGCTGAAACACTTCTTTCCTTTTTCTTATTTCCTCACATTTTCTGGGTCTGCAGCAGTTCAACTCCTTGTTGCATTTCCAAACATTTTATTCTGAGATACCTGAATCCTCCAAGTCTCCACTCACATGTACACACACACATCATGCCAAGCTGGTGTTTTTCTCTTCCCTCTTTCCTTTCTTTTTGAGATCCTTTTATGTGAATGACTAACGTGGATTTGATCCTAAATGTCTGGGGAAAGAAAATAAATTGCTTTCAGGTTGTTTGCCAAGCACAGGATACTGAAAGAGAACGCAGAAAACCCTTGGCTGGTCTTGTACTGCCCCGTCCTTCTCTCATCTTTGTCTGCTTCTTGGAGTTTTTTTTTTTTTTTTTTTTTGAGGACCAACCCTCTGGCTCCTCTGCATACAACAAGCTTTCAGTGCAAACCCAAACTGTTGTTGTTCCCAGCATTCAAACACAGAGTGGGTGAGGGAAGTTTGGTACACTTTCGAGTAAATCAGTGTGGTTCAAAACTGTGCAGACAACAACAAATGGCTGACACGGGAAGCATCGGGGACTACAGTTAGACTCCACAAGGATGTTGGGTGACTTGTTTTTCTTTGACCTCCTAAGGGAGAAGTTTGATGGCAGCAGGTAAAAGCACAGGGAAGAACACAGCAGCAACAAACTTAGCAAGAGAGCAGACAAACTGACAAAGAGACAGGGGAACAGCTAGACTGATATACACAGAGGGTAACTAGCCACAGGTGATTCACATTAGAGTGGGGCAGGCAATCAGCAAGGTGGGAAACAAGACAATGACTGGAAGTAGACTAAGAACAGATACACAAGATTAAACAGAAATTAAACACAAAATTAAACAGAAATACTAACAAAACCAGGAATAGGTACACAAGAAGCAGGATTTCAAACTGAAACAAGAAACTCTGAACAAAACCAAAACCAAAGGAACCAAAGCAAGAGTCCTCAGACCATAAACATTTAACAAAAATCCAAAAGGCTTCAAAACTCGCCATGGGCTGAACATATGAAAGATTCCAGCAAGAGAATCCAAATAATTCAGCACTATCCATAACAAGTTCATCCAAAGTCCAAAGAAATCCAAAAAGAGTTCCAACACAGCCACCAAGGGGCTGATCACAGCAGTTTAATGATAAAAGCAACTGAAATTAATACATCAACAAGTGATTTAATCAAAAGTTCCCACTTACTACCTTCCACTAAAGCAAGTAATCAAACTGGGTTACCAAATGCCAAAGATGAGGGAGGACATTTAAGAAAAGAAGACATTTTCCTGTCAGTTCCTTAATTAGAAGGTGAGAATACACACCTTTGTGACAATGAGGGTTGTGGAGGGCAAAGACACAGTCAAAGCCACCAGCATGGCTAATGTCATGGCCACTGAGTTGAAACTGCCACTCCCAACACACACACACACACACACACACACACACACACACACACACACACACACACACACACACACACACACACAGAAATTTGCACTCACACACACTCCTGCTGAAGTGTTAAAAAGTACTCAGCTTTTGCATTTCACAGTTACATTCACACATATAATGTAAACACACAATCTCTATATTTGTTGATTACTTTTATCTCCATCCCCCCGTTTATCTCTCTCTCCCTCTCTCCCTCTCTCTCTCTCTCTCTGCCTGTGTCACACACTCGTACAAGTGTTGCTCAGAGGTGAGGGCTCGTCGCCCTCGCTTGTTTAATGGGCCGTCCGTTTGCCAACTGTTCCTTTGAGGGGGCCGGTGCGTCGGGCGTCGGAGCCGGGATTTGGGAAGGAGGGCCGGTGCCGCTGGATCAGACAGATGGAGGGGGGTCCGGCTCCATTCATTTAGCTCTATGAGAATAACAGAGCCCCACTTCAAACAACAAGGACACAACCTGCTGGCCCCGTCGTCTGCGAACGCATACACAGGCATACGCAGACACACACATGCTGCAACACATGCATGCTTCTGTTCAAACACGTGTGCTTTTATTAGAACTTTTGTATCATGTTTTTGATCTGATGTGTCTTCTACATGATGGATGTAAACTCAAAATCCAAAGATAAGGTTGTCACGGTTGCTGTTCACATCGCATCTGCACCTCATCTGCCACCTTTAGACCTTCACAAACACGCACATACACACACACATGCACCACACACTACACACATATGCGCAGGGGGGCATAAAAACACAGGCTCCACGGTGCCCACCCCCATTCCCAGCCCTTCCTTCCCTGGGACTCCCTCCTCTGCTACCACCCAGTCCCCCCTCCTGAATTCACTGGCACTTCCAGAAAGCTCCGAGGCGCCAGCGGAGCGGGGCTCATCTCTTGGGAACAATAAAGCCAGATCTTCATAAAAACTTCAAAAAGGCCTCGCCAAGTGTTTTATAGGTGCTTTAAAGGTTTATGGGCCCTGGAGAGGGAGGGAGAGAGAGTGAGAGAAAGGGAGAGAGAACGAGAGAGAAATGAGTGATGCAGTAGTGGCAGGCTTCACTTTTCCCACCCACTGCACGCACACACACACGCACACACACACACACACATACAGAAACACACACATGCCAGTGTCCATGCACGTACAGTATATGCCGCAGATAATCCGCCAGTAAGTGGTAGGCTGAAATCGGCTGGTGGTACGCAGGGTGCGGTGGGTCAGGGGGTGGTGGTGGATGTGAGGGGCGGGGGGGAGGTGAGGGAGCAAAACAGGTGATCCATCCCTGCAGGAAGAGAATAGAGGATGAGGAATGAGGGATGTCACAGTGGCGTCAGTGGGAAGCTGTGGCAGCAGTTTGCATTTTAACTTGTGTTTTGTTTGCGATAAACCTGTTATTTGTCTGCATACAGAGCCACATGTGTAGGCATCCCTCTAGACAAGAAGATTTGTACATGTTGGGTAGGTGATTCTGATTCATATAAAGTGAGACAGAAGGTTGTTTATCATTGTGTGTGTGTGTGTGTTTGCATATAAGGTAATCTGGTCAAGGTGTGGACCAACCCACTGGCTCCAAGTCAAAGATCACGGAGGTCGGGCACCCTGAGACGGAGCAGATCAGGGCCCGAAGCCTGCTCGCTTTCAAGATGCACTGGTTGCTGTTTTGCAAGCGTATCAGTTTAGCTGCACACAAGCTGGAGCACAGCCTCACATGCAATTAACAGTTTGGCCTCTTCCAGCTCCAGTACGGAAGCTTAACAGCCTCCGAATCCGACTTCTCTGCCAGTGGAAGTGCTGACGAAATCACCTATCAAATGATTCACCCAGATACACAACTTCGGGTTTGTCGCTGCTTGGCTGCAGATATTTTGATGAGTCACGAGTTGCTGTGCCGGGGCTAAGCGCGGTCCACTTTGAATCGTTTTTATGAGCATGAATAGCCACTATTCAGGGCGTTTTTGGAATGTTTTCTTTATAAGTATTCAGATATATGCCAGGGGTTATATTTAGCTCGGGTCCTCCTGGAGTCAGAAGGTTTAAAATTAGGAGGTGTCAGAATTCCAGTACAATTCTTAAGTTACTGTCAATAAACGGTAAAGGGCTGCTCTTAAAGGCGTAGTGAGTTGGCAAGGGTGCATTATGGCATGATTTGTGTGTGATAAGCTGCTTGAGAAAGTGTGTGTGGATCTGTTTTGATATAGTACGAAAGTGTAAATCTTCTGCATGGTATATGTGTGCGTTTACACATCTATATATCAAGATTCCTCAGTGTGTGCCGCTTATGTGCACCGATGTGTGTTTGTGTGTCCATCTGCACATTAGTGTTTGTAGGATCTGTTGACAGGGAAGCATGCAGCATTTTATTTGCTCAAGGGCTGAAAAAACACATGGCGCTAGCAAGGGAGCGCTGTGATATGAGCCTGCTGAAAGCAACCTGGCCAACCAGAATTCAACACTGGGATCATGATTCAACTAAACATTTTAACACACTGTATAATAACAGAGCTGTGCAACATTAAGGGTTATCTATGCATATGCAAAGATGCATACTCTGCTGCACACAGACAGCTTTCAGTTCCACCACTAAAAGTTTAAATATATATTTTATTTCTTTGTACCACCAAGCAAAGAAATATATAAATTTTGGATAACTAGATTTTGGGATATGGTGAAAAAAGAACATCCTGATTTGTTTTGTTTTTTTTCTTCTGTATTAGTGTAACTCTACAGACATGCATATCTCATCTTTACAGTACTACATTGAGAGCGTAAAACTGATGTAATGCGCATCAACCTGACACTGGTGGAGGCGGTGACATTATGTATTTTCCTAATGCTAAACCTAAACTCTATTCAAACCTACCTAACGCACAAAAAAAGAGAAAGGTACATACACTCCCCCATCATAGGCAATAGTAGCATCATTGTTCATCACTGGTGAATGTATGCTGCAGGCTTCATGTGTGCCCACCACTTATACTGTGAGATTCAGTCTGCAGCTGGCCTCTATTCAGTTTTCATCAACTGGATGGCAACACTGATGAGGTCATTGCAATATAGCATCTGTAGGAACAAGTGCCCTCTATTTGTCCTTTACTCTCACTCATATCAGATAAATGAACGGCTTTTTGGTAGTGCATCATACATGTGGATGAAGCTCCAAACTAAAAGGATAAGCCCCAAAGAGAATCAGATCTGCACACACTTGAAACATAAGCTTGTTATGTTCCTTATAGATGATGTGCCAAAATACATCATGGATCTTCATGGACTTTCCAGCTCTTTAACTAAGACAGTGTAATGCAGTTAATGAATGAAGTACTAGAAGTGGTTTATCTATCAAGCAGGAAGTGTAAAAAGGTCAATATTTCATAAAAGATTGCTCAGAGGGAGACACATGAGGGTTAGAAACTTCCTACACTCATGTGCAGCAATCGGCTAAGAGAAAAGAAAACCCACATAAACAACCAAGGCTTTTATTTTGTAATATTCATTTATTGTTCATTAAAAATAGATTTTAAAAAAGTGACGTGATGTCTCCTTCATGTCTTGGCCTGATGGATCTGCCAACAGCTCCTTGTAAACATGGGGCTTTATTTTATTTTTTTGACTGGAAAGGGAATTTAAACCCCCTTCTTCCCCTTCTGAACAATCTAGAGACAGACTCTTGCCTCTAACTTCACTGACCTTTGACCTCTGTAGTGACGACAGCCCCACATTCACTTACTTTCACATTTCGGGCAGATACAGTACATTCATCACCTGGTCCTGTTTTGTCTATGTACATGCTTCAGTTTCTGGTTGTGTGATTTGTTTTTGCAGTTGGCCCTCGTAAAAACCGCTTTTAACAATGTGAATAAAGAAGACATCTAAGCTCTAACACAAGTTCAAGCCATCAGTAAAACCAATTACAACTTAAAACATTAGTTTGTCTTAAGACATCTTTATACAGTAGTTACACGTAAACACATCTTTGAAGGTGTAAGGAAACTAAACTCTGTAAACACACCACTAACTCCCCCGCCCCGTCACAGGTTCGACATCAACCTGTAAACCTGGAATGCTACAGTAAGTGAGGCCAGGCCCACTGACCTCACTCATTAAACTCTCCTATTTTGGACCTTTCTGGTGCTACATTTGGAAATGCTGCAAGTTATTATAATGGCATGATGCTGCTGACTTTTTAGAGCAGGAAAGAGTATTAATCATATGTTGAAAAACAGCTGACAGAAAAAAAAGAAATAAAACACAACAGCCTGAAGTTTCTGTTAGCGTAAGTGGAAATCAATGGGGAAAAAAAGTATGTTACGAGGTGTCACAGAGTGTATACCGCAGTGTGAAAAGAGGAAACAAAACTTGGCACAGGCTCCCAAAAATCAGCTAAAAAGGATGGTTTAGATTGTTAAGTGGCCCGATTTATTGTGTAGTTAGAATTAATCAGTGTTGGTAACTGAGGTTATTGACTTAATAGAGTCAGAAAGTGTCACAGGAAACTCTACCAACTGTTACAGCTAGCAAAGTGAGGGTCATGTAAAAAACTGCTGCAAGCAAACCACAAGTCAGGGGAAAATATTGTACTGAATTCTGGTTGTTGAGGTTATATTTTAAAAATGTCCCTTTACTTTGGAGAGTTTAACTTATTTTCCTAGAAGAGTTCACTTATTCACTGTTTTCCTTCTTTTACAAGACAAGTAAACACGCTAACAAGGCTAGCAAAAACTAGCCTATTGACAGCTTGGTCACATGACCCCCCCACCTTGCAGGTCATAGCAGTTTATCATGAGTCTTCTGTGTGTCACTGGGGCCATAATATTTTCTTACGGCTAAGTCTTTTCATATATTTGATGCAGGTTGAGAGACAGTTTGGAATATATAGTGTGTGGCTTTGCCAACAAATGCCTGGCTTCTTAACAACTTGAGTCACCCCTTTCACACTAGAATCCCTTGGGAGACCCTGCCCTAGACTGATGGGCACCATTTTCTGGTGCATCTGGGAATACCACTGAACCAAACACAACAAAGCACTAAACTGGTTAACTTTTAGCACATCATGACTACAGTACTTCAGATGTACTCAGCACAAATTCTGGAAGGTTTACATGCTTTTTTCCATCAATTAGACAAACAAAAAGAGTCAAGTATTGCTTGTTTTTTTTTTCTCTGTTTTGAAAATCCAAATTAGCTGGTTTTTATTTTGTGTTACTTCACAAGATGAAATGATCATATTTGTTAGCTACACTATGACTGAGTCGACTATACAGGGGATTTGTTACTGCAAAAGGGAGAAAAAGAGCACCAGCGAGCCAGTGCCAGGTTCTATAAGATGCAGCCTCCACCCTCCTCCTTGCCCTCTCTCTCTCTCTCTCTCTCTCATTCTCTGTTAAGCTCTCTCCCTTGCTTGGCTGCTTCACTAACAGACAGTACAGTGGCCAAGAGCAGTTGAGTGACAGGCTGACGGGCCAAATCGTTGGGGCGATTGCGTCCCCAAGTGGAGACGCCAGCCCCCCTCTGTACTTCTCCCTTCCTTCCTGCCCTCTGGGCCAGATCCAGAGCCCACATCCTGGGAACATGGGGCCGGGCGGCTGCAGCCGACAGCTCTCTGGGAATGACACAGTGAGAGAGTTCATAGGAAAAGCCGCGTCCGTGTGCGGCTGGGGAGGTGAAGATACCGCCCACGTCAGTTTGGCAACGCGCACGGCCCGATGTGCCGGCGTCAATCATGCCAGAAGTCAAAGCGACGCTCCATTAATCTCGCACAGCGTCACAATCCTTTTCCCCAATGATTTCTGACAGCACAAAAAACTATTTTCTCTTTGTTCCATTTTGTTATTGTTCATTTGGTGTCCATATGAGGGTCTCTGATGTTCATAAAAAAAAAAGGTCTCATGTACGGGAGAACACATTTCATGGAAACAGATTCTCAGAGTAGCATTTCAGACTACAAGAACACAGCAGAAAATACAACACAACATGTTGTAGCTGCAGTTGTGGACGGAAACACCACATTGAGAGAGAAAATAGAGTAAAATTTAGGAGTCTGTGGTCAGTTTGTACAAATGTAACAGTTCCTTAATTTCAATATGCATTTATCGAAAGAGAATCTGCACATGACATGGACTCTTCAACATTTTCTCTCTCTCTCTCTCTCTCTCTCTCTCTCTCTCTCTCTCTCTCTCTCTCTCTCTCTCTCTCTCTCTCTCTCTCTCTGAAGCATCACACTGTGGTGGCCCTGCTGTGTTTGAGTGCTAGTGGTGAATACTCCTTAATGCGAACGCACAGTTTGCCCCTCAGCCAGGGGTTCTGGAGCTCCAGGGGACAGAAGTCATCCTGAAGCCACTTTTCTCTGTTGTCCACAACAAGCACGAGGCCGAAGTGCTTCAACTGTTCAGGACTGTAGTACACACACTGCTCCTGTTCGCCGCTGCTACCGAGCATGCGCCGAGACACGATGTTCATCTCCTGCACCACCAGTTGGACCATCTCCTGTGCTGATGTGCCTGGAGTTACACAAAGCTGAAGCACAGGGAGATAAGAAACCATTCAGCTCTTGCCAGAATATTACGAACACAACACAGAATTACTTCACCAAATCATATCATTACCTTAACACTGGTCTCCTTCGGCAGGCCTGTGCGGTACTGTGGATACACTCTGAGAGTGGCATGGCAGCCTTTCCTGAGGGCAGCAGGTGATGGTGAGGAGAGTCTCTGGGTGCCGCTGTCCTCCGATAACGTACGTGCTGGTGGAAGCTGTGGTAAGCAGCGATCAGCAGAACAGCAGCGGTCCACTGATGAGGGCCTGTGCCACCTTCGCTGAGGTGAGGTGGAGGGTGAAGGGCAAGTAGCGTGGTAGGAATAAGGCTGGTGGTGGGCTGAGGTGGTGGAAGGAAACTCCAGGCTGCTGGTTCTCACACAGAAGGCCTGTCTCTTCTCTGTGATGTGCAACAGCTCGATCTGCCTGCTGGGCAGGATGAAGTCACTGTCAAACAGCTCCGGGACACCCCTTCGCCTTTCTCCTCCACACCGAACCCCTCCCCCTACTCCGCACCGCTCACCCTCCCTCCCGTGCTGCGGCTCTGAGGCCTGGAGGACGTCTGGCGTGGAATCCCTAAGTGCTCCCCCTCCACGTCCACCCCCGCCAAGACATATGCCTCCTCCTGAGCTGCTTCCATCGCTGTGCAGGAAGCCACGAGGCTCCAGGGGAGCTGAGGATGAGAGCGGTGAGGGGGGCAGCAGGTCCAGCTCACGGGGGCTCTGAGCACGACTGGAGTCATAGTCACTGTCAGTGGTGAGGAAGACCTCAGACGAACCCTCCTCGTCTGATAGTCCAGCAAAATCTGCAGGGTGTGAGAGAAATAACTAACTGGGCAATTTGACCAAAACTGGAGTATTGAAATCTTTTATTTTAATATAATTTTTGTAAATTGCCTATAAAATCCTATATTTATAATGGTACCATATAACATATTTGTGTTGCTCTGACCTGAGTGCTTCCGGCAGGGTTCGGGTGAAGGCATGGGGGAGGGCATGAAGTCTGGCTGAGAGGAGGTGGAGGGAGGCTTGTCAGGCATCACTTCCTTGGAGAAGTCAATTATCCAGCTTATGGAGATGCCTCCTGTTGGCTGCTTGTAGCGAGCATACTGCAAGGCGTCCATGATCCACCTCGCATCCCGCCACACCTCCTCCATTTGCTGTTGTACAGTCATTGAGATCATAATAGTTAATCTCAGCAACAGACTACAGTAAACCACAATGATCCTTTATCAGATTAATTTGATTCCAACCTAAATACCAGTCCTTTAGTACATAATCCCTACACAAAGCTAGACCTCAGAGAAGTATGTTGTGTTACTCTTCACGCGTCCTTACAGGCTGACTGGTTCCTACCTGCATGTGTTCTTGGACCTGCTGGTGTTTCTTCTTAGCAGCGAGGAGCTCGGCCTCAGAGAAGGCCTCCCTCAGTGCCTGCTGGGACATGAGCGACTCCAGCTCCAGCAAAGCTGACACTCTGCAGTACTGGCCAATGAAACTGGGGCAATAGGCATTAAAGTGGACTGTGGGGGAGAAAGGGAACCCAAAAAAAAATACAGTTGGTGTCAAAATTTTTATATAATGCAGAAAACTGCTTATAATTTTGTCTACTGACCCAGTTCAAAGATCTGCAGGGGCAGGGTGAGGAAGCCAGAGCGGGGGGAGTATGGGTTGTTCTGACCAGGGGCTGTGCACACTTCATCTGAAGGTGGCAGGAGGAGCAAGAAGGACACTTTCTCCCCAAACTCTAAAACCTCCTGGCTGTAGATTCTGAAGTCCTGTGCCTAGACACACAGAGACATGCAATCTCAGTGGGACTATGTAAATTTGCCCATCCTTAAAGCAGAGACAAAATATCGACATTGTGTCCATTGAGATCTTAACCTTTAGCTAAATAGGCCATTTTCATACAATAAGATTAAAATTGTTTATGCCATTTCTGCCTTTATTTGATAGACTGTAGTAAAGATTGAGCCCCTGTTTGTACTCAAACCGCAGATGTCACAGTTACAGTGTATGGATCATAGACTTCTAGGCCACCATGAAGTCAGTTTTCACTCATTTAAGTATCTTGAAAGTAAAACCAGACGCTCAAACTCGAATAGTGGAGAGAGAAGTAAGGAATATGGCAACTGCATGGTTTGCTATAATTAGAGGTTATTGCATATCACTAATACACTGTTGGGCTCTATTGTGGAACAAGTCAAGAGTAAAAGTATCTTAGTGCTAAAGTAATATTTGTTGTTTTTACCATCTGGAAACAACTTATTTAAGGTTTCAGTTCTACATTCTGATAAGATGCTGATACATATATTAACATACTGTGTATATTCATATTTATATCTCACTTTCCACAGTATACGGAAGCTGTGTCCCATGGGTGGAACAGTGGGTGGTAAAAGGTTAAAGCCAAATGGACAATGATTGCTATTGTGCTGGAATTCAAACCGTGTTCTTTTACAGAAATCATGTAGAATTAGTGGTCTAACCAGCACTGGCTGAATGTCCTTTGGAATCATTTCCATTGCTTTGAGCTCTTGCTACTGCCTGCCTCTGGAACTTGGCTTCTTTCTACTGGTTCCATGGTATCAGTCAAAATTATTCTACACAGAGTACAAAAATTTGCCTTCTAACTGTAAAACCTTATTACACTTTGTAATGAAGTCACACAGTTTGACTTTTTTTTTTTTTTTAAGTTTGACTCTGGCCTAACTCCGACCTGATTGCCAGGGACATTGATGTGGGCCATCAGGTCCTTGATGGCGCTGCGTAGGTCCTGTAGGAGGCGATGTGGAGCACTCTGTACATCATGGTCCATTTCGACCGACTCCTCAAGAGAGCTGAGGGCCTGCAGCCATTGCCACTCCTCCCTAAACCAACACATACATAAAACACACACTCACAGGAATTCAACAAAGGTGCATATTTGCCTGTACAGGTATCTTTTTCATTGTTTTGCCAGTTTAATCAGGTGTCTCGCCAAATACAAACACAGTCAATTTCAACCCACTGCACCACATGACCATCCCGAGCACACTGAGCCACTGTTCCCCACCTGGACACATTGCTGTTGTCCCGAATTTTTGTGTGACAGAGGATGTTGGGGAGTTTCTGAGGCACCAGCACTCTAATCTGCTCCACTGATGTGCACAGCTTCAGGTACCCCAGGTATAAGCCTGGAGACAATTGCTTTCTGCTCCGCCTGTGATACGCCAGCTTCTCCTGGGAATAACAGATGGACAGAAACTAGGTAAGAGGTTGGTCTAGTAGTGCTGGACTGGGAATGCAGATTCAAATTTGGCCTCTCTTAGAATCCTAACATTCATTTAAATGAAGCTGTTTTCATGTTTTCCTGTTGTTAGACCTTGAGAGACTTTAGTCTAATGTTGTATAAACATGTTTAAAGTGGAAATCAGCACAGCAAAATAGCCCATCAGCACATTTTTACATATTTCATCATACAATTTGTTCATAACTGGCCGCAAAACAAATATTTCAGTGAACTGTGGTTTTGCCAAAGGGAGTCTCCACCATTGTTTTGGAACCACAAGGACAAACCAACTTACACTGGAGACAAAACAGCATTGCAACAATGGTATCAAGTTTACCGGGCTACATAGACAAAATCAACTTGTGGTTTGGTTCCAGATTGTGGCCGTTGTGAACAAAACAGCAACACAGCGTAAGTTACAAAACACAAAACAACAACAATTAGCTAGATTATCATCATCATGTCCATCATGTTGAAACTCAAATAATAAAAAAAATAGTGCATATATTATCAGCTTTAAAAGTAAAGTGACTTTTAGATGGTTAACATCCATGTTAATGAAAGGTCTGGCATTTTACTTAATGTGATGGTGAGTCAATTCAATATGTGTCCTCACAAAGAAGGTGGCAAATGGAAGCAGAGAGTCATGATGATTAATGTTTGTCTAAATAAAGAGTGTCTGCACAAGCAGCACTCATAATTGGAAGCACATTTCAATTTACAGTCCCCATTGTTTCAGCCACGGAGCCTCCTGTTTACTGGTTTTCTGTGAATGAGAGTTGAAAAACATTACAGCAATTTCAATAAATAAATGTTTTCCAGTGATTTGGAGGCATTTTGTTGTTGACAAAGTGCCGTACCCTACACTGTTTCATCTCCGGGTAACAAAAAATGCAAAGAATGAGCCCGATAAAAACCACAACCACTGCTGACATCCCTAACTGCTGTGGAAGCAGCCTGTCTCCAAAACAAAAGCAAAAATAACCAGTTTTCCAAAACTGAACTTCTCTTCCTGTAAGACTCACGTGGAGTGTGATGAGGAGCATGTCCAAGGCAGTGGGCTCTTCAGGGGATGAGATGGACTTGCGTTGGAGCTGGAGTTTGCAAAGCTGCGTCCAGCGTACCCCATCCAGGTTGGGACAGGCATTCATGTCCTTCAGGAGCACCAGCAGGGCGTTACCATGCTTGTCCTTGATTGGCTCAAGATACACCTGACCGAGATCCTGGGTTCCCAGCATTCCCTGAGAAAAGACATGTGATAATAACTGCACTGCACTACTACTACTACTTCCTGTTTACAGCAGAGGGGGCGGAGAGATGAAATCACAGAATGAGGGTTTATATCCACTAAAATTTCTCAGACCATGAGATCATGTGGTCATAGTTACCACAACTGCCACGATTTCACAATTTCCATTAGAAATTGTGTAACATGATGGTGAGTCTGCTGAGCATTGTACTACCTGCAGATGGGAGACAGCCTGCAGCATCTTGAGGCGTGTCTGCAGAGTACAGGAACAGGAAGACTGGGACGGACTGAGACACTGCTGCAGCCAGGGAATCTCCTCCCACAGATAGGACACCTGGTGCAGGGACAGAAAGCACATAAAAAAACTTAAACAACTGCTACACATTCATTAGCATAATCATAGTTAATAAATAATTATCAGTTCATTACCTAATTTCCATAGTTTTTATCAGTTATGTGATGATTGTGTTAACGGGTTTGCTGTGGGACATCAACAATCTAGCAAATTTTGTTGACATTTGTTTTAAAAATTTTTTAAATCTCTCTTCCTTTGAGTCTGTCTGTCTACCTTGGTAAACCAAAGGAAGTCCTGCATGAGTGAACTGGAGTAGGAATCTTCAACTTCCACAATAGGAATCTGGTCCTCTGGAGTCACCAACACGTTGTCGTCTCTGTAGAATATGGATGTCAGATAGAGACCTCTGGAAAGTAACAAAGGAAAAGCACATGCCACATTAGAAACACTACAGACGCATTCCTTATGGCACCAAATGGAGTAAATATAATTAATATACATCATTAAAAATGTGATATTTGGACCAAAAAGCCAGCTGCTGACACGGAAAGAATGACATGCTCACAGCACAAAGCCACTGCATCTTTGATATTCAATAATGAAAATCATGTGCTCTGGAAAAAAAAAAGAATCCTCAATGAAAACATAAATTGATGAGATGAATTTGCCATTTACAAGTATTTACAGTTCCGTTCATATTAACGTCTAACATTCGTGGATGAATGCTGGACAGAAAGATGATCTACCTTTTCAAGCTTTTCACAAATTTGCTGGTGGGTTGAAAAAGGTGGCGCAGGCTTTTGGAGACTGAGTGCTTCCTGCCTTGTGGTGGAGCTTTGCACTGTTCTGTGTTTACAAGACAGAGAAGAGAGAAAGGATTAAGTTAATTCCATATCAACAGAATTAACTGAGTCAGATTACTTCTCTTCTGTGAGTATGCCGATGCTCTTGATGCTGAAAACCAGGGCTTATGACAAACTGTCCAATTTTCTTCCTAACACCAACGAATACCTCTGTCCCGACAAACTCTACAAATATCTCTTCCAGTGACAGGTCGTTACTTAATTGACAACAAACTTGACACGTCCAACAACATGGCTGGAGGGGAATGTTTTTCGACATTTCATGCGCTCCAGTGGCGCGGCACCATTTGACAGTCATGCTGGCTGCCAACAGCAGACTATGGGCCTTGAGGGAACCACTAGCTCTCAGGTCCCAGAGGAACACTAACTTTGTGTATATGTATGTCTGTGTGTGTGTGTGTTTACCTGCACATACTATAGCTGCTGGAGCATGGCATGCCTTGAGCTACAGCCATATGAGTGGAGCCAAGGAGCTGTAGTAATTTGTGTGTGTGTGTGTCTGTATGTGTCTTAACCCTTTGCCACTCACTGACAGGGAGGTCAGTTAAGTCTGTGGGGACATGTTTATTTTTAGTGGGCCTGGAGGGGGTTGGAGGCGAGAGAGGGAGGGAGGTGTGTGTGTATATATGTATGTATGTGTGTGTTTGTGTGGGCGCCTGTTGGTGAGATAACGCACCTCCCAACTCATTAGAAACCTTGAGTCCCAAACCCTTCACAGATTCCCTCCCTCCCCTCCCCTCCCCTCCCAGGTGATCTTACTCCAGCCCCAGGCCACTTAAAGTCAATAAATCCCCCCATTCAGGACCCGAAAAGAACTAATTTTCTCTTCAGGTGGAAGAGTCGAGGTGGAGTAACAAGAAAAAACAGCACCCCTCGACCCCTCTCACCTCCCCAAATTTCTCTCCACTTGCGAGTCTGTTCAGCTCCAGTCCTCCTGGCCTCAGTCCCTGTTTGACACTGAGTAAGACAGACAAGTAGGGCCGACTGCTGGGGTGCCTGTGTTAGTCAAGGCCTCTTTCAAAGTTTAATTAATAGTGTTTGGACAAGAGGGAGAAGGTGGCATGGGCTATGAGCCGGGCTGCGATAGGGGTGCGTTCATGGTCACGTGGGAGAGGGACAGCGTTGAGAGCGAGCATGTACATGAATATTTGGGTCTGTTCAAGTACATGTGTATCTATGTACGTGCCTGTCTATCTTTCTCTGTGTATATGTATGGACAGTAGACAGGGCGACTGGCGTGCTGTTGGGGGTGGGGGCTGGAGGGGGGAGGCAGCAGTAGTCAGTGTTAATTTATGCCCTCTCCTGACTCCAGCCCAAGACTCGTCTCTTACAGGAATAACAAACATGACCCCGGGACACGCCACCTTGGCTACCGTGCCTGAACTCTCAAGCTCAATCAGTCGCCGTCTGAAGAACCAAGCGCTACTCAATACTGACTATTATGCTACGTCTTGCCTTATTGCAAATATGGTCTGGCCACAGTGGACAATAGTAAGTGGGTGAGTGTGTCTGGCCATTTGGGTGTGAAAGAAAAAGAGAGACAACTTGCTCAATGCTAAATGCAGTTTCCCGTCATGTTAAAGAGTCAGCGTGGACAGGTTTTGACACTTATGGGACCAACTTACAGCGAGCAGTGTTTGGAGATATAAACAGTCTGAGTGTGAGAGAAGTTGATCTGCATTTTGTCAGAGAGAGAGAGAGTGAAGTTTTCAACAGAGGAAGGGCTGAGTCATGGAAAGACGCATAAGGTGGGGGGGGGGGGCTGTGGGTGGGTTGTTGAGACAGAGGGGAGGGTATTATTTTTGAGGTGGCATGCTGTCTTAGGGCGTATGGCCCCCCGAAGTACTTGTCATGCCTGAGATTGTAAAGTGTCTGTCAAGGTGAGATGAAACACAGCAATTGGTGAGACGTGTTACACCTGCGAGCCGAAAAGTCCATTGCTCATGTTCGTGTTTGTTTACACCGAGAATATTTCTGAAACATGAACTAGACGGTGGCTGAAAATTCAGATGTGTTTGTTTAAAATGTGACAGGCGTAGTGAAAACGACAGAAGCTCAGGTTAATGTCAGAAGCTCATACCACAGTTCAGGGTACATTTCACTTCAGCTTCAACTTCACTTCAACTGATACCAGTGCTGATCTTAAGGTCAGGGTCAAGTGTATTTGTAGTCATGTAGTCTCAAGTTGTTATTCTACCTAAGAATTTACTGCATGTAATTCCATAGTTAAACCCATTGGTAGTTTGAAACATATAGTAAAGAAGAGGTAACATGTGGTCATATTTAGTTCACTGAGTACATCAAGTCACTATCACTATCAGGTTTGAGGGTCTGGGTTTCACTTGGGGTCAACAAACCGTCACGCAAACCATTAAAGTTCTCATATTACTGTTCAGTCTTGTAGGTAAACATGCTCATCAAATCGATCAAAAAGTTGTTGATACCATGGCAGACACAGTGGCGGTGAGCTTCTTTTATCTGTCCGAGTAGCTGGTCTAACGCCTCCTTCTGGCCTCTCTGTCGTGGAGCGCGGCCATCGATGTCCCTCCAACCTGCAGACGTAGGTTAAGAAAGAAAATATCAGCAAAGTGACTATGCAATGATCTGTATTAACCAAGATTCATAGTGCAGAAATAGAATCTCCAGACACACTCTTTGTGTTTTTACGCCCACGAGACTGATATTTTTCTAAAATGTTTTAGTGAAATGTCTTGACAACTATCAGATGGATTGTCATAATTTTTCTTACTGACATTCATGTTCACCTTATGTTGAATTGTAATGACATTGTTTATCCCTTCACTTTTCATGTAGCACCATCCTCAGGTCAAAATTGAACTTGTCTAATACTTTGGATGGATCTTTGCAGAACGGGATTCCCCTCAGTCTCAGCTGTGTTTTTAAGCCACACTGTACATGCTTAAAGACATTTTTTACGTGTGTATGGGGAGATGAGTTGACATACAGGACTTATTTGTAGAGTTGATCCTACAGATTAGGTATTTAAGTATATCAAGAATTATCAGAAATATCAGTGTTTATCATGAAACTTCTAATAGTCCCAAATGGAATTTGAACTGAGCTGGGATGTAGTGAGATGTCCATCTTTGCTCTATTCTTTACTTTTGACCAACAGTCTTCATTTGATTGTGAATCAGTTTGGAACCGTGCTCCATTAGCCAGTGTTGACTACTGCCAGTCCTTTCCTTGTTTTTTGGTGTGTGAGGTTTTCAAGATTTGTATTACAGACAGGTTGCTACTGGGGGAAGAATACAGGTTTTGGCTGGGATTGTGCTCACAGTGGAATGTTTGAATACATCACCATCATTTGGTTTATGTGAAACTGGTGAACCTGGATCTATGGACCGTGGAGCAATAACTTTGCTGAGATGAAAATAAACTTGACTCCTTGTTTGAACTTTAATGGAAAACTTGTTCATCTGAAGCATGCGTCAGAATCACATTACTCAGCAACAAGCTCCCAGAGACTATTTAAGTTACTACTTAATACTCAAAATACATGTTCATATATTTTCTTTCTTTTAGTGATTTTCATTATAGTAAAAATAGCAGTCATCTAGATTATACTTGGCTGATTTGACACTTTCACTATTGTATGACTGTACCGTGTTGACACATTCATCAGTGGGAATCCAACTGAGGTCAGTCAGGGGTTTGGGAGGGGGTTAATCAAATTCGGCTTGGGACCCCAAACATTCTTGGGCTGGCCCTGTTCCTGAGGCTTCCAATAGTAGGAGTGTGAGGTGTGTGAGACGGACCGCTTCTCAAACAGGTCTAGTGTGTGTACTATAGGAAACAGCACCCACCCCAGTGTGAGAAAGCTGTGGTTGGCTGACAGACAGACCCACTGAGCACCACTGCAACTGGCTGCCCTGCACATATTTGGGCTGAGATGTCAGTATACACACACACACACACACACACACACATACACACATGTACGCCAACACACAAACACAGTGTGGCTGGCCCAGTAACAGAGAGTAGGGAAAGTAACACACATTGCGCTACTGCCTCCAAAAGCAAAAGACATTGAGTGCACAATTATTGTAATGCAAACTCTTTCTCTGATTCCTTCAGTTCGTCTTTGTGTCCTCCTGTGTTTTGTGATCCTCTTTGTCAATCATACAAACACACTTCCCTCATAAAAACACTCACAGACACACAACACTTTCCCTTCTCACAGGTTACTGGCTCTGCAGAAAATGAGCCTTCAAAACATTCTGGCTTCTGTGTTAGCGAGCCAGCATCCTTGCTGCTCACTGGAGGATGTGTCAGCGATAACCCCCCCCCATTCCCACCCCCAACCCACCAACATCACCCGCCACCCACCCCCCATCACCCCACCCCAACTCCCTCTCCTGGAGCCCCCCGGAGGGCGCGTGGGGCTGAAACACGGTGAGCTCTATTCCCGGAAAGGTGCCTGTCCCGACAGGACAAGCGGGCCCTTTAATGGGCGTCCATGGGCCGGTATAAGGCCCCCACTGTTGGGGCCGCGCCGCGCGCTACAGCACAGACATGCAAATATTTCCAGTGGTAGGCCCAAATGGAAAACACAAACACGCAACATCGAAATTAGCTCTGAGAGAGGGAGGGAGGTGGGAGGGGAGGGAGGTGGACAGTAGAAAAAAAAAAGAGAGGGAAAGCCCAGTTTCTTAAAATGAAGACGCACATACACACACACACACACAGTTACTGAAAAACATGGTGTGCTGATGAGGACAAACATGTCCATGTGTTCCCCAGATGTGCCATGAGCGTGCCAACACGCCCACAATCACACTACCTATGTTCTCTCTCTTACAGGAGGTGTGTACCAACTGTACAGACTTTACAAGCTGCAGACAAACAGCAACCATGAGAATCATTTCATAAATCCTGAATACACTGAATTTATTATTTTACATCAATTTATTAATTTACTTACAAACCAACAAATGTAATCTTATAGTATTTGGCCAAACATTAAAACTACAGATATTCAAAAGCAAAAATGTTTAAGTCCCCAGTCTGTCCTTTTGTAATTTATTTGAGAACCTCAAACATGGATGGATGGATGGATGGATGGATGGATGGTTGGATGGATGGATAGATATAGATAGATAGATAGATACAGATGGAAGGGAGAAAGAGGGTCAGAGCTGCTGTGGTGAGTCAACACCTCAGCTGTTGCTGCACATGACTTCACGGTTAACTTCTTGGCTGAACCCAGGCAGCTTCTTCTGCCCGCCAGCCCCAAACACCATCCTGAGGCTATGGTTACACTCACTGACGTCCGCAGTGGGGGTCCCAAAACCCACCCAGCCTGCTGGCAGAGGAGGGCCCAGCTGTCACCCCCCCCCCCAAATATCGTCAAAGCAACATTGGAATGACGTTGGAATAACCAAATCAATTGAGCGGATGTGAAATGATGCGATGTCCAAACCCCCGTTATGTGTGGGAAAGCTATGAGAGATCGTATCATTCATGCAGGACGCACACAAAAAACCACACACGCACATTTCGCAGCCATGCCCTGTGTGAAAACTACTTTGCAGTGGTGTTAATTTTGTGAGGGCAGCCAAAACCCTTCAGGGGGCAGTTCTTTGGAGCTGTTGTTAACTGGAAGTTTTATGCTTTGCTTTAAGTAAAATGTAGGCACACATGTACAAAGAGATACACGTTCACATAATGGAGACTTACTGGAAGGCGCAGCGCAGGCAGGGGTGGAAACTAGTGGAGGCCCCCAGCCCTTCATGTTGTAGGCTGACACCTGGACATAGTAATAGGTCCCCTGAAAGGACAGGACATATGACAGTTAAGGGAAACTTTAGGTGCTCACAGCTAAAAGGAAAAGAATAGTGCATCTGTAAATGTGCGTCTAGGTGTAAAACCATATATGCATATGCGTGGTTAAGTGAAACTGTCTCTGGCTAGGTCCCTGTTTGTCTTCATATTAGAGTGTGTGTGTGTGTGTGTGTGTCTATGTGCTTGAAGGGTGAAGGGTCTATCAAGAAGCTCTGTCTGTCTCTGTGCCCAGTGTGCAGACAGCAGGCCTATGTCTCTCCTTTCTCAGCCAGATCAATCAAACCAGCCGCCGACACTTCCTGACCTCGCCTTGACCCCTGTCATGTGACAGGAGGGAGCTTTGGCTGGCAGCAGGGGTCTTAAAGTGTTGGGGGGGGTGGAAGGGGTTTCTCCCACACAATAACAAACAACCAGCGGAGTGTCCATTTGTCTACATGCCCACTTAAAAATGCCAAACATAAATCAGGTGGCAGGCAACCAAGCTGCTCTTTTTATCATTTTGGAGGCTGTTTTGCAACTGTTGCTTATGAATGGTCAGGAGCTAAGACTTTCAAAAAACAAATAAACCATGTTTTCCAATTGTGTTTTCAGCAGGGCCATAAGTCTTTCACCCCCATCGTTCAGGATTGATGGTGGCTGCAACTTGTGTGTGGGGTTTGATGTATGTAATAAAGAGTCACCAGGGAAATGCCTTCAAATGTCGCCTAAGCAAACCTACCTCAAGCTTGCATGTAAATAATATCGGGGGCCTTCATGTGGGAGAATAGCTTCTAAATTTTATACCAACAGCTGGAGAAGCTAGAGTTTTGCAGCTCTTTGTGTTGCTGTGTCACCCATAAACTACCATATAAATCAAGATACTTATCCTTTTTATCTAGCGGTTCTTTAAGACTAAGGTGGGAACAGAGGAAATACACTGATTGGTGTAAGCCTATGTGACTAGCTTCATGTGAAAATGGTTTTATGTGCAGGGGTGTCGTGGAGGATAAATACACATGGATAGATGCTGTCTCCAGGAAACCTTCACAGTAAGCAAATTTATTTTCAGAAGAGCAGCTTCTGGTGTTACCTCTTGACAACACCACATTTATGAGATTTCTACACATGTGAAACAAAAAAAATCCTCTCCAGGATCATCTGAAACAAAACAGAAATTCTGGCAAAACTTACAGACGTGAGTCCAGTGATGTTGCACTGTAGCAGAGTGGTGTCCTCCACCATCATCTCACCCAGCAAAGGACTGAAAGATGGAGCACTGCTCCAGCTCACTGCAAATACACACAAATACACATACAACCCCAACCAACACACTTTTATAACTTATCTGCACCTTAAGAATAAAAAAATGTACATTAGTTTTGAACACTGCTCAGAAGGACTTGTGCGTTCTAAATGTGACGTGCACAGTGACTGACCTTTGTACTTGGTAACCACAGCAGAATTGACACAGAGAGGTTCCTGGAAGTCCACCCTTAGACTGGTGCCGCTGCTGACAGACAGGCGAACCACACTGGGAGCGTCTGGAGGGTCTGAGGAGGCAGATAGATAGGTTGATGGCCAAGTAGATAAGCAGAGAGACAGACAGGTAAACACAAGCAGACTGAGATAAAATATCACATACTATAACCACTGTAACGAAGAGGTTTCAATTTCAGAAGTGGAAAAAGTGTCAAGCAGTGGAAGCTTGTGAAATTTAAGCAATTTACAGTCAGTAATGGATGGAAATGACAATAACGCCACGTCTGTAATCTGCCATCCTCACAAATTAATGTCATCTCAATCACCACGGAGAAGAAGCGAGGATGTCATTGACTGTGATTGTGAATCTAACTCCATAAACATCATTTTGACATGTGGTGGATAATTTCCATCCATGTTCGCACAACGAACCTATCAAATTACATGAGTATGTGGAATTATAGATTGGGAAAGATCTTTTATGCATCAAAGTGCAGATTGGTTTGGGTGGAAGAGGAGGAGTGTGTGCGTGTGAGTGTGTCTGCTTTCACGGGGTGGCTGTCTACCCTGCCACTAAGCGTGTCATGAAGTGCCTATAAAAAATTAAAGCAGGAACACAGGCGCGTTATGTTTGCACACACACACACACACACACACACACACACACACAGTTGTCTGCTAGGCATCCCAGTGTGGAAGCATTTAACTCAGCCCAGACAGAATGCCAGCCGAGAAAAAGGGTGCGAAAATGAAAACCAAAGACGACTGGTGGACTGCTTGCAATGATCTGAGCGGCAAACTTCCTTCAACTGTTCAACATGTGAAAAAATCTCTGGAACATCAAAGCTGCCCTGAAGCCTTACTGGCGTGCTCGAAGCCCGTCTGCATGCGTCGGAAGAGCCGGAGCCTCCATTCCCAGGCTTTTAGCTGCCTTTCCCGGTCAGATCCCTCCCGCTCACAGGGACCCTCGCTCCGAACCTGGGCCTGAAGCTCCGACACCCGCTGCTCAGCCTCCTGCACCAGTGTGGCCAAATGCACTGCTCGGCCTTCCAGACTCACAACTAAGAAACACATGGGAGAGACAATGATAGAGTGAGAAGTCAGTACATGCATACATAATTAAAAGAAGTGTTTCATTACCCCTCGGCACATGTTAAAGTGACTTTTAAAATGACATCCATAAAAATACTTGTTGGTATTATACAGTTGGTAAACACAGGTCAAAGCTGAGCAGTGCTGAACTTTGAGTGGGCAGTTTCTCCAACAAAGACTCAAAGAGAAAACGCAAAATACAGTGAATGCGAACCAACGATGGTGAAAGAAAATTCTCTCGTACGTAATTTCATCTGATAGAACAAACTAATCGCAATATAATTCACAAGCTTAATTAATAAAGTCAGTGTTGTGTTGGTTTTACTTTTATCAGGTGCTTCAACGCTGCACATGGCCATGCTGATATTGCAAGGCATTGCCTGCAATGTTGCAAATTGCTTTTGCAGGCGGCTCTTTTTAATGTCTTTGTTTGCCAGAATGCTGTGGCAGATTCTTCAATAAACTTCATTTAATGTAACTACGCGGTCCCTCTTTAGAGATGACATCACCTAGAAAATGACACAGAAAATGGGGCAATGAAAGTGAGAGGAGTGTGAGAGGGAGGAGTGTTCTTCATATGCGGTTATAAGGGAACACAAAATGGTGGGAACACGCATAGACATCATTTTAAACTGCCATTGTAAAAGCTATTTTTCTGCAAAAGCCGTGGAAAAATGTGTATAACTGATCTATTTATATCGTATACCACAGCCTCACGCTGCCTCCATCAGAGGAATGTTTTTCTCAAAGGGGGTAGGGTGTTACTAAAACAATGTGAACAATGATGTTTACTTAAACAAAAAACACATCACTACAGTAGATGAGATGTAACACCCAATGAAAATATTCTAATCATGGCTGAGTGGTTAGCAATAGTGGCTGGTGGCGGCATAACACAAAGATCAAACACTGCAATTGCAAACGCATACAGATCCCTCTAAATAAAACTATAGAACAGGTATAATGTAAAGCTGTTAAGGTCACAAAGGACAGTAGCATACTGTACTTCTTCTTTGGTGGCTGGTCATTCTTGGAGTGTTTGGGACTGGTGTGTGTCTGTGTTTAGTCTGTGTGGTCTGTGTTTGTTCATTGTAGATTCCACTGTTGAGCGTTAGATTCCACTGTTGACAGTAAGTTTAAAGCTCCGTGTCAAAATGTCCATCTGGGTGTTTAATTCTGCGGCTCTCTCTGTGTCTCCTCAGTGGCTGGGAGCTTCTCTTTGAATCTGAGTGTCTTCTCTGGGTGTCAGATTTGTTGTTCTCTTCGGTCACTCGTGTGAAGACCAGGAGGTCGTTTGTCACTTTTAGAGGAGGCAGAGCGAGGATCGGGGTTGAGTTTTAAGGTTAGGGTTTAATTTAGGATTATTTTCTGAGGATCATTGGACGGATAACTGTTGAAAGTCCATTTTGATTTACATTTCCAGCCCTCCCAGGCCTAGAAACTGGTCCAGATGCTGTCACCAGTGTGTACGTGTGTCTTGATTTGTCCTTATTTCACATCAAGGCTGGGATGCTCAGCAGCACATTAAAGTGGCTTTGTCCTGTTGAGAGCCGTCAAAGGATTTATAATGTGGATGTGAAGTTGCTTTAGAGATTTGTTTGATTGTCTTTGTCTGCCCTTGTCTCTCTGGTAACCACACGCTGTGAAGTCAAGCACGGCAATATCAATAAGCATCAAAATCAATTGCTTTCAAAGCTTAAGGAAAAGTCTGCAGCGTCTTTGATGTCAATGCTCCTCAGATGGAGTTTGATTAGTACATGCTTATAAAAACAGAAGGCAAGCCTTTACTTTCCTTACTATACTTTCCTGTTTCAGTCTTTTGCGCGCACACACACGACTCACACTCTCTCATGAGCTATTTGAGAGAGAGAGAGAGAGAGAGAGAGAGAGAGAGAGTACAATCAAAGAGCAAACTTCAGTAAACACCACTTTCCATTCAAGTGTTTTCAATTTAATGATACCTTTATAAGACGTCTGGCGCAGCTCTAGAGGAGTGTGTGTGTGTGTGTGTATAACTGAGTATGTGTGCACTCGCACAAGTACAAACACAAACAGCCTAGGAGCCTTACTGGCGAGTTCTAATCATTAACAGAAGAAGGGAGCGGAGGCTCAGCAGATCACAGACAGTGAAAAGTGCTTACGAAGATGACTAATATTGCATCATGATTACCACCCCTTCATCGCCTTTAATATGTTTTCGCTGCCAGCAGAAAACAGAAAGAGATGTGTGAGTTTGTCAATAGTGTGCGAGTGAATGCATTCCTGGTGTGTATGGTAGGAGATTGGGAGTTATGTGTGTGCCGTTGCTTCGGGCAACACCTGTGGCAGCTTTGGTTTCAGCCGATGTTGGTGTGACAGCGGCTCTGGCTTCCACGACGACAGTTGTAGGCTCCCTCAGAGTGGCTGCTGAAGCCCAAACAAACTGTTTCTGGTATCAGGTCTGAGCTACGCTTAAGACTGAAGTCTACAAAAGGGGGAAAATGATTAGAGTTCTGTTAGTAAGTAACAGATGTGGTTTTGGGCCTCACTTCCATCATTAGCTTGTAAAGGGCACAAGTTGTGATTGGCAGAAGACAACTAACTTTGGCTTTTTCCACATATCGCACAAGATTCGATTGGCTTTAGGATCAGGCGAATCAACAAGCTTCCTGCTGAAAGCCAAAGTAGCATTTGCTATGGTGTGACTCACCTGTAAGCAAGCCAAAGTTATATTAACACAAGTGAACGCCTGTCAAAATTTACAAGGAAAAATATTAAGTACAAGAGACTTGAATACATGAGAGAAGCACTGCTCTTATTAGTGCAGAGATTATGTGGTGCTAACCCTAGAAGAGATTTTGTTATATTTCCTACAGGAAAAAAGATAAATAGAGCAACTGTACTCAATTTTATGCAATGATTATCTCTGAATAGTTGTATGGACTGTTATAATAGGCTTAATAGGAGCTTTGGGGACTTTGTGTGACCTCCCTTTAAAATACGTGTCGGATTTTATTCCATTGTTTATTCCAGCAAGCAGGCGTTTGTGCTATGATATGATACGATCCTCTACTCACAGTGGGGACTCTCCTTAGCACCAGCTCTCAGGAGCAGCTTGGCCATGGGCACGTTGTTGGTCATGATGGCGATATCGAGGGGCAGGAGGCCCTCGCTGTTTGGGGTGTTGAGGTCCAGCTCCTCCAGACTGTACTGAGAGAGAAGCAGCTGTACCAAGTCCAGCTCCTGGTGCTCCACTGCCTCGAACAAAGCTTCATTACTCTGGAACTGTGACACAAAGACAGTTACACACATGGAGTTGAAACAACAAACTACTGAATGGGAAAGCTCATATTATGTCTCTCACACACACACACACACACACACACAAAGAGTCACTGATAAAAGCTGTGTGTGTCATGCCTCTTTGTGTATACTTTCTCTCTTGCTCTACAATAGTTAGAGGGGTACTACATGAGGTTCTCTTACTACCCAAGTCTATATGTTTTCCCTGACTATTTTTAGACTACAATGTTCCTGGGCTTATTATTTTTTCCTTTTCTCTCTCTCTGACTTACTATGGTGGTTTTGCGCAGCCTCTCCTTGTCTCCTCCCCGTCCTGACACCATGCTGTCCTCAAGGGCAGGGGGGTTGGTGCCCACACGGAACTTTCCAGACAAGTTGCGGTATAGGCGGCGAGCCGCGCTTGGCGAGGACAGGCTGGCTGACTTGCGGGCTGGGGCCGGCTGGTGGGCCTGGTCCCCCCTCATGGGCTGCGTCATCTTGGCAGAGTCAGCCCTGGAAGAAAGACAGGTGGGCAAGAGAAAGGAGTGAAATATGACATTTCAAACAGCATATTGACCATGTGATCACTTCTCGTCCATCCAGAGTTTTCATCTCGCAATTACACGGCTCATGACCAAATGCTAAAGTGTAAGAGCACCAAAAATCAACTGAGAACAGAAGAAAGCTCTGAAATGTGGCAACACTGTTTTAAAGAGCCAAGGCACTGGGGTCTTACATGACTCACATTGTACTATATATCAGCTCCAAATACCAGGTGTTGAAACATATTTAATACCTAGTGTTGATGTAACAGTATGTATGGCAGTGCCAGTCAAGATTTTTGGATTGTAACCCCTTTAAGCAAAGCAATGTTCACACAGGACTTCCTATCACAAACTGTGTACAAAGACGAATGGTGAACATCTAATCTAAGCCTGATTTTGCCTTTTTAGTTTTTCTGAGATAATGCAGGAAAAAGACAGAAATCCAGAACATGTTATCAAAGGAATAACACATTTACATCCTTCAAAAATTGTTTCTTTAATCCCATTAATACCACAACCACAAAAAATTATCTTCAGCCCCTTGGGAGGCAGGTCTCAACACCTGGCTGAGGACCACTGATCTATGGAATGGTGATAAATTACGCTGATCTGCCAGATGGACACCATGTTGGCATGATCAGTTCTCACTCACAGTTGCCATATGAGTCATCCTGCAATGGCAATGTCAGCCTGGTAGCCAGTCTGCCAGTACTGTTCTGTAACATCATCTGTTTTTTTTTATTTTTTATTTTTTATGAGTTTCAAAAGATCAGCATCTTGTGTCACTGGCATCTTGGCATCACTGGTATGATGACTATGCTGCCCCTCTCCATTCTGCCATGGGAACTGTGTAGATGATGGTGAGTTTCTAGGGTGAGTCTGGTACGTGGTGTTCACACACGCTCAACTGCTGAAGGAAATGTCAGCAGGACTCTACAGGCGATGGTGACAGACTCTGTGACAGGGCCCACCAAACAGAAGCAGTGAGATAAATGAATTCCTAAAGGGCGCACTTTCAACACCTTTCTCTCCTTCAGTTCCTCCCTCTCCCTCCAAACATCTTGTGAACTTGTTTCTCTTTTTATCGCCAACTTGCCCCTCTGTTTTTCTTCTCCTCTCCTTCCCCTTGCTCCTGGCCTTTCACTCTTTCCCTTTATCTCCTTATTGCCAGCTTATTTCCCTTCTTCTCTCTCCCTAACACCTCTCCTCTTGCCTTGATTCAACTCTGAATCCCCATTTTATTGCAGTATAACTATAAACAAACAATCTCTCTGAAATAGATACAGTTATTGTAGTGTCACAACCCACTGGGAGCCTCCATACTCACTTTACTTTGATACCATTTCTAGAAGTCATCTCTAGAAAACATCATCAGTTAAATACCACAAATGTAAATGTTGTTCTTAAAAAGCAATGGTTTGAACGGGAGCAGGGACAGGTTGAGGAAAGTAAATAAAAGTTGAATTAGTTTGGGCCATCGTGACATATGCCAAGAAGTATCACACAGGCCAAGAACAGATTTGTCAAGGTGAGAACATCTGTAGGAAAAATGTTATTTATACTCCCGCTCCGCTATGGACGTGTGAGCCCACATGAGCATGCACACACACACATATACACACACACAAACCCTCCCCCAACAGCTGACAGCGGCCCACATTGTAGACTTTAAAGCAGCTCCAAGCCCCTGCAACAAGCCCTTTTTCACAGGGCCGATACACCTAAAATACCCCCGATCCCCGTCCCTTCCCGCTCCGTCCCATCCATCTCCACTCCATCCCGTAATAGAGACCTTATTTTAGACATCCTCGTGTTCCCGGCTGGGTCTAACCTATTCCAGGGTTCCAGATAAAGCGCGGCAGGTATTTGGAATAATTTTTCCATGGGTCTGGCCCGGAAGATAAAACAAGAGATATATTTGTAATGCGTGTGCCGGTATCCCATTTCAAAGAGAAAGCCCATTGGAATCCAGCCCCAGGCTTATTGTTATTTGCCTGAGATGGAACAGACGACTTTTTTCTGTCGGCAGGACGGTGCCCCATCACTCTCTGACGACATTAGGGAGTGTGTAACGTGGTGTGGTGTGTGTGTGCTTTCAAAGAGATGCTGCATCCTACACGTGAGATTGGGATGTCATTCCCCAATGACATGCCCCCTACCCTACAGAAAGATAAAAGACGGTACATAATAAACTGAGATATTTAAAAAAAAAAAAAAAACGCTACCGTAACAAGCAAGTGTCTGAGAAGAAGAATGTACGATAAGAAATGAATGCAAGGATTTCAACACTGCTTTTCAGCCACCAGTTTATTCATACTGTTAACTGAGGACCATTATGATGACTGCATGCTTTTGTTACCTCATCCAGTCAATGGCCTCAGTGGTGATTGAACAGGAGCACGTGCTGGGATTCCACAGCTCTGCTAAAAGGGCAAACCTACCCCAGCGTTTGAGAAGGCATATAAAAACTGTGCTCCACCAAAGCAATGGCTCAAACATCAGAACTGAAGGAAAACTGACAGCTGGCGTTGGCTGAAATCCATACGCACATCTTCTCTCACCAAACACGCCTTTAATCTCAGCAACGTCCTCACCACCTTCAGGACACTGCTCGTAGGCCAAGATGTCTGCTGCTCCAATAAAACAAATAAAAACAAAAACAATCAGAGATGCAAAAACTCACACTGATAACACACACACCTGAACTCACTTGAACTTAAACAGACAGAGTCCATGTCGCACAATTTCCTACAGTTTTACCAGTTTTGGGAAGCAGGAGGCAGTTGTTCTAGGAAACGAAAAGTCTCTACCAAAAGCCAGGCTCCATGTTTGGCCCCTGATCAATCCCACATCAAATACACCCAGCCTGCTACAGTGAGACTGGATCAGCCCCTTAAACAATCAACACCCCCAAGCTGCTAACACGCGTTCACACAGCATCTGCTTTATTAGTTATATCAGCCTGTTTACACAAACAGCTCAGTCCTCCAGACAGTGAGTCACGTGTAAACAAAGGCTACTTATAAAATACGCAGAGACAGTCTAGACATTCGCTTACTGTTTGACTGAAAGTCAAGATGGGAAAGACCCATGATTTAGGAAAATGATAAATAATTGTTGGTTCCAGCGCTGCAGAAATTGCTAAGTTTCTGAGATTTTTGTGCAAGCTAAACGGTAGCCACAAGTATGCACATAACAGTTCATAACAGCGGTGGGCTGAAGAACATCTCAAATCTGCAAACTGGCAGCAGAGTGGAAAATGTTGCTCGGTCTGACGAATCCCAGTTCGTGTTGCAACACATACAGTAAATGGTCAGAACAGTAAGTGAGAATGCATTCATCCAACCTGCTGTCAACAGTGCAGGAGTAACCACACACACATATAAACACACACATCTGACTCAATTGTCAAGAATATTCCCACATTTAGATTTGAGCATCTTCATGGGTTAGCAATTAAATCATCAACAGGTACTGGAAAGCCGTACTGTTCTGGTGGTCCAGGGTTGGGATCAGATTCAATTTTTCTCTCACCACAACCAACAGTTTGCAACAGACTAATTTTCTTAACTTTTTTTGTTGCTCTTCCTCCCTTTTTTCTTTTTCTCTTCTCATCTCTCTCTCTCTCTCTCTCTCTCTCTCAGGGAACTCAGGGAAAAATTAAGAGCAATGGATCTCCTTGCCAATGTAAATCCAGCAGAACTGCCGTCAGGTAAGAATGAGCTTGTGTATCTGAAATCTCGGTTTTACTACAATTATTTGTTCATCCCTGCCGGGTGACGTAGGAACGGGTAAGACAAATGGGAACTTGAACGTAAGCAGAAAAATGTTCTTGGCCAGCGCTTTCTGCTTCTCTAAATATAGATAACGTTAATCTAAATTATAAACAATGGAAAATTTCTTTAACAGCACACGCAGGCACAGAGTCACAAAGCTACACATTTTCTTGCATAGTTGGGTATCTACTGGCATGTGTTTATGTGTGTGTGTGTGTGTGTGTGTATGTGTATGGCGTGCATATGTGCATGGTGCCAAATTGACTACAGGAGCGCAAAGAATATATTTTATTGGTAAGGAGCAATGATACAATTGTGTTGAAGTGACAAAAGCACACAATGCAACTATATATGGACAACTACAAAGCCATATTTGTCCCAAAGGGCTTCAAGGCATGAAGCTGAGTAGATTATTCCTTAAAAGAAACAGTTTATAACAACGCACATTTGCAGCCAAAATCAACTCCATTCCTTCTGTTTTCTTTTCTTCCTTAACACCTCCCACGTCTTTCTGGTCCTGTGTCTTTCTGGTTTCTGTCTTTTTCCCATTTTCCTTCTCTCACCTTCTTCCCCACCACCTTCCCCTTGTGACCTTGCCTCTGCTCCACCTCACCCCTCAACTCCATCCTAAGACATCCCATCCCAGTGTGTCACACTGTCAGCTGCGTGCTGACAGCCCCCCCCCCCCAGTTTCCAAACCCAGGGCTAGTCTACCGCCACGGGGAACACATAAATCTCTGCTGCACGTTACTGTGTCTAATTGTGTTTATTACACATGGGCACAAATGACCATTCATATTAGTTGACGTGCATTGCATCGGTTGTCTGCGTAGGTCAAGTCCCACAAAAACTAAACAAAGAACTGGAGGTAGGTGGATGGATACAGAGAGACACAGAAAAGGCAAAGAGCGGCACCAGAAGGACAGTGCTCACTGAAAACACATTGGAGGGGGTCAGAGAGGCAGACAGTGAGAGGAGAAAGTTGCACAAACTCACTCACACACACACACACACACACACACACACACACACACACTCACACTCTCACACACACACACACAGAGTACGCTGGCTGCTCTAAATGTGGCTTGTAGAAGGAAATTCTGAAATCTGAGTCTTGGCACCAGACAGGCTGGAAGCAGGCAGGCTGCTGGACGCACAGAGGGAGAGAGAGAGAGAGAGAGAGGGAGAGAGAGGGAGAGAGTGGATGAGGGGGGCCAGTATTACTAGAATTTATATAGCTGTACCCTCTGTTTGGCTCTTATCAGCTTATAGGCAACATGAGGCCACACCAGCACTGTGACCTGCAGCCCCTCACTCACACTAGTTGGCAGGGCAACACAACAAATGCAGACATACACTCTCATACACACACACACACACAAAAGCAAAAGCATACATACGCATCCACATGTGCAGCATTGTGATGACATTTCACATGATTTTATAGCCAACAATACAATCAGAGTGACTCTTAAGGCTCTTCAGGGTCACATTTTATGGACAGGATTTCACTGAGGGATGTATCAGGTGTGCGCATGAGCGTGTTATTGTTTCAGTGGTACACATTTGCTAAAAACATCCCCTTTCACTTTATTCCCAAAGTGTCAACAAAGTCAGATGCGGATGGATTATCCTACCAGATGTGTGTTTTAAAAGTGATAGACTGGCCTACAAGTAACATACCTGATCAGCAACATAATTAACATCGACTGCTGTATTCAGATTATGTTCTTTTGATACCAAGCAGCACATTTACACCATCTAGACAATATTTTTTCCACTGTTGAGTCATCCAGTTTTGGTAATCTATTGGCCACTATAACCTCAACTTCTTCTTTTTGATAAGCTGGGTGTGCTGAATCAGTTCTCTGCATGTCACTGTTGTTCTGAGGTGACACAGCAGCGACAGGCAGATACGTGATATGAGTCTCTTGTGACGTCTTTCATCTGTGCGTGATGCACGCGGCAAAATCCCAGAAACTTGGTTTTGCTTTGACACGCTAAAGTCAGCGCTAAGATCACTGGTACCCGAGTAGGTTTGTACACATCTGTTAGAAGTCACAGTTAGTCAAAAAGTAACTGAACTGGAAAACCCCTGTAGGCTTTCTGCTTTTACTTATGCTTTTAACTCATACGTGACTCACTTTGAAGTGCGAGCCGTGCGCATAATTGGGGAGTCGGAACAAACCGTGGACACCAGGTATACTGCATGCTCCCACATGAACATGCTCATGCCCTTTATCACTCTCCTATTTACACAGTCTTTTTTTTTCTGACGCTCCTTTTATCTTGTCCTCTTCTTCTCACTTTCTGTCTCTCTCCCTTGGGAGAACGGCAGAGAAAGAGTGGGCGGTCCGCTGTATGTTTAACCTTTGAAGTGGGCCCGCTGTGCCGAGCAAGGCCTGCCACCTGTTGGCTCTGTGTGTGTCCATGTGTTGTGTGTGCACGCAGAGGTAAATCTCTCTAATTTTGATGAGGGGGGATGTGGTGGCGGGCAGCGGCCGATGTTCTCAGGAGGGGGGTGGGAGGGTGGGGTGCTTCCAAGGTAGGATCACACACACAAACATACATACAACCCCTCCTCTGTCAGAGGCTTGGTGACACCATGTCTCCCACGGCGATCGTGGGCCCAGCCTGGGTGGCTCCAGGCCTTCTGTGTGTCTCTCAGTGTGTGTGTGTGTGTCACACCAAAGGGGTCCCTGTCTAGGCCGCCATATGCCACCCACCCAGCCGGTGAGAAGAGAGAGGCGGGGGCGACCCCTGGCCACTGAAGCCACCAGTTGGCCCATTCTCTCAGTCACACGCCGGCCGGGCGCCATGTTTATCTGGGTTAGGGATGGAGGGAGTTGGTTGATTGGCTGGGTAAGGGGAGTGGGGGGGGGGGGGGGCACTCTCTCCTGACTGTGATGGATCCTTTGTAAAAATGATAACATGCATACTACTCCTGACTGGATCTATAGATGGATAATAGAGAGAAAGGAAAGAACGGTAACACAAACTCATCTGACATCTCTGTGTATGTGTGTATATGTATGTGCATGTGTACACTTTAAAGGATGGCAAACGTGGCACTCACCAGCCTGTCATGCCATGAGCCACATAGGAACATTCACAGACAGAGTTGAGAAAACTGAGTGGGTTTCCTAATGCACTCACTGGATCCTGAGCTGGACACACTTTAGGTCCAGCTCTGGAAGTGGACAGCACTTAGACTGGCCAACAGAAGTTGTGGCAAAATCCGACTTGTTGAAGTAAATGGGGCAACCGCTGTCTGTCAGCTGATTGAGTTAGAAGTGGGAAAAGGAAAACTTAAGACAGCAAAAGTGCAAAGTATTCCTCTGGATTGACAGTAAGTAAAACCTTTCACTGGCTCTCACAGCATCTGTTCCATTCCAGCGTACACTGACGTGGGTGTGGACGTCTGTACTACCTGAGCTTCCTATCTCAATCTGTTAACCATTTTCCGAGACTAGTTTCAAACCACAAGCCTCTTGGGTCCCCCAGCTGATTTTCTTTCTGCCTCTGACCCTGAATACAACCCTCAAACACTCACAGAAAGTAGGCAGAGGGGTATAGGTCCCCCAGCCCCGGTTGTCTTTTATCAGCTTATAAGCAACACATGGAGCCACGCTAACCCTCTGACCCACTGGCTGTCTGTCTTTTGCACACACACGCAATAACAGAAACAAACACACACTGACACACCACATTAACTGCACAGCTCTTTTCTCCCATACTCTTTATTTCGTAACTTCTCCCACTGCTCCCTCTTTCCAAAATTGCAGTTCAGTTTTCAGAGCGCTTCATCACTCTCTCTTGCTGTCTCCCTCATCATCTTTTCAATCTGTCTTTTCATCTACTTCAGTCTCAATCATTCTCACTCTCTCCTCCTCCGCCCCTCCTCTTCTCTCCTTCCTCCTCTTCTTACCTATTTCAGTCTTCTCGGACACCCACCGCCCCCAACTTCTCTCTTTCAGTCTACTTCCCTCCCTCCCTCTCGCTGCCCTCCATCCCCACCCCCTGTCTCTCTGTGTCTGTGTGCTGAGTTGAGGTTTGGAGTGGAAACCAGAGTATCAAGTCGGAGACACACAGGACAAGAGGGAGCCAGCCTCATAAATCTCCCTTAGTGCAGCCCACAGCATCCAGAGTCAAGAACACAGTGTGCGTGAGTGTGTGTACATACAGAAGTATTTAAGTGCGTGTATTTGTGTGCATGCATGTCTGAGGCTGTGCATGCGTTTGTTTTTTATGTATGCCTAGGTATGTGTAGAGTATTAATCTGTGTGAGTATGTGTGTGTGTTAGACAGAATAGCCCAGGGCCTGTCCAAAAGCGGAGATGTAAGCAGAAATTTTGCTCCCTCATGTGGACTGGGATCTATAGGCTCTGATCTCGCCAGCAGCCCAGTCTCAACAAATTAATATTGCAGGCCAAGAAGAAGTACAAACTTAACAGAACACCTGAAACTGTGTGAATAAACTGTTTTGTTCAGAGAAAAATGTTTCCCTCATCCTCAAGAGCTTTTCAATAAAAACTCAACTCTGGTCTAGAAGTGTCTTTTTTTAGGTCCTTTTTGCTAAGTTCCATTTAGTACTGTATCTGTTCTGGAGCTTTCAATCAAATTGCATGACCTTCATGAGCAGATGCAGTTTGCCCAGCCGTAATGAAGTTGCAGTTTTTTTGTTGTTGTTGTTTTTTCGGGGCACTTCACTGTCCATGTCACTTTCAAAGCTAAAATCATCAAGAACAGTCTCTGCACAGAGCAGTGACCATCTATGGCAACACAAAAAGTAAAGTTAGATAATAATATGGCAACAAAAACATATATTTTCAGTGATACATAAAAAAATAAAATTAAAAAAACACCACATGTATTTTCTAGCTGAGTACTGCATCAAGTTTGAATATTATCTTGAACTACAATTTGTTCACATAGGGATTTATGCCACTTGTTCTAGTGTTTAAGAATAATGTTCCTTTTAATGCAGCCACAAAGCAGAAATGAAAGTGTTCCAGCCACAGCAGGAATCAGCCCCGTTTTGTAGTGAACTTTAACAGTAAGTTCTGATCAGAATTTCTAAAGAGAAAAATTACAGGCATCTACAATCTCCTCATTTGTCCAACCCGTTTGAACTGACAGCTCTCAGCCTACAGAAGAAAGTAGAAAAACCTAAAGAGAGAACGAAAAAGAAAGAGCAGGGAATATTAAATCAAATTAGAACCAAATGAGGCAAGTGGCACACTGTCCAAAACCACTTTACACCCAGGCCCTTTGAGCATTGCCCTTCTTTTTCCACTAAGACTTTGGTGATTTCTCTGTGTTCTTTTTTTATTCCCTTTGTGCACAGTTCATAGGGATTAGCACTTGGTAACCCCCATTCCCCCCTTACACACCCAAATCAACTCTGTGCTAACTACTACAATGTGTGTTTGCTCATGTATGTGTGTGAGCATGAATATCAAGGGGAAAATCAGGCATGCAGATATGAGTTCCTGCCATTCTGTGTGTGTGTGTGTTAATATATTGACTACGGGAAGGAGAGGCTGGTTTCTTTCCTGACACTGAAGTTAAGACGTCATCCTAAGAGCGCTGTCAGCTTCGAGTTATCCCTGAAGACAGGGTGGCACCAGACAGAGCAGAGGGGCCCTCAGGGGATGGAGGGGATTTAAACCATCCAGTGTAGACAGAATAGCCACACACACATCACAATCGAACACTCACTGGTGCGGTACCAACTGCATTCTTTCACATCACAACTTTTATTTATGAAGTGGATATAGAGAGTCGAGAATGCTACACTACACGTTGATGTTTAAGTACTTAAGGAACTGTTATGGGAAATAAAAACTGCTTGGCCGACATGCACCGCTGCCTCTCCATTGTACTCAGGGGTTTTGGCAAAGGGCTGGAACTGCCTCTCTGTCACCATGAGAGGATATGGAAATAAAGACTTATTTACTGGCTGTGTGCTGGAACAGAACCAGTGTCTCTTTATAGTCCCAGTATTGACTCTCAGACACTCTGGATGTCTCCTGTGTCCACGTCATGCACAGGAAACAAGGCAGCAAATGTATGTGCCAGTAGGAAACAAATCTATGTTAGGCTGAGTGTTTTAGTTTAGGTATTGAACTCACTGTATTTTCTCATAATGCTACACATTTCCTTTGTGACACATGGTATCAGCATGGGATAAATGGATTTAGAGAGCTAGAAGTAAAAAATGATTTTTATTTTTTGTTCAGAATCTCAAAAGGCCACGATGTTTAGCCAAGGATGTCACTGATGTAAATTATAATCATTAACAATGAAGTTTTCCTGGAAAAAAAAAACACGTGTCAATATTTTTCAGCCATCTTAAATAGCGTAGCAAATACCCTTTTATTTCCCCTCTAACAGTCCCTCAAACCCTCTCTCTCCCCCTCTTTCGACTCTTTTCTCCACCCCTAGAGCCCATTTACTATGATTACCAATAACAATAACACTGCCATTATCTTTTATTATCGCATTTTCCCAAGGCCCTGCCAGCTCTCTCAGACTTTGATAAAGCTACAAAACAGCTCCTGTTTCAGGCTTGTATATGGAGCTGCCTTGGCTCAGAATTCCCTTAATAGTCACAGTTTGTTTGGGTATCTGACTTGAATCGACATAAACGGCAATGGTCCACTAAATAGATAGTAAAGTGTTAAGCTACCTGAGACTGCTTTACTGCGGAGGGCTGCTGGTAGTTTTCCAGCTTGGTATTTTATATAATCCTTGTCTCACTTTAAAGTTTTGATTCAGAGAGTGTGAGGATTGAGAAGGGGGGGGGATATAAACATAATTAAAAGTTAATTTAAAAGCATTTATTGATGGATAACCCTACATTTCCACATTTTACTTTCATTACAGGCAAACACAATCCAATGCTTTCTTTAACTGTTTTACAGCCTCTGTCTCAGGACACTGAAAATTCACCCAGTGGCTTAGACAAGACAAAATGAGTGTACTTAGATCTGTGTGATCCATAATTTCTAAGTATACTCATTTTTTATCAACATACAAAGTCAGGCCTGAGGGCACTTAAAAATCACACTGCAACACTATGTATTTGACAAGTACACTACAAAGAAAAATACGTCTCAATTGCTTCTGAAAAAGTCTCAGAAAAAACAACGAGAAGCGATAAATGTCAAACAATTCCAAAAATGCAATTAACTCATGGGATGGTTTCAGGAGATGCTCACACGTGTTTTCCTTCTGAGCGCGTTGATGACTGAGCATTCCAGAGAAGCCGTGCTGGTCTCGTCAGAAGCTGGACCGACCTTGTTTCACCTCCCAGTAGCATGACTCAGCCTTCAACCCTGAACCTCTCCTACCGGGGTCCCTTGTTTATTATGTCACAAAAAGCCAGTCACACTCCCGTAACGGTGGCTCGCCCTGAAGAAAGTCAGAATCCAGCTGTAGCCGAGCCACCCCCCCATCACTCTTGTAAATGAGCATGTCCAATCTACCCACTGTGTTTCATTAAAACCAGACCACATCAATCAGGGCCTGAACTTTAAAGGCCAGGTCCCCTCTCCAGCAACATAGGAGAAAAACATGGAGCTGTTAAAGTAAAGGACCTCACACTGCACATACACTCCGACACTCATACGCTTAACACCACATTTCTGCTGGCGGACCACACATCGCAACATCAGTCCAAGACCACACAGTAGGTCTCATAAGGCTGACAAAAGACCTCGTAAGACCTCACACCCAACCCTAGCATGATTCGATAGGACCTCAGAGAATCCCACACCTGTAACTCCACAAACCACAAAGTAACTCTACTGAAAAGCTACTGTAGTCCCTGTGCTGCAATTAGAAACCTGGAAGCTGTTTAGACCCGTGACTGTTTGGACATTTTTTACTTGAAAAAATTAAGTGCAAAGGAAGTGTAAGATCCGCTTTAACCCGGGGCTTTTTTCCCCAATAGTGAGAGAAGTATAAAGGAATAGCCAAGAGTACATAGCAGGAAGCTCAGGGGGGATGCCAGATGGACAGACGGCAGGATGGATGGGTAGATAAACGAGTGGAGGCCAGGCAACAAGAGGGGAGACTGGGATGGATTCCCATGGGTGGGGACGGGAAGGCAGCCTCGTGATGGAAAGCTTTCAAACTCCTTTCATCGGCTGCCTGAGGACTGGAGCTTTACAAGAGCAAGATGAGCCGGCGCCACTGGAGCTGCTTGGCGCTCTTCAACGAAACCCAGACGCAGAGACAGAGCAGGACCCTATCGCCACTCCACCCACTCCCTGCCCCCGCCCCAAACACCAGCCCCCATTCCTCATCAACCTCAAGCCCGTGACTTTGTACACAGACACATCATAGCAAGGTCTTAGTTGCAGTTGTCTCTCTCTTGTTAGGCGTTACTTTTTGCATTTCTACTGTGATGAGTGAAAAATTCTCCCATTTGTCTTATGAGAATAAGTAATGAAGGTCAAGTACTCTATCACAGCCTTTGATGTTTAGGAATCATAAGCAGATTAAGAGAAAGTCTTTGGTCTTACCAGTCCACACTAAGAGATCGCCGCCTGTAGGCTGAAGGTCTGTCTGAGGACGTCTTCTCTGTTTTGGCCGGACGCTCTTTAAGGGATAGACGATGGGTGAATTTTGAGATCCCTGATTCTAACCTGTGGGACAGAAGAAGAAAAAATGGACCAGAATATGAATCTGTTGATTGGTTTACATGTGGAGCTTGGCCAACTGTTTGCACCATATTCTTTCATCATGTAATGTTCTTGCAAAGGAGTTCAGGAGACGTTAACATCCAGTTATGTCACAGACTTGTCTGCTAAGACATTACTGTCATAGCAGTTTCTCAGTTCTCATTATAAATAACTGCTAATAAGAAAACACACAGAGGGACTGACATTAGTGGGCTTATAATCCGCAGTACTTCTGTAGAAATGTAAATATTCATCCAAGGTTAAATATAGCAGGAAAACACAAATATGTTAGTAAAATGGATTTTCTTATGCCTGAAACTAAACTCAGTTCTGCAGAAATCACAATACTCAGTGGAAATGTAGCCCATGAAGCTGATAAACAGTGTAACAATGCAGTTCCCACAGGAAACATTAGGTTTCAGGGAAAGCCGCATACTTCCTGCCTAAATTTTCTCCAAATCTTTTTCACAGAAAAAAACAAAAAAAACAAAAACGTGAAGTCACACACATTTTAATCTCCTCTACTGGGCTGCCAATGTCCCAGTTCAACTTTTCTCTCAAAATTAAAAACAGGAAATGTAATATTTCTTCCATTCCAGCCTGGGACACATTTGATGAGACTCAGCATTGCAATATTGCTGTGGTAACAGTGGGGACTAATCAAAATGTAATAATATTCTCTATCAAAGAGCCAGGCTCACAGAGGAACACTGCTGGAGCACAGAAGTGTATGTGATGTAAAAATACACAAGACTTACAAAGGAGAGGCCTATATAACTGCAGCCAAACTAGATAAAAATCTGTGGTAAGCCAATGCATTGTACAAAAAAAATTAAACTGTATAATTGAAGGAATTTCATACTGGTCTTGCCATGAGGATTTTTTTTTTTAATTACAGATGATTTCATAAAATGATGTCCAAGTAATGCAGAATTTTTTGCTCACCTAATCTCAAACACATGCTGCTGCAGTTTCATTATGAAATGATAAAACATCCCTAATAATGACTCATACATACTCACACACATACATAGATCTCCTCTCAACCTGAGCCAAAAAGCGTTTTAGTCTCCATGGTGAGCTCTGTTGGAGACAAACTGCAGGGATGGTTGAATTGAGGATAGCACAGTCTACCGGGGTGCACCCTGTCACTCAAACACAAAGCCTGTGTCTGCCATCGCTGTCATTAGTTTATGTGAGATGCTGCAGGAATAACAGTTCACATAAGGCCTTGATAAAACACGATCAATGAGATCGTACACAATAGTTCATGCCATTACTTTAATTTCTGAGCAATGACATGGACAAATGACAGTGTGCTGATGTGGCCCGTGGCGTCTGATTCAATTGTCAAACTGGCATGATGTCACATCATCTCAGAACCTTGTATAATAGTAATTTATACATTCTTGTCACGGACACTGCTTTACTGAGAGCGTCCTGTCAAGTCTAATGCTTCTTTGAGAGACCAATCAGATCTGAGAGAATGATCACGCGAAAAGATAAAATTGGATCAAGACATTTATTGCATCATAGACTTGTAAACATTCCCAGTGGGGTGAGTAAAAGACTGCTGTGACCTTGGAAATTAAAGTGAAACCCTTTTAAAAGTTACAGATCCGTGCCAGCTGGGCATTCTGGTACACTGCTTAGAGCATCCTCCTTTCTGTTTTTAAAAGGCAATATAAACAAAATGAGGTTGATTCACCGCCAAAATTTTATCTCATCCCTCTCTCAAAATGGGCTGAATCCACATCCTTGACAGGCATTATAAATCAATGTGCTCTGAACACCAACTAAAAAAAAAAGAAAACAAAGACAAAAAATGAGTATATTGATTGATTTTATGATCACACTTCACAACAAATATTTCTAAGAAAAGCTTTTCTATCAATATAAAATCTGCAAGCACTTTTTTTCCTGATTGAAATCAACCCTTGAAAATATTCTCTCATGCTCTGCAACAGATTCCTCTTAACACCAGCTGCTCCGCTATAAAGACATTTCCAAAGGCGGAGATGAAAATACATGAGTTCTCATTCAAAATGACCTCATGCTATGGCTTATCTACCCCCAACCCTACTGCCTTCGTTCCCACTCCTACACCCTCAGCTACTGTTTCCTGACCCCGCGCCAGCTTCTCCAAAGAGTTGGTTGACTATGAAGACAAAGAGGCATATTTTCCTGTATGAATCACACAAATGGGGTGTGGGATTTTAGTCAGATGGCGGAGTAACCCCTAATTGATGGTATTAAGCTAGGCTGGGCTTCTTCTTCTTCAAGGGCTTTTAATTAAATTAGTACCACTGCCCTGTGCACGCCAGCCACTGCCAACCATTGATGCTGATGTCCCTTTACATAAACTGTCGACTTCACTGGTCTGAGAAATTCCAATTCACAAATAGCCTGCAGGGGTGATTGTTCATCATCACGGGTAGTTAATAATTGCTTTTGTTTATATAGATCTAATACGTTTGGCCTGTGACCAATACTTACATTAAAAGTTCCATGTAAAACTTCAAACGAACCTTCAGATCAAACACGTGACACAACATGACCATAGGATAATGGCTTCAATGCCATGAAAACACATAGGATCATGACTTCAAAGACATGGGGGCCAGTGGACATAGAAGAGGACTCAGGGAATCCCTTTGAGGGGTTTAGAGGAAAACTGGACATGCGAAGCAGGTGGGTCTCAGTAGAGGGGATCTGCTGGCAACTGGCTGCCTCTTGGTTCAACCCTGGCTCCACCCCATGCAGCTGTCCCTGATAACATCATCACAGCAGGCACACTGTGATGACGCAGTCCCCTTGGAGGCCCACTCAGGATATCCCGGTCGATAATCCTCTCATCAGAATCATATTTTCTCTTTCATTTCCCTGGTGTTGATTACAGTTTAAGAAATCCGACATTTGATTGATAGTTTTTCCTCACAGAATTGAAGCTGGAGGGGGGAGCATCAAGCCAAATACGACCTTGAAGCCTTGTGATCCTATAGACACAACCAAAGAAGCTTTTAACCTATACAATCACCAGGCAAGGGCACCTGCTGAGCTGCCCTGCGCTCTTAGAAGAAAAATCCCATGGGCCTACAAGGCCAGTGTAGGGCATACCTGTATGTGTCAGTCCCTTGTCAGTTTCCATCTCACACCTCAGCCGCTTTGCCCTGCTTTCAATGAACACAGACAAAGGCTATTGAGCCATTTCAGACCACATGCAGAACGGATGCAGATCCCTTGCTGAGCGAAGCTGCACAGCATGTGTGCACAACGGACAGCTGCCCTGCCGTGGGAGCTATGTCTTCTGTCTCTTTTCTATTTGTCTCTCATGTATAAAGTTCATAGTTATAATGTGAAAGAAAAAAAAAACCTCTGAAGTAATATATGTGCAGACTTTATCATCTCACTTCCACCTGAGAGCTTATGCTCATGGCTAATTATATGTGAGCTGCCTTTTTATCTCTTTTATCTTATTTTACTGGAATCAGTTTTACCCTTAAAACCTAAAGATATTTATTTTTATTGTGATGTTAACCACCTGGAAAGAATTTCATAGCATATTTTTATATTGGTTAACTGGACATAAAAGTCCGATCTCATCCTTTTTCATAAAACATCATAAAACAACATATAAAATATGTTGTTTTATTTATCATAAAATCCCATGTCTTCCGTTTTATAGTCCGAGTCACTACAAGATATGATACCTGTTTCTAATATATCCTTCCAATGTGAAAGCTCACCACTGCCCCGCTGCAATGTGACTTAGATTATGATCTTGCCAGCATTAGTAACTTTCCCCAATCCTGCAGCACAAGAGTGCTTTTGTCAGCACTGAATGGCTTGTGCGGTGATACGGAGAAAATGTTGACCTACGCTCGCAGACACATTTCAAGCCCTCACACACACGTTCACACTGTCAATGCGAAGGATCTCTTTCTTGCAAACAGCTCACCTAATGTCACTTTCCCTCCCTATGTTCTGTTGCCATGGCAGCAATTAACTGTTCAGAGGTATTAATGTGCAGCAGCCCTGCTAAAGAACGTATTGTTCTCACTCGCGGTACACAAAGGTATCGACTGTGCACTTTGACCCCGCTCACAGCCTCAGTAACCCACTGCCATCTGAGGGCAGAGCTAAGACTGCGTGGAATTCTAGCAAGACCAGTGGAGCTCAAAGACGTTAAAGCTTATTTACAGTGTAGAAAACAATCTGTTTTTATGTACTATTACTACAAAATTATAAATATTTATAAATTATAAATGGATATTAACAAGTCCCATTCCCCAAGGTGCTAATTATTCAATTTATTATTGCAAAGTACGTCCAAAGTTGTTAAAGTAATTTCTTTGTAAATGACTGACACAAATATAATTTTAGCATTACATCATTAGCATTTTCAAATTACCATAATTTGAATCCTGAATTAATGAGAAACCCTGTTATTTGGAGCTAAAAATTTTCTTGTACTGAATGCACAACTATGATTATTTAATACTATGTTTTGCACCCCACCCCCAAGGATGAAACCATACATTATATTTATATACTTGATTAATATGACAAGCACGTTCTATATAGCCTCTCAGATCATACCGAAGGATCTGTGTGAAACGTGTTCATAAAAAGGGATCCCACTGCAGCCAGCAGAATGCTATGCATTACACAATCTATGTGGTCTGTCTGAGGTCGGGCCGCCCTCAACCACAGATCTTATTTCAGATTACCAAGGCACAGACACTATAGTAAATCATAAGCAAGACAGACAAATACCTGACCTTGTTTCAGCAATTATGGCCAATGGCTGCCTACCTAAAACAACTATTTTGTAAAGGAGAGAAAACAAAGTCCTAGGATTTCTTTCATCTCTGTCTCCTGCTATGGCTTCTTATCCCTGCCAGTGGAACTCTAATACTCCAAAAAGAATGTGGGCACCCGCCCATAAAACAGATACATGCAAATGCAATGGATGCGAGCGCACATGCTTGCAAGAGTGCGCACACGCATGCATTCACAAACGCAGTTTAATTCAGGAACATACCCCTCAATGTGTTTCATTAGGCAAACAAAAAGGCTTTCAGTGGACCAATCATAAAAGGACGCAGCCAAGCTATGAACATTGCTAATTAAAATCTGCTCAAAGAAAGCCTTGTTTTCCACTCACCATCTCCATCCAAACCCATGTCTGTGTGTACGTCTCTCTACATGGTGGAGGCTGCTTTTATTTCACTTGGACTGAGGTTTTACTAATAAAACATACTGATATTTCTTCAAACTAACAAGCTTTTCCTTCAGTTGTGATACGATTACATTATCTGATTTGCTCAAAAGTGTAATGTTTAATCGTTGGTAGCAGTGGGGGTCAATAAATGAGCAGCAATATCACAGCAGTCTGTTGCACAATACCTCATGCACTCTGGAGTCAAATGAATTTGGCTTGCTTCTTCTTACAATAAAACAGTGAAAATAATGCATCAAAACTATACAGTGCATGACTAAAAGCAAGTCAACACCGAGCAAATATGTTGATGAGGCAGGATAATTCTTCTAGAGCCCATATGGGACCAAAGGAGAGGGGAGACATTTAACAGCCAGCTCACTGCCTTGACAAATAAATCTTAACAATAAGTCTCAACTTCAAGTGCTCATGATCTAATCATTTTGCTGCTTGCCAAAGGAAGGGACTCTGTTATCACCCTACACGCATCTCTTCATATGCTGCCCATCCACCCACCATGGTAAACAGAGATATTTCTTTCTCTGCTCTCCTTTCCCTCCATCCCTTCATTTGCACGTCTCTGAGTCACACTCATCGTTTCATCTTCTTTTATTTTTTCAAATGTCTCCCTTTTATTACTCTCTCACTCCTGTTTTCCATGGAGTCGGCACATACAGAATTTGTCAGGGAGACAAAAATGAGGCAGGAATTTGATGCCTTTTTTTTTTCACTTTGGTTGGCTCCCCAGTGGTGTTGGGTTTGATACCATTCCCTCTGTGTCCCCCCTCTGTGTTTGATGTGTGGCATAAGGCTGACTCAACACAGTGAGACAAACCGATGATGGATCTGCACTCAAATTAATCTTGAATTGAGCTGACAAACGCATGGAAGCCAGCGAACTATTAGAGTCTGTAGCTGGAGTACCATACCACTAAGAGAGGAGGGGCAATGTGAGCTGTGCCACAGACAGTTTTCTCTTTCCACTCGCTTTCGGTTAGGTGGGATGAGATAATAATGTGAATGTAATTTGCAGGGAACAGATGTGGGGTAATTTACTAACTATCACCCTCGGGAGATACGGTAACACCCAACTGAACATACAGCACTGTGTACAATATAGTGCCAGCACGACACACCTACAGTGTGACGGCACACACACTATAATGTCCCGTACTTCCCAAAATCCAAGATGAGCAGAGGCATTGACTCATAGGTTTATTAATAGGCCAGCGACAGTATAATGTCCAGGTGTCTGGGGAGCTGAATTTATCTGAATAAACCTGAATTTATCTGAATAAACTCAAACCTTCTACTGTCAGAAATTTACACTATCCTTACAACAGTCACCAGTCACCACAGCACATCACATGACATTGTAACCCACTAATAATTCTGCACACAATCTCATAATTCACCACCGAATCTCCACATAAAACTCCACATAAGACTCCAGCTGGCCTCCTCTAGGACACAGAAAAGCTGATAAAACCTTGTGGAGCCTGGCTCTTAACCCCCTGTATTGGTATACTTAGTATTGCAGCACTATTGTTGGCCTGTAAGGGTTCATGCCTCAATGTTTGCTTGGCTAAAGGGTGAATGGAAGGCAAAGCAGTGAATATGAGAGTGTGCATGTGTGCCAGTCTGAGCACATCTCTTTGTAATTTGCAGTAAATGTGCTATCATTTAAGTGAATGAGTCTGAACAGCTTATGTGAGTCCACGGTTGTGGATCTGTGTGCCAGCCTTAGTTCTAAACTGAGGCTTTTAGAGGCCTGGCCTGACAGAGGTGGACACCCCTCTGGTATTATGTTTATGGCCTTGAAACAGCTTTAAACACAGACACACACACACACATGCACACACAGGGCACCCCGCGTTCCCCCATCAACCCACAATTGAGCACGGCGTCGAGATTCCAATCAGGGTTGAGCCAGCAGACTGAGGGGATTATTTATGCTGGAAAGGAGAAGGGAACCTCGAGGAGGGAGAGAGATGTGTGCGTGTTGCTCACATTTCTATACTTATGAGAACCTAAGATTCTAACTTAAGGTTAGGAAGTTGAGGAAAATTCCCCAAATTGAAAATTTTTCCAGTCACCATTTAAAAAGCTAATTAATGGTTAAACCTTGGGTTCACGGTTTAAGTTGCTCGGACTCGGTTGAGGTGCGGGAAAGCGTTAAGGTTAAGTAGTTGGTGTTGGGCAGTAGAAGCTAGGAAATACACATTCACATCCACATCCATACAAACAAATACCCCATTCACACAGCAAAAATGAGGTGGTTTGAACCTGCATTATATTCGGACTGGGACTTCAGTTTAATGTTGCTGAGGAGGTTTTAATGTCATTTCAGGGAGCACTAAAAAATGTTGTAATGTTGTAAACACACATTTCTCACTTGACGGTTTACGAGGAAGGCCTTTATGTAGCATTTGTTATGGTCTTGCTGAGGCTAAGGGCAGGAAGTAATGGTGCCATGATGCCATGTTGAATCCTTTGCAGATTGTCTCATTTGGGAGAGAGATGGAGGTTCGTCTTACTTGCTACTGTAATGGGAATTTAGAACTGCAGTAAACGCAGAAACTGAAGCTGGCCACCACCATGGATCCTGCTGAGCAGCACCAGTAACATTTTTTAGGTTAAGTGGAGGACAATGCTGTGGAATCACTTGGTGAGGAAAAACAGCAAACTTAAATCCAAAATATCTACATGGGACCTTAGAATGGTGATTGCGGTTGAAATGCTGAGTTGACTTGTTTGTACCAAGATCAATATAATCCTGAAATCATATTTGTAATATTGTAAGCCAGCAAACTCCAGAGTGTTGAGATGTTTTTGGGAAAACTGATCAAATTTTGATGTGTGGTTTCAAACTGGAGGGAGAGGTTTGGTAAAGGATTCAACTTGTTGTGCAACATAATAGAAAGACATTTTCCCCGAGAACTCCCTCAGCTCATGTGGTTGTGAAGATGGAGTGTTTGTATGTTATGTTGTTACATGTGTGCGTGTGTGTGTGTGTGTGTGCATGTTTTTGCATTTTAAGTCAGAATGGAAAAGGCTATGCTTCACAGAATAACTGTGTTCAAGTACTCCAAATTAAGCTCTCTTTCTCCCTTTGCATCTCTCTCTCTCGTACAAACACACACACACTTATGCATGCACACACACAATTATGGCCAGGATGCCTTACCAAAACAATGGCTGTCTCTGCCTGCTCAGTTCTTTGGCCTGGCAGCCTGCTCTTGGGAAGTTCTCAAACAACCCAACATCTCTGCAGCCAAACCACATCAAATAAGCACACACACACATGGATAGAGGCATAAATGCCGCTAACATTCACACAAGTGTACACTTTTCATGTTGTGAAACACACACTGGATCAACAGCATGGGTACAAACACACACTCTGCTGTTGAGAACATGCATGCACGCAAACACACTAGATCAACTGTACAAATAGTCACACACTCAGTTAGTGAGCCAGCAGCAGTCTCCGTCGGGCCCGCTGAGTTAGCTCCCTCTCCTACCACCATTACCACTATTGTAAATACCCCTCAATATGTATTTACACTGGGATTTTAGACCTCTGGAAAAAAAATGAGGTGAAAAGGAAAAAAAACGGCTGGAAAAATGAAGGAATGTGTTTCACGTCGGTCAGACAACAGAAACCCTCAGTCCTTATTATCGTTCTGCTAGAATTTGCCTTGGATTGTTCCTCTGGGGGATGAGATAGAGTAGTGCGGTGGGTCTTCTCTCTGTATCTGTGCAATCTCTTTTCTCTCTGTTTGTCACTTTCTCTTTATTTCCAGCTGATGCAAAAAGCAGGGACAGAAAGACACAAGGGAAAAGCTGACTAAATTTATTGAGAGTGATTAAAATTACAATTTCTCTTCTGAATATATGTTAATTCTCTTCTTATACAAAATTACTTTTAATGGCATCACACCAGGGTTTCAAAGAGTCTGAATTAGTTTGCAAAGGACAGTTTCAACATGTTCAAGATATTCATAGTTTAAATGACTAATTCCTTCTTCTTTTTTCTCTCTCATCTCTTGTCCTCTGACCGGAGACATGAGACACTGTGTTTGATCAGCCCCATTCAGGCCAGTCTGTACCGTAAGCTGAATGAAATTAATAAAACCTGTGATGTCATCAGCACCGGGCCGTGAATTAAATCCTGCGGCACCTGTAACCACGGCAACAAGCAGCGACTGCTGGGAGGCAAAGTCCTTCAACTGTGGGGAGCGTGGCAGTAAAACAACAGCAACAGGGTCTGGGGCGCAGTAAAAAGAGTGAGGGGAACTGAAGGAACTGAGGTGAGAGTCTGAGTGTTAGCTCAGCAATGCAGGGGGTCATGAAATATCAGGGTGGTGATGTGAGGTGTTAAAAGAAGACAAGATAAGTCTTATGCTTCGAAGCTAAGGGGTTTTCATGACAAATTTTGAAAATATACTAAAGATTTTTAGAAAATGACGGATGTATACCTCTTTCCAGAGACGCCTTTTCTTGCATAAATATTCAATCTAATATTAGACAAAGAAACACTTGATTCAGTGATTAATTTTACTGATTGATTGATAAACTGATCCATTAAATCCACTAATGCGTTAAAAGTTTTTTTTTCAAGCAGTGTGAATATGTTTTCCTTTAACTGCTGGGAAAGTTATTCTTCATCTCTTTGGAAGTGTCTGCAGGTTCACTTTATTCAACACTATGGATAATATATAATGTAGACAACATTTCCCAGATGCCTCTGCAGGTTTCTAGGTATTTTACCGTAAAGCAACTAATAAATTACACTGAACTAGAATATAGATGTATAGATATACAAAACATAGCAAGGCACATAGTTGGTGAACAAATATCCCCTATTACTCACTTTAAGTTGTTCTATCTCACATACACATACACACACACACACACACCTACGTCACCCCCATATGAGAACAATTACATGGTCTGCTCCCGTGAATAAATTAGTCTAATCAAGTTCTCTCTTCCCTGACATCCGTACCTAAATCCCTTGCTCCATGAAAAAAGAAAAGCATCCCCTCGCTTCCAAAGACAGTACCCCATCCTTCCATTATTCCTTCCTTCCTGTACCGTCTGCACCCAGCATGAGCAGGAAAGACGAAGTGAGAGAGATGAGATAAAGTTAGGAAAGAAAAGTTTGCCTTTACTACAGCACAGTGCTGATGAGGTGATCATGAGAAATAAAACAAGTGCAAAACCGCAGATGTAATTACATAACTATTCAAAGGCAACTTTAACTTACGGGTTTTGAGCTGCTTTTTAAGGGGTGTCCCCAGTGTGTTTACAAAGGTCTTAATTCCAAAGAGAGAGAGAGAGTTTAAGAGCCACAACTTCAAAAGTAAAGTCAGCTTTGGTCTTAAAGCTATTTCAAAGCTGGAGCAATGAACAACTAGCAAGCTGTTTAGTTTAAATGTTAATTTAAATGATGAAAACTGACAAAATAAATTCATAAACGACAACAACAGCAAGAAAGATATAAAACGATAATCAAAAAATCTCTGTCTTGATGAAAATTTATTTAGACATGTCATTTGTGAATGATCCAGCGATTTCCTGCTAAGGCACAATAAATGAAAGTTGCAAAGGAACAAAATGGAACAATGAACCAGCAATATTCCTTCATTACTAAGAAGAGAAGCAAATCAAGTCCTTGATAGCAATAAGGGAAATAGCCTGACAGGGGCACAAATGAGCACTGGCATCATTTCATCCGCAATAGGATGCAGGAAATGACTGAATCTTTTATGGAATTTAAGCAACCATATAAAATCACTCTGTTGACATTTTGAGGCTGAGCATAACTAAATGTATTTGACATATTAAAGATAGGATATACCTACGGAACGCAGAACAAAAGGCAGAATAAGAGCCAGGACAGAGCGGAAGTGATTGTTAATAAAGTGGTGGAGGAGATAATACAGATGGGATATTACAGAACATGCACTAATACTCAGTCATAGAGGCAAACACACACACACACACTGATTCTGAGATGAAAACTATATGTGTGTGTGTGCATCCTGTTTGCTGTTTACCCCACTGTATCCGCTCACTTATACTTGTTCACGTTTCTGCTGCCATAAATCAACGTGTGGCTGAGTATACTGAACACTCCTCTTTCGCTCCTTCTCTGGCCGACTCTCATTACTTGACATCCCATGATGACTCCACTGGGTCTTCAGTACAGATGCTTGTCTCCTGGCAACCGATGTCTCCCATTATGGCACACTGAGCACTCACTGTGCCAGCACACCTGGCATATCAGATACTTCAGATACGTATATGATAAATCTATGATGGAGAACATGTCCCACTGTTAGTGATTACTGGACAAACACACAGTGTGCGCACTCACACCCACACGGACAGTGTCCAACCGTTGTGATTTTCACTATTACTTTGACTCAGACTGATTACGTTTTTCTATTTTTTGTTTGTTAAAGATCCACGTCCCCAAAAATGCAGCTGGGTTTAGGACAACACACACAGACACACACACAAATCTCACATGTTGCGCATACACACTCATACGAGCCTCCACGTTTTGTTGGGAAAGGCCTGTTGCTATGAAACCATGTGAGCACAGACAGATTAAATGCACAGCTGAGAGCTGTATTTTACTCAAGAAAACATATGATCACATCTGAGAGGGCTTGCACGAAGTTAAACAATCGACGGTTTAAAGGGTACCTGGGTGTCTGAGACAACTTGAATGCACTCAAGGGGAAAATAATCAAGATTACACTATTGATTTGAAAGAAGCTTCAATTCAAAGCAATAGTGTAGCTTTAAAAGGCAGACACCTAACATAAAATCTTCTAATTGGTTAACTGGCTAACTGCTCTGAGGTGAGGCATCCTGAAATGTCCTGGACTGAGATAAACAATTCACACAAGAAAACTCTGCACTGCTGTTAGGAAGAAACAAACAGGAGATAGATACGTGGTGAAGATAAGTATGGGTGTCCATGGTTTTGGTTGCTGAGCAACTAAAATATACAGCTATTTTTGTTTAAGTTCCCGCCCCACTTGTCTTTCACAATGCGCCCATCGTGACTTCAGAGTGATATGCAATGCACCTCAAATGTTGGATTAGTTTATATATTTTTTACACTGTGATCCCAGATGTGCAAAAAAAAGACACATTTTCCTTTAAAAGGCTTTGTATGTATCTGATCCTATTATTGGCCCCAGCATACTACAATAAGAGATGTTACTGACAAGCACAAATAGTAAAATTAGTAAAGCTAATAGTCACTGAGAGGCTGAGAGTATATACTCTCAGTGGCTTGTTTGTACCTTTGCATTAACGGCTACTAGCAGATTAGCAAACAGAGAAGCCTCTCACTAAACTAAATATAGAATGGAGGAAATAAAGATATATCTCAAATAAAGACCTCATCCTCTCTTGCTGTTATATTGACCAAGCAATCTTCATCTATTAGTGTGTTTTGTTGAAGTTAATCTCACATAGCAAGAAGGTCCTAGGTGTGACTCACAAATCCACAAAATGTGTCATGGTCAAGGTATCACTTTCTAGAGGCACCCAGAAGCACCCGGGGGCACAGACAAGACAAACAAATTCCTTTTTACCTCCACAGAGGAACCAAACTTCTGTCACGATTTCACAGAACTGATTTTCAGTAGAACAATGCCTGGGAGTGCTTTTGTCCCATGTGGCAAATGAAAGCAGATTCCTATTCTGACCAATGCAAAAAGTGCCATGCTGAAAAAAACTGGAATGACTGAGAAGTATTACTGTTATGGAACAGATTATGGGTCAGGCTTAGACAGACTTAACTTGCTTTTCAAACACATGCACACACACATTGGAATTCGCTGGCGTCTAAACACAGATGAATCAGGTCAAACTCTTTAAGAACTTGGGTTACCTTGAAAAACTACTGAAAACTGAGCTACCTGGTGTTCTTCTCTAACCACAATGACACATTAGACACAATCAGTTAAGCTAATGAGGTAAGTAAGCCAATTAATGGGTTCGATTTTCATGGCAACATACTGTATTTGTCTTACATAACTCAAGATTAGAATTAGGAAACTTGCAATTTGCTGTTGCAACAAAAAAACAACCAAAACAAACTTAATGGAACAATGAGTTTAGTTGTTTTTGCAGCCAAGTGTGGCATTACACAAACTCTCTGGGAGCCAGTGATTTTCAGTCATGTCCACATCTTTGGTCTCTTTTCCTAAACTAAAATTAGGAGGGGAAATTAAATATAGACAAAAGAGAAGAAAGAAAGGATGGATGGGAGGATGTATAGGAGGGTGAACAGGTGGGACTTACTTCTTGTGCTGATTCTCCTTCCGGTCAGCAGAACCCAGACTCTGTAAATAATGAAAAGAAAAACATACAGTCAATTCATGGCTTAACTTGGGATTGGTCACAGGACATATGCAGTATACATGTACACGTATGACACAATTCTTCTTGTATTTATTTACACCCATGTAGGCTCGGCTGAACAAAAAGCCTCAGATGGCTTTTTCCAGCCACCTAAAAATGTCCCACAATAAGACTGGCGGGCACTGCATATCTGGTAAACAACTGAGATTTGAATTAAGGAAAAAAAACAATCTCTAATTAGTATAATAATAATAATAATAATGAGAAGTTATTACAGGCAGAAAATTCTGTGTGAGCCTCTAACAAGAAACATTTAGTTAAGGGTCTGCAAAACGCACTGCCCAACTCGGCAAGTTGATTAACATGAAAAACAATCCAGTTACACAAACAAAAAGACAGAGATTTCCTGCTTTCTCCCTTTATTGAGTTTGGTTTATTACAGTTGAGGTGACCCACAGTTAAAGTATTCTCAATGTGCCCGCTAATCTGGACATTTACCTTCAAGGCAGCACCAATCAAATGATCAATGTGACCCTGTAAGAGACAATTACATGGGTAATAACCTTGTCTCCAGTGAAAAATAATTTGCTCCCTAGCTACAATTACAAACAATTATCCAGTGGATTTACTTTATTCACATGCATTCATCAAAATGTGATGTCTGTGTGCATGTGAATGCACTGAATGAGAAAGTGAGCATGAGACGAGTGTACCAGTAAAAGCCATTTCCCTGATGATGAAGTCAACTGAGTTCACAAACTCAAGTGCAAAAATAATACTTTCCTGCCAGCGCTGCTCAACAGGGGACGTTTGAATACATCCTTCCGGCAGAGGCACACATGCACAACGTGCACACACACACACAGACACAAAAACACACAAGAGCACACACACACATACACATGGTATCCCCCTGTTGTCCACAACTTCTGGAGGTGTATAGCTCTCAGAGGTGACACATGCTGAGACAGACAGAAGTGGGCACGTAACACACATGGACACCCAACACATACACACACATAGATAAATACAAGCGCACACCCGCAACTGGCCTGAGGCTGGAGACATTTTTGGAGTGAAACTGTGTTGCTGTTTTGCATTTTCATCTTTGCCACGGAGGCTAATTCAAGCTACTTAAATGAGGGGCCACCCCCCACCATGCTCCATCACCAGCAGCACCTTGGGACGCAAAGAAGCGCCTGAACCTCTTTGTGACTGGGCCAAACCACTGCTGTCAGTCATTTGACAACATTATCTACTTGTAACTTAGTGTACCCCATTGCATGCACTTACCAGTAAATCTGATGAAAATCTGATGTAAGTATTCTCTGTGCTATAAACTAGAGTGAGTACTTGTCTAGAGGTAGTGACTGGTTGGCTCATTTAACCCAAAAATATAATCCAGGTGAGTAATTTATAAGAGGTGCAAATTGGCTTTAATTCATGAAATCCATCTTAAACTCATGCTAAACAAAAGTAAATGCAATGTGATACAGAATCACATAAACCTTCTAAAGAGTAGATTGACTGAATCTATTTTCCTGATTAAATCCTGTCGCTGAATGCATTGGTTTACTGTAGACAGGTTGCTATTACATTATGTGGCCCCAGCTTGGTCAGCCCAGAACCCTCTGTGAGATAGTGGCTCAGGCCTGGATGCCTGGATTTCAAGATGGTGAACATTCATTAAAAGGAAAGCTGCTCATCATGCAAACGTTTTCAGGCCTCTGTATTTTTGTTTGTGTTTTCTGAAGCTTGGAAAAATGCATTATCACTTTACAGCTATTTGTAATGACTGTGTATGACAAGTGTCACATGACCTGCAACTGACTGTGGCCACAACGTCCAAATCCCCTCACATTTAAGCTCTGTTACTGGGGGACGTGGGTGCAGGCATTACATGTGTCTAATGCTTTTCTGTGACTTCCATGACCGTCAAAGTATTTGAGTGGGACAGTGCGAGTGTGAGTGCATGCTGAAAAAGAAGTGAGAAAAAGGCATTCCCTCCTTTTGAATCTCAAACCAAACATCAGAGGGAACTGCTGTTTTGAGCACGAGTGTGTGTGCATGCGTGTGTGAGTGTGCTTTTATGTGAGAGGCACAGTGACATTTTGACCAGCAAGTGACACCTCTACTCTGACGTTTGGAGTGTGTGTGTGTGTGTGTGCACGTGCTTTTATGTGTGCAGTGCAGTGACATTTTGACCAGCGATTGACTTCACTGTGTGTATACGTTTGCATACGGGTTTCATCCTCCTGGTGGGGACAGGATTTGGCATACAGAGTGACTGACCTTCCACCTTCCAGCTCCCCCACAGTGCCCTCAAGTAGTGCCACCCTGCCAGGAGCAGGTGGGTGTTCTTCATTTGAAAGGTAGGTCTGTGGGTGAGGTGGCGGTGCTTGTATGGTGTTTCATAACTATTTCAGAGCAATCTAAGCCAGACAATTGTGGCTTAACAACATTACTATGCCAAATAATCAGTTACAATAACTTTCTCCTTCTTCAAATATCAATATCAATTACATACAGAAAACATATGAGTCAAAAACAAGTATATGTATGTATATGAGATTTTAAGTTTTTCCCAGTCAGGTCCAAATTGAAAATCCATTAGGTTTTCTAGAAAATTGTACATTTCTAGTTCACAGTGCATCCATTGAAAGTAACCTGTATTATAACAATGACAGCTTCTGTTGCCATGTGACTTTCATCGCCCATCAATCCGTTTCTCTGGATCTGATCATTAATTGACAGTGTTTTGTTCGTACATACACCAGCTTCTCACAAACTTGGTTCACGGTGTTTGTTCACCTTGTCATCTGCACTCTCTCGCCTCCATCCACCTCTACCCTTTCAAAGCACAGCTAACAATCAGACTAGAATAGGAGGAAAATTCAAATCAGGACTAATGGCTCATGTGTAACCTTCGCCGCTCATACAAAACCTTTCCCTCATCACGAATCTTGCATAATTTCTGTAGCAGTACTCAGTCTTTATACTAACCTGAGACAAAACAAAAAGCATGTTTCCATAGATAATGGTAGCACGAAATATCACACCTGATGACTAACAGAGCTTTTCCTAACACCTTACTCAATTATCTTAATGATGGGGGGAACGCATGGAAGACAGTTACATGGCATTAAATGATAAGTGTAGGACATGTTTCTGTCAAGCTGTACAGTAGACGACAACAGCTTAAATTTTTGGTGTTACAAAGATAAGTAGGGATATGTGTTGTGCAAACAAAATTTTAAAAAAGAGTGACATGGAAGGGATTTAATTTGTCCAATAATAATAAATATGTAAGAATCAATCATTTAGTTAGTCAAACTCAAATCATTCATCAGATTTCAGTTTTACCCACAGGCTTAGGTAAGTTCGCATCTTTCTTAGAGTGTGTGTAAATGGAAGCAGGTGTGTGAGTGAATGCATGCCTTTACAGCAGGTACCAAAAAAAAAAAAAAACACCAACTTGGCATTCCCTCACAGCTTTGAAATTACGGTGACAATATATGCTGTATTCTTGCCAAATCCCTCAAAAGCATAATCCCCTTAACATGTGTTTCTTCAAATACTGACTCATGAGCAAATTAAAAAAAAACCCAAAACAACACAAGCACTAACACACACAAAAACACCATTATATCTGCTAAATACCTTCACTTTGCATCCATTAATTCCAGCACTCACACATACCTGTGGAGTGCAACCCAGTGAACCCAGTCGGAGAACGTTACTCCACTCTCCCTGTCTTCTTTTTCCCTCTTGCTTCCAAAGCCCAGAGTCCTCACTGTGGTGTTTCAGCGACAGCTCTAATTGCTGTTCACCTGTCCAACTTCTGATCTTTAGCTCTGTTTCCCTCCCTGCCTGTCTAACTCTCTATTTTACTCTCTTTCTATCCAAAGCTGTTGGTCACACGAAGGTTTTGCGAAGCTTGCTCCGATGGTGGCTGCTACCGCCACTGACTTGTTGTACTTTAATTGTGGTTGCTAGGCGATAAGCTTCTCCAATTCTGCACACAGTGAGAAGGGGAGGACAGGAGAGACGGGGGGTGGGTGGTGGTGGTGGGGGGGGTGGCGGGGGGTAGGAGGAAATGCTCATTATAGACGCAGTAGCCTGAAGAGAATGATCGGCGGGAAGGAGGGGGAAGGTTTACAGGAGGGGAAGAAGAAGTTGTGCAGATGAGAGACATGGACAGATGGAGGTGAGAGGACCTCATAGCAGGTGCACTTCCTTGTTGTTACTCTGGGGACCACCTTATGCAACTTAGAGCACTTAAGCTGGTGCAACAGCACACTTAGAGAATTTGACATTAAGTGCTTTAAATGGACAAGCATTTAAAACATCTCTATACACACACATTTCTGTGGCTCAGATGACTTTTTATATGTAATTTTTTTTTTGTTTGTTTGGGTTGGTCTTGGTTTTATGCTCAGTATATATAGAAAAAAATTGAGACTACAGAACTGTTTTGTAACCCACCAAGATCTAGAGTCAGCAGTAAATAAACACTTAGCTAATTAGCTATTTGCACACTTTGCCACAGCTCAGTGGGGCTAATTACTGTCTTTCATGTACATGTGTCTAAAGCTGACGAACTGCCCAAATTAGCTTTTTGTGTATATTAAATTATCCATGTACTATAAGGTTTACTTTGAATGGAATCTCACACCACTGGTATAGTTGTTAGAATGATGAGCATTTATATAAAGTATGCAAGAACAAAAATTTGGCAGTTAGTCCTCAGCAAACAGTGGCTGATAATAAAAAGTAATATTTTAACATGATTCCAATATGTCATTGTTTAAATATATGTTGATAATCTCATGAAAAGCCAAAAGATTTGTTCTGAACTATACTTCTGACCGTCAAAGGCACAGTGAGAGTGGATGAGTTCAATCATTTCAACATGTAAATGATCTGTCAAATTGATATTAGATCGAAGCAGAATTCTTTTCCCACAACAAAAGCGATTACACCCACTGCAGCATGAGTAACATTTCTGCGTCAGAGTACAGATGCAGAGATGAAACTGGTAAAACACACACCTTTAGCAACAAAAGATGTAAATGAGCAACATCTAAGTTGTAGCAACATCTAGCAGCTGTGCAGAGGGAATAAAATTCTAGTAGAGTATTTTCACAATGGCAAATGGATCACAACATGCTTATGCTGTAAAGTGTTTTCACCAGGTGCCTGCTGTCAGGCAGTGACCTAAAGGTGCACTGTCTGTGCTGGCTGCTGGGCACGTAATGACGAGTTCTTGACCCACATGTTGAGTTTAAAAGGAGCGTTAGACACACGAAGACCTGCATCCAGGCAGCACATGTGGAGAGCATTGGTTACCACCAGCAAGCAAATCATGCTTCTTCTTACAGTAACAGCCCACACACTCAGACCTTTTAGCTCTGGTGCGCGTCAGTATAAATCAATTTAGCAATGAAATCCACATTGTGCTTAGTGGCTGGTGACCTTTAGCGTGACAGTGGGTGACTGCTGTGGGTAAGGCTCTGTGTGTATATGTGTATGTATGACAGACCATATGTGAGTGTATGATGTATTCTGACTCACTGCATGTTGTCTGGCTGTGGGCACACACAAATCTCTGCCACCTCATTGTCCAGTGAGTACTGTGCAGCCTGAGCACAGACTGGTATAGAGAACATTACTCATAGCTGGTGGAAATGTCAAACATGCTGGCATTGCTCTGAAAGGATACACAGGAAATACTGTCATGCTTTCTTTTTTTACCCTCCCATTCCTACTTATGTCCATCCATCCCTCCGCCCACCCTTGCTTTCCTAAACAATAAAATCCACCTGCCCAGGGCTGAGACTAGAGGAGATGCAAGCACCCAGCATGCACCTCTGAGGGGGCCGCAGCAGGTCGTCCGAACACCTGTCAGTCAGGAGAAGATTTTCTAATTATATCTCACACACAATTACACACACGGCCCGATGCATGCAAATACACACTCACACACACGCACGTCTCCACATACATATTTAGCAACCTCCTTGAAGGTCTCTCAGTGGGTTCCTAGTGGCCTTTCAGTGTATCCTTCTTACACAGGCTCCTGGGATAAGAGTGTGACAGCTGGCATCAGGTAACACACTTTGCACTGGCAAGCCTCCAAATAACAACAATATTACTACTACTTATAATAATAATAATTACAACTATTTAGGTGAAGTTGTAGTCATTTAACTACGGTTAGACCAAAAGTGTGATTCATTGTGAATATTCTGAAATATACAGTAACTTACAGACAAGTGTTAGATGTTCGACTGTGCTATTTAGACTAAAAAAATGAAGCAGTTTTGAGATACAACTCCTCCAACACTGCGCCCAACAAACAATTATTGGCCAGTAAATTAGCCAAACTGTGACCTTGATGACATTTACGGCTATCTGCTGTTCCTTTTGGTAGCTGTTACATCATCGAGGTCAGAGCATTTCTACTGCTTAATGGATTCCCAGATTTGTTTGGACTGAGGGCAACGCTCTGAATGCTGTGGTAACAAAGCACAACCCAATTAGAAACAACATCTCATAGCACTCAACTAAGGGCCTACGCATCTGGGTTGGCAGAAAGAAAAAGAAGGACAAGAAGGTGAAAAAGAGGGGGAGGTAAAAAGAAAAAGGAAACAGTTCAAAAAGAAATAAGCTGGAGTCAAACGGGAGAAAGAAAGGAACAGTGGTAAAAAGAAGCCAGTTAGGTTGAAATTAAGTATGCATGTACAGAACAGTGCTTCTTGGTATAATTATATCCCGACATAAAAAAAAAAAAATTTCAAAAATCACCAATAGGTATTTCTGGGTTTATACAAATGTTTCTTAAGCCAAAGTGTTCAAATAATTTACTGTGCAAACAGAATACAAACAGTAATGTGCTCAATAAATGTCAAACAAAAAACGCAAGAATGATGTGGAGCTTACAAAGGATGTAAACAGTGTGGTCTGTCTTTCTTTCTCTCTGTCTTTCTTCCTTTCTTTCTTTCTTGCATTAATCGGTTTTCCACTCTGGTGTTAGACAGGATTAATAGGGCTCTTAAAAACTCAGACACTTCTGAGGCACAGGAAAAAAAAAGAGGGTGAGAAAACAGATGACAAGGGACGAGGGGGACTGACAGACAGATATATTACATCAACAGAAGAACAAATGGACAGAAAGACAGGATGGCTCACCAGGAAGAAATATGAAAAGGGAGATGGCAAGTCAGACAGGTACATGTGCAGGTGTACACAAAGAGGGACAACTACAAGATGACTGAAAGAGAACGCTTTAGTTGGCATCACACGTGCATGTGTTGTGCTTCCTGATTTCACTGACCAATCAAAACATGTCAACAGCACTGGGTGATGAGAGAGTGACAGGGTGGGTCTTCTATCCCTCTGTCTAAATGTCTCCAGTTTTACAATGTCATTATTTGTACAGGATTCCCCCTCCCAAGTCTTGTGGTCTGGGGACCAAAGGGACCAAAACATGGCTCATAAATCAACGCAGCAGAGAGAGAGACTATGGATATTTACCCATAAATCACTGCGGCGGAGCCACCTACAATCAGACTAATGGGGCTGGAAGACGTGCTGTCATCCAAGCCATGATGTCACCAAGCCTGAGCCTGTGGGTGTTAATGTTGGTGGTGGGTCTCTGGTTCTGTGTGTGTGTATTGGGGGGTATGCCTGCATATGTGGCTGTGGGTCTCTTGATATGTGCATGTATGTGCACGTGTATGTAGGGGAGGGGGGGTGTCTGAGTATGTGGTGGTCGGCCTACGGCTGTGCTTGTGTAAGTGTCTGTGGTAAGTGTGTGTGTGTGTGTGTGTGTGTGTGTGTGGTGTATGTGGGAGGTGGGATGTCTGTTTATATGGATTTGTGTGTACTGGGGTGGCCAATGTGTGGGTGCGTATTTGTCTGTCAGTATATACTTTCATCATGTCTCTGCACTTATGTACATGTTACATTGGTCTATACACACTCACATAAACACATACACACACACACACACACACACACACACACACACACACACACACACAGGTATTGTACATCCCAGACTGGACCTAACACACACTGACATACAGATGCACGCACACACACACTGGCCTTGTGGTTAGCGCTGGCTTACAATGGGTGTGGGATTCCATAGAGAAAATCTAAACAAGTCAAGCGGTTAGCACGGGTCTGCCACGTTTCCACACAATGGCGCTCATTGACATAAATAACTGAGGACTTTGTGAAATGGGACACCCATTAACTTCTCCTCCACAGATAATTGCCCATTAGATCTTGGAAGAGCACTGGATTGAGAAATAACTCCACTCTGACGCTAAATGCAACTTGTAATAATAAAAAAGTCACATTGTGAAAGAGGCCTGGAATCCGTTAAGATGGGCTGGCTTTTTGTACTATCATCCAGCCAAGCACTTGGATTATCAACAAAGCAAACTGTGGCTTGTTGTAGGAGCTCTGCAGTCTGTGCCTTTGCTTAAGCCGTGCTTTGAACATGGAAAAGATGATGACAACAAGGGAAAAAGAAGACAAAGAAAAAGAGAACTGCAAATTAGAAAATAAGACTGACAGGCAAGAATAAAATATTGTAGAAGAAACTGAAAAACGTAGTAAAAGAAACAGAAGCAGAATAGTGAAAAAAAAAATTGGTAGATTGGGAAAGAAACGGAAGAAAAATAAGAATTGCATTTCGTATTGAAAAGTAAATGAAGGCAATTACGATGACTAACAGATGCCTGCAATGCATCCGGTACTGATGTCACTCATGACGCACACAGTTTACTTATAGACACCAGCAACAACAACTTTCACCTGGTATGAATCAGAACGCATGGTTTTGTTGTCAGGCCCGTATTTTCTTGTAAATTGATGTGTCTGTGTCAGCCCTTCACTTCCACTTACTGTCATCTGCCTCACTCCGTGCGCATGTTCCTATCTGTGCATGTCACAACAGTGTGAGGAAAGGACAAATGATACGCACTGACATGACTCATTCATAAAAATCAAATACCTCCTGCCTACATCCTCCAGGGCATACTGTACCACACACATTACTATAAACAGACGCTCACAGCCACACAGGGTGGACCGATTTTGATGTAAGATCTGACGACGGTGATTATCAGCATATGACTCTACAGATCAAGTCAGGGGTTGGGAACAAATCCACAGGCGGTGACACATCAGTGAGGAGGCTGATCTCTCCTGTCCGCATTTTGTGTCAAATTCTAGATTTAACGGGATTCACGCAATTCACATAAGTCATGACGTTCCTGTACTAACAGTAACTTTCACACACGTGTTATTTGTTGCTCGACAATCAGACTGACATACACACAGACACAAATGGAAACACACACACACACACATATATTCACTCCACCTACACATGCCAATGGCCATGGCTCTATTTATTTTCCCTCATTAGTTTTAAATGGCCCATCCAGACGTTACTGTGGCCCCTGCTTTTAATCATTGAAGAGAGCTCAGCTCAGCGCTGGCTTCGTCCTCTTTGATGTCCATTGCCAGTCCGCCAGCCAACCAGCGAGCCAACGTCTCTCCTCCCTTCCCTTTCTGCTACCGCGAACAGCAGCCCACTCTGCTGCACTTTGCAAAGCTGTTTTCAGATTGAGTCATACATCCATCAAAATGCCATAATAAGTATTCAGATCTCTTTTTAATTACTGGGACTTAAAGTGTATTGAGATGAGAAGGAGAGAAATATTTATATAAAATGTTGTGTGTCTACAAAACGTACTGTACGATCTTTTAGAAAAAAAGAGAGACACCAGAAACAGACTGCTGCAGCACACGTGACTAAAATACACATATTTAAAAATGAAATGCTTCACTAATGTGAAGGGTTAATCAAAGATTTGTAAAGTCCTTACCCAGCACCAAAGTATGAATTATGACATTGTTAGTCAAGCTTGGGTGCTTTTTTACTGTATTGTCATTTACGTGTTTGCTGATCTAGATGGACAGCAATAGCGATAGCAAGGACCTACTGTACGATTGTAATAAGAGAAAGTTCCCATCCGCTTCTCATTGACCGAGGCTGGCCTCTCATTTGAGGTGGCTGGTCGCTAGATTAGCTGCCAGTCAGCAGTTTTATTTTTAGGACTTCCGCTATGCAATAATATTATTAAACTGCAAGCACTGAGACTGAGACTGAGACTGAGGCTCAGTATCAGTATCAGTATTAGTACAGTTATCTGTCTGTCTAATAGCAAAAATGTCTTAAATGAGAGGTTCAAAGGTCAAACAAAACATTTATTGTGTTGGGAATTGTAATTATTTTTGTGGTTTGCAGATATTAAACTGCGCTAGAATGAAAGGAACAGATGTTTGCTCTGATTTGAAGATGTTCTGTTTGATTTTTTGTTAATAATGTTCTTTCTTTTGATAACTACCAGATAACTATCTTTGTATGACAGCTCATGACTCTTCAATGATGTCATTGTCAGAGACTATTGACTACTAAAATACGTGTATTAACGTTTAAAACCTTTTTCCTACCCAGACATCCACAGAATAAAGCTTTGGTGAGAATGGTGTCCTTAAGTGACCAACTGACTGCACCAAAAGGTTCATAGAAGTCCACTCAGGAATCAGCTTCATTAAATGCCAAGAGGCGATACTTGAAGATACACCTCTGACTCTGCTTTGATTTCAGCCGGCTGCATCAGTTATGACATTTATTTTGAGTTTCTTTCAGGGAATTATTTATGGTTGTTTGATGAACTGATGTATTCCACTTGTGTAAGTTTCCATGAAATAAATATTTGTCTGTACAGCGTCTTCAAGGGTATAGAAAAACCATGTGTGCATGTTCTACATGATAACAGGGGGTCGGGCCACAGACACTAGTCCAACAGCTAATAAGAAATGACTGCTGGCAACGATAGCACTTCATTGTGGTCGATGGCTGGACTCGTGCCTCCATTCATTACAAGTGAAACACCGTAATAAAGAGAAACAAGTGGTGACTAATGGGAAATCACAGTCAAAACAGTCTGAAAATAAGTAACAATTCATTTCGACTCAGCTTTTTTGTCGTCACTGCTTTTACTTCATTTCTCACTTTTTCAGTGGGAGAGAAAATATTATTTTTTAAAGCACCTTAATAATGTGTGACCTGTTTTTTCAAACCAGGTGTTGAGAAATATAGTGTAGAGGTGTAGGGTTAAAACAGCAGGTAGATTGGTGTATATTCGCTGTGATACTACTGGGTGGTACGGTGTTGTACCAGAGAGAGTGTGTTCTCTCCTGATCCCAAAGTGATTTATTCCATTTTAATACACCATGTTTGCTTTGGAGCATGATATGTATTTGGTCATGAGACATTAATAGAGTAGAAAACATGTTGAAAAATGAGCTCGCTGACGTGTGTGTTTGAGTACTGTATGTGCTTGAGTGTGTGTGTGTGTGTGTGTGTGTGCGTCCGTGTGAGTGTGTGCACTGCGAGAGTCTTGAGGCCCATGCTGTCACTCAGCCCAGCTCGCAGGGTGGTCCAAACACTGAGCCCTCTTTACTCAGCCACACACACACACACACACACACACACACACACACACACACACACACACACACACACATACACACACACATACAGACACACAAGCACATGGACGCAAACAAACAAACACTCACTAGTGTACATGTAATGACATACATAACAAAGTATATATAAATATATGGCCATATATATGACCATAATGAACCAATCATATAACCTCAGCGCTTCCCCTCTTCCTGTCCCAAACCGTACACCTAAATATACTGCCACAGACTCCATCACACAGCAGCAGAAATGGAGAGTCCAGAGGAAAGGAAGAGCGCTACACAGCAACCCTTTCATGCTTCACATTTGGTGTGGCAAAAGATTTCGCTGGAAGGATGCTGAGTTTGACAACATGGTGTATTAGCCAGGCAGTGACTGTCATTTGGCAGTTTTTTGGTAAGGCGGTAAAGGCAAATTAGCGGCACTGACGTAGAGGTAAAAGGGGAAGTTTGCTGATCCCGTCCGGCCAGAATTTTTCTACGCTCATTTAGGATCTACACCAAAAACGGCTCCACAACAGCAGCATGGCCTCTTTCTTCCCGATAAAGCTTCTCAATATTAAAGGAAATGACGAAGCTCTCGTCAGTGGAAGAAATCTGTCTCAAAACCTCTTGGTGCCTAAGTTTCCAAAAGCCAATTAACACTTAAATGCTGTTTGGCTAGTTTTTTTGGTGAATTGGACCAGAGTGACATTGATTTGGCTGCTCTTACACTTAACTGGGCAAGCAATAAAGTTAGCCCCTGCAGCCAGATATTTAACATTTGATTGGAGCAATGATTTCACAAATCTGAATATCTAAGATGACAGCATTCCTTGTGTAAATAGCACACAGCCATGGTAGTTTAAAATCTAAATATTGACCTTCTTTAGCCTCACCACTCACCACCAAAGAGACACAACAGCACTGTGATTGCTTGCAGAATCACTGCACTAACAACAAAAAGAATCAGAAGCAAAAGGGTGGGGAACAGGGGTCTATTTGAGCATGTGTGTGTAATTGCAGCAAAGGAACATGGAAGTCGTGCCAAAGGAATGTGACACAAAAGCTGATGGCGCGGCGTTTGTTGACATATCGAGAACCGAGCCTTCCTGTAAACCATTACCACTCAGAACAAAAACTTATATGTTTAATCAGAGTTTATACGTTGTAGCAACAAAGAGATAGTTTAAAAGAAGTTCAAACATAAGAAAATTCTGGTCCTTTCATGAGTAACAGACCATGGCTTGATTTTCCATATCTGTTCCTCCAAAAGACAGCAAGCCACAAAGTGAGCTTACAAGTGATTTATTTGGGCTATTAGCACTGATGTATCTGGATTAGCTCCACTTTCGTCTTCCAGGTGAGGGGGAAATGAGTCGTTAATATTTGTGCTACGCTACAGTTCTCCTGCAGTATCACAGCTCACACAGCAGGAAACACAAGGCTCCCTCCCCTTCCCGCTATTAGACATTCACTGAACAAATACTGCAAATGAGCCCCGCTTCCCCCACAAAATGGTAATAAGCCATAATTGCCTGTAATCTGAATACATTAGTCCTGAGAGAGCCCTGTTGCTTTTGTGTGCAATCATGGTAGAGCTCGAGGACTAAAATACGATGGTAAGAAGGGTGTATGACGTTTGGCTCATGAAATATACATTCAGTGTTGCAATACACTGCACAACGACATCGCACATGCAATTTCAGTGTATGTTTATTCTGCTTAATTGGATTCTCATGAGCATATGTAACATATGTGACTCTTGTCACATGTGAGAAAGTGTTTTTGACCACAGCAAAGTCAGTACAATTGCAGTGCGTTGTAAAGCCGCAAAATATATGGACATCACATAAAAAAAATGGGCTGCAAATAAAAAAATGTGATTGCTGGAAAAGTGGTTTTCTGGAAATAATGAATACTGGCAAAACACTAAAGACAATCTGAGATTGAAGGTGACTGTTGGCTAAGAGGAGAGCCCCCAGTGCAGACATGATATCCACAGCCTTTATCGATAGGGATCAGGATCATTTATGATCCCGCTGCAGACTTTGCACCAGCTTGTCCAAGCCTCCTCATATTATCCTGGACAACTTCTTTACTTAACTGCTGTTTTATTTATTTTTGTTTTGTTGGATGTTCTGCTCAGTGCGGAGGTTGGCATGCTTTCTTTCACTGTCACTCTTGTCGTCTCTTTTATTTTCTCATTGCACCCATTTCTCTCTCTGACTCGCTAGAATTGGAGGCGCCATTGTGTGCTTGCGGCTTGTTTACGAGGAACACTGATTCACCCAGTGAGGTTTGGCTTGCTCGTACAGGGAGGGGGAGAAATATGAATGAATTTACAACACCCCAACCCTCTGCTTCTGCCCCCTATTCCCAAATTCTCCCATCATCTTTCTTCCTCTCTACACACTCCTCAGCCACCTCCAGTCACACTTTTCCACTGGTGTGTGCGTGTGTCAGTGAGAGTGTATTTGTGCAAAGCCAGAGGGGCGGCCAACACTGGCCAGAGGCTCATTTTTGTGGCCAGGCCAGTGTGTATCCCGACGGCTTGCAGGCGTCTCGGGGGCCAGCTCCTCCTTCCAGCTCCATTCCCTCACCCTAGGGCCTCTCCAGAGAGTATTTGCAACCAGCCATTGCTTAGTCATTTCTAGATCCTCCAGGACAAAAACCAGTGCTTAGTTTCAAGCATTTATTAAAAATGACAGGCTGTGTTTGTGAGACCTGTCAGGGAGAGGAGGATGAGGAGGAGGAGGGGGGGGAAAGACATGTATCCAAAACTGGAAAGAACATTGAGAGTGGGTTTCATGGCTGGGTTGGCAATGGGAAGTCTTGGACTAACTTGTAATGGTATCTCTCCAAAAATGTCAAGGTTAAAAATGTCCACCTGCCTGCCTGGCTGCCGATGGCCATGCTCTCTATCTCTCATATGCAAAGCCTGTGGTTGCCATTAAGACCCACAATATTGCCTACTCTGGTATGCTGGTTTATTATTAAAAGAGTAAAGTAGTAGCTGGAACTCTAAAACTCAAACATGATGAATTGAGGACAGAATCTATATTTATCTCCACCAGGGAAGGAAACATCTAAAACTGTGGGACACAAGGTGAAATGTGGGAATTACAGAAACTGTATTAGTTATTAATATCCATAAATGTATCATTAGGACCGGCAGCCAACAATTGGATGTTTTTGTGTGGTTAATGAGCTCTTGAATTGAAGAGTCTTTTTGGGGGCCTCTTTCAGACATTGAGCTGAACTCCAGCTTTTGGCTCAACTCAAAGGTTCACGTGGCAAACAAATAAAACGGCACATGGTTTTCAGAAAGTTCATGAGTTCAGGCCATCAGTGAAGGAAGGGGGTGGTATTTGATTTCTCGCTGACACAAGAGGAAAAAGTTGGGGGTTGATGAGCGAGCGCAAGAGGGAGAGAGAGAGAGACAGGGCATGGAGACAGCAGCATCCTCTGCTTCACACCTCATCTTTCCCACGGTATTTGGTTTGTTTACAAGCAGGAGTCAGTGACAGGTTCATTCCTTGTATCCTGGCTCCAACCAGCGCCAGGTAGGAGGCAGCCAGGCTGGACTCTGAGGCCTTCCCGCCGCTCAAAGCCCCACACAGGCCAGCATGACCAACAGGCTGGGATTTCCATGTCATAACACACCCCTCCCTAACCCCCGACTGACGCCAAGCCTTTCTCCTTCCTCTTTGCTGTCTCATTCTCCAGCCCCCCTTCCTTTCCCCTTTTTGCCATGTCTTCATCTCTCCGGGGGGCTACAGTAGCCGTGAAACAGCGTGACCCACACTGGAGGTTTCTCCATCTCTCCCCCTCTCTCTTTCATTTAATCGTTTCTCCAGTTTGTGCTGTTTTGGCGTCCGTGTCCGGATGCTGATACTCAAGACAGCAAACCTGACCCCTGCTGACTCTACACTGCCTCACACTCCCCCAGAAACAACCCCCACCCCACAGTTAGCCTCAAATCCCAACAACCCTCTCCCTCCAAACCCCAGTGCCCCCACTCCACCCCCCAACCCCATTCCCTTCATAACCCTTTTTGCCACCTGCAGGCCTCTAATTTACAGTGTTTGTGCGTACTGAGATATCCGTGAACGGCTGGCTATTCTGGGCATGTGGAACATGGCATCAATGCCGGATCACATCCATGCAATTTCCCCTATTTGCACCCCACTACCATACCACACTCACCATTCCCTGCAGAAGCTGGCTCAGGTGTCTAGCCCACTAGCAGTCAAAGAGTCTAGAGAAGATTTTGCTTTGTCACAAAGGGCTAAACAAGTGATACCAGGAGCTGTGGAAGCACTGGTATCTCGTGGTCAATGGTAATGACCCCGCGTGGTGGTCTAGATTGATATGTTTCAGACAAGAAGGCATCTCATGTGCTCTTATTCCTCATGTTCCATCTTGATCTCAAAACAGAAACTATTAAGTTGTTGGAGTGTGTTTAAATAAAAAGCATATGAGTGTTTTTCATGATTACAAGTATGTGAGACTGCGTGAGTGACTCAGACTGTGTCAGTGTGACAAGTCCTCCTACGCTGCAGAAAACAGACTGAGTGGAGAGAGCAACAGAAAGAAGGAAGACACAGAGTCAGGCAGAGTAAAGGGCCTAATAGATCCTTCTGTGTTCCCCCATAACATGCCTTTCCATCCCAGGCATTTGAAAGAAGAAATACCACAGTCTCTGCAGTGCTACAGCTCTTGTAAATAATCTGAGTCTGGGCGCCACCTCAGAATCCCCAGCCTGGTCCCCGGCCTGGTGGGTGCCATGTCAGTTCAGGGGGAGGGATTTAAGGGGGGGCTGGGAGAGAGGAAAGAGTGAGGCGAGGAAAGGGAGGGCAGAAGAGGGGAGGAGGGAAAGGGGGCATCCAAGCCTGCTCTTGCATCATCACTGGAGTACTACTTACTGCATATTGCCCGGGCGAGGGACTGGGGTACATGTGTAAAGGTTGAGGTAAAGAGGAAATGTAATAACTTCTTCACTCTCTTTTTTCTCTCTTTTCACTCCCTTGCCATCCATACCTGCTTCACCCAGCACTACAACCATCACCTCTTGCAGGGGGAATTAATAAAGTTCATTCAATATACATCCTAACAACTTACTGTATGTCTAGATCTAGTTGATCTCACATGCATTTGTGTCTATGTTTGTTTCTGATTTAATGTAAATAACTGAATTTACTGTTTATAAGCTCTCTAATGTTAAGGTTTGAAGAAAATTAAAGAAGTGCAAGAGAACGGCTGTAATAGCTGGGAGTTTTTCCCATTACATGAGATGCAAACACTTTCATTTATTCATGTCTGGTCCATGACTTTCAAAACAAGGAATGTTTATAGGCTAGACAAGGGTCTAGCTGACTATGACTATGGAAAACAGGTCCTGGTTTAAACAAGCCTGGCATAATGGAAAGACAGAGAAAGTAAAGGAGACATGGGAAAATCTTGATGGATGAGAGACAGAGGAATGGGAGAAACAGAGGGAGCCATTAGCTAGGTTTCCATCCAAATGTAGTGAAAGTTTAAAACAAAATAAAATACTAATTAATGTGTGTTTCCATTCACTACTGTTCTGCAAATAATAGCAGTTGGTTTGTCCAGATGAACAGCTGGTGGTGCTAATTTTCCAGTTGGGTGCCCTCAAACTATTGCAAAAGAAGTGGGGCACAGTGAGATGTAATAATTCAATCATAATTCAAATCAGTAAAACGTTTGTTTTGCGTATTAATAAGTTTCATGTGTCTGAGGAACAGAGTGCTTATCACTCCACATCTGAGGTTTTCGTCTGTTGCTATTTTCAGTCTCTTCAGTGAAGCGGAAGCCTCAGCGGACGTTTAAGTCACATGCTTCATGTACGTCATGAAGCATTTGCTATTGCAATTGCATTTTATCGCATTTTGCTTTTATCAACACACCAACTTTTCCACCACAGTCAGATGTAAAAACTTTCTCGCCATATCTCGAGATTTTTCTGACTGCTCTGTGTTTCCTCTCAGAAATTCACCTACTAAGAAGAAAAACAAATTGCTGGTCTGAGACTTCAATTTAAAAGAGTACAGCACCCTTTAACTCAATGCTCTTGTCAAAGTGGATGTGACATGTAAACACATACACAGGGACATGCACACACACCCCTACATGTCCCCATTGAATGCAGTTTCTGGAATGAGACTGCAATGACAACTGTACATAAGTGCTCTACATTCCTCTGGGCTTGCAGCAGCAATCAGAAAGGCCAGATAAATACAGTACATAATACAGGGGGGCTAAATGAGCTCCAGGCTGCAAAGGCCAGGGAAGCTAAACTTGACCTGCCCCTTGGCCCCAGCATGAACACAGCTGCCAGGCATCCTGATTTCCACCACATGGATAGGGGCACAGTCTTTCTTTCACTGAGGAGTACATCCCCCACCCATTTCATCCAATCGATACATGGTGCAGTACATAAAAGGTACAGGCTTTACCTTCTCTTTACTTGAGTAATGCAAACATGTCAACTCTTAACAGATATAATCTGTATAATCTGTTGACGGTGATGATGGGCAAATATGAGCATTTCAATGTGCACAGGAAAGCAAAACAGACTAAAATATATAATACAAAATAAAGCTTAAAAACGTGGGAAACATAGGGCTGGCCTATAGAATTTCAGGCCAATATCAAGGTCAGCTGAGCAAGTTGTTTGAGTGTGTGCATGTACAGCGGTACCTAAATATTTCCCCAAATTTATTTAAGATGCCAGTCCCATGACTTTCCTATTCTCTAAGCATCTTGCTGGGTTTTCTTGTAGCTGTCACTGAAAAAAACAATTTAAGTTCATAGAAAAACAAAAGAAGCAGATTCTGGGTTGCATGGTAGTTGTGAGAGGGAAGGCTGTTAGAGGCAGGAACTCAGGGACTGTTCAGTTCTGTTTGAATGAGAAAACATCAATATTTATGCTGAGATAACGTGAAATTCTTATCTTAATTGTGCATCTGTTCCCAAAAACATCTACCGTCTACTAAAAGGCAGAAAATTTCACACATCAAGTTTCTCTGCGTGTGATTCCTTGACATCTAAGCCACAGAGGAAACCAAAACCTGTTTGGTTCCTGCAACTACACAGGTGGAAATGAGAATGGCTGAATTGAAGTTTGTTCCAGGCAGCTGGCCCCAGTACCTCAGACCCCTAACATCCAGGTCTCCTGCCTGCCTCATGGGCAGGGTGGCAGGTGAAAGCCCCAGATAGCTGGCACCGCCACTGTCCCCTGTACAGCATCCAGCTTCTCAAATTCCGTATTGGGCAAGAGGTAGACACAACAACAATTATCCATTCATACTGGCATGATGCTGGCACTTCTTTGGCACCACAGACATGAATGGAAGGTGAAAACTGAACAGAGCTGAGTTCTGGCTTCTGGCAGCTACCGTGGATAAGTAAGTTGATTTGATGAATGCAATCACCTTACATCATCCCTTACTGCGAATTCAGGAAATCCTGTTCATTGTTCTGAGCAGAGTAGTAAAATGGAGAAAAATAAATGATATGACTGACATCCTCCTCATGACTGTAGAGCTACGCAGCTATACATGTGTATCTGTGGATGTCTTTTGTCTTCCTAGAGAGTCAGACAAACAGACTGACAGTCAAGCCTGAAATTGGTCCAGAGTGGAAATTAGGGCTTTTCACTTTACATCTTGCTTTAAGCTTGTGAGCAGTTTGTTTGCATGAGAATGGATGCTCATTATTTATCTGGATTATCTTTTTTGCTATTAATTTGCGTGGCACTGCAACATACAATAGTCACCAATAGCTGGGGCAAACTGTGGCTGGTCACAGCAGTTTGTCAGCCTCTAGTGGTTACCTGTAGAACTATCAACTCTGTATAACAGCAACAACTGACACTGCAGCATGCATCAACACCCATTTGTTGTGGCTCCATTGCTGCCTACACAAATGACAAATTATACATTGTATGCTGCATACTAACATATTTCAAATGATCAGAAGTGCACCAGGAATGGGTAGTCAACGGTAATGAGGCAAAACAGAACTGGTTAGACCAGTGATTAAGAATCGTATTCTTAAATCTCTGTAGCACTGATGGTTTTCTATTACATTTGTTATTTACCTTGTTATTTACCTCAGTCTTTTAACTGCATTTTAAGTATAAATCATTCCCATTAGGAGGCCAGAAATAAACCAATAATACAGTGGTACCTGCTGGACAAGACAGGGAACCTCTGAGTTCAGTGACATTCTTCCTTGACAATTACTTCTGTAAGTGAAAATGTGTTATTGATTAACACAATAGTTACGGAGGTACATGAAACTTGAGTTGCGCATCATGCATGATGAAAGGCTAGAATGGTGAGATTCTGTTGCCTTTCACATTGTTTCGTACATCAACTTGCATTCATCAAGCCATTCATCTCTCACACTCATCCCTCCTTCTGTTTCATACTTCTGTGTCACTGTCCCCAGTGGGTTAGTGTCTCGAAGTTCCATCTGTCAGCACCATCCAGGGGGGTGACAGAGCGGATGAGGCCCAGGGGAGAGACATCAAACATGGGATGCTGGCCTTGGCCCCCCCTCCCAGCCCCATCTCTATTTGAGTTGCTGGCCTCTCCATCTGTCTGCGCATGATTTGGAGCTGGCTGTCGCGGGAGAGAAAGAAAGGCCCTCCACCAATGACAAATGACAATCTCAGAATAAACACACAAGTGAGGGAGGGGAGGAAAAAAAGAGCTGAATCACTCTTTCATCATCCGTCAGCCTCTGCTGGTCTTCTCATTAACCTCTGGTGTCTGCCCCTCACTCTCTTCTGGTACCTGTCACTCATTGTCAGTCTTTTTACTCATTCTCCTACTTTGGTCAAGATATGAGGCTATTTGTACTTTCACAATAAGATTGAGAAGATATTTTATGGAATTATCTTTTATAACAAGCAGTCTCTAGCATCCCAGTCCACTTTTTTTACTTTAATCACAATTTAATAACATCACTGAATCACACATTTGTGAGGCTGAGGTAAAAATGTGGTTCACGGATCTCCTAAGCTGCACGTTAAACTTACAACATGCATGCATGTTAATGTTGGAGAGACGGATACCAAGAGCAGCACAAATTGTGAGTGCATACCAAAAGTACGCCAACTCACTCTCTACTCTAGCTCTCAGCACCAGCTAAAACCTGCAGCCAGCATGCCGAGCCCCCCTGATCCCAGTGCCGGCTCAACCAAACACACACATGACAGATGCCTCCTCTGCTGCAGCGCAGGCATTCAGAGCATCTCCTCCACCACCAAAGGCATATTCCTTTTATAACCAGCAGGGATTAGGGCCCATTGGAGGAAACTAGCATGTGCGCTGGCCTCAGGAGGCTTGCAGATAAAAAAGCATCTGAAATTGAATCAATAACCACCAGCCGCCAACTAATCCTGGCTAGCCCCCATAAACACCACTACAGCAGTCCCCCACAAACCCCTGCCAATGCCCTAGTCCAGCCCCACCCCACCCAAGCCCCAGACCCCTTCATCTTTTTATAACTGCACCCCAGGGCCATGCAGGGGTGCTCAGGTAAGGACTTTTAGGCGGGGTAGGGTGAGCTGTATATTCAGAGCAAAAGGGGGATGAAGGGGTACACTCATTCGCCCAGGTAATCCATCAGCAGACAGGCCAGCTTTGGACTGCACGGAGACTGGCAGCCAGAGAAAAGTGGACAGCTGATGTGGGTCGAGCATAGCCACAGCACGCCAGACGGGATAAAGAGATATAAGCTTCCCCCGTGCTCAGTGCTCCCCCTCATCCCCCCAACCATAGACCCATGTCATCCCAAAGCTCTTTCATCTTCTAACTCAGCGGGTGCTAAAGCAAACTTTCCACTTTGGCTCTCTAGGGGCTGGGCATTGTGGAATTGCAGAGAGACCTACTCTCTTTGCTCGGTGCCTCAAAGAAGGGGTGCCACACCCCTTGACTGATTGGTGGATTCAGAGACCAGTGACAGCTTAACAGCATCAACAGGAGGCTGCAGGATCAGTCCTATATGATGACTGTATAAAGCCCACCAGGATAAAACATCCAGATAATTTAAAATAGTGTTATAGCACAGTTTGTATTTTATCATTAATAAGTTTACAATAAGATGGCTCAGGTTTAGAAATAGGTGACTGCTAACGCCTGTCCCTCATATGATTCCCTGATGTATGTTAAATACAGACTTTGTATGGAAACATCAGAATTATTAATGTTACAGTGAAACCAAGCTGACAGCTTCCAAGTCCTCAGTGTCTCTGCAGCTTGCACAAACTCCTTACAGCTCACTTCTGTCTCTCGTCTAAATAAATATCATTTTCCCTCCTTAAATTTTGGGTTGGGACAGAAGATGCAAGTTGAGACGAGGATCAAGCCATGGAGTGGTGGGATTTCCAAAGCTGTCAGGAAAACTGAGCAAATCCTATCCCCAGGCCACTGGCTCCACACAGGAATGTGGGGCGTCCACTTTAATTGTGCTTTTCTCCCGATCCCCATCTTGCAAAATCAAATTTCCCTTTTCCCACTTGTGGATTCCCTGAAGAGCTTGGTGTAACATCTTTAAATGCAACTCAAAGCCACATATAAAAGTCATAGTGAGCTTAAAAGTGGAGGCTTCGATGGTTAGATAACTAAAAGCTTCAAAGTCAAAAGGACTATATGAGACAGCCGGACAGTAAATCAGGAAGACACTTCAAAGCAAGCTATGGAGACAGCCATGCAGATAGACGAACTGCAAAAAAAGACAGTTCAGACTCAAAGAGAAAAACCGTGGAGCAATTCAAGATGGCAGAGAAAACAAACAAACATCACCATGCGAGGACAAAACAGAGTAACAATAAGCTCTATAGGCAAACTGTCAAAGTAGACAAAATATGACCAACGGTCACACACACGCACAAACACACACACACAGCTGTTTAGCAGCCAGCCAGGCAGGCTGACAGAGAGGCAGACAGACAAACAGAGTGAGAGATCCCCGTGTGAAAGACAAAGGAGGGTACAGTAGTGGGTAGCAGCAGCCAAGGGAGACTTCATTAGTGAGGTCAGTGCCCCAGGGTACTTAGTGTAACACTGGAGGCCTATGCAACTGCCCCCCCAGCCTTATGCCGAGGTGGATATTGCATCTTTGCGATAACATCTCCCTACATAGGAGGGGGCCCCAGCATCACAGCATAAAGACCCCTGTTTTCGGCAAGTTTGAAATAAGGCTTTGTTCCCCCAAGGCCTCGGTCCCCTCCCCCCCACCACCTCCTCCTCCTACTCTTTCCTCTTGGGTGGGCCAGAGACTTTCCAAAAAACTGAGCAACTTGTGTCTGGGGATAGACCCCCCTTCTAGGCATATACACACGCAAAAACACACTCGCACATGCACATATATAAGCACGTGCACACTTACACACACATGCATGCATGCATGCATGCATACACACACATATCTTCCACCACCCTCAACCCCTGATCCCGACAGTGGCGTCCTCTGGCTTTTGGCCACGTCTGTGTGGAGCGGTTGGTAAGGGAGGTGGAGATCCAGGGCTGCTGGGGGAACAGCTCCAGGAGGGGCCTTGGTGGGCTCATCTCACCCAAGGGAGAGTGGGGGGCACACAGAGAGGTGTGTGTGTGTGCGTGTGCGAAGGCCTGAGGGGGCCTAGCCCTGGTCAAAGGTGCCTGGCTGCCTGGGCACTCCAGGGAGCTCCAGAGACAGGCAACCTTTACATGGAGGCTCCCTCAGTACAGACGCTCCACAGTCAGTTACATACAGTTTACTGTAAAAGCCCCTGCCACTCATCAATAGCCATACTCACACCCAAACACACAGACAATAATAGTAACATTCATGAATCAGCACATTATTTTTTTTACCAACAAACACGCTTCACATTAACTAACAAAGCACCAAGGACCTGGACCATAACTGTCACTAGGAAAGTCCGTGGTAGGTCCTGACATGTGAAGGGTTTGTCAAGGTCTTACGGTAGGATGGACAGTATAAATATCCCTGTTGTGATGGTGAGATGGGTTGCCAGGTAGGAAAGACATCCGTGCCCCCATTTATACCCACATCAGCTGGTGGATTTATAGGACCCTTAAAACGGATCAATCATTTTCCACTCCCAGGTCTCTACACCTCTCATCCCCTCTCTCCACACATTCCTTTTTCCTTTTTGATTCTACACCTGCGTAGCACAAGTGTGTGTGTATGTATGTGTATACCTTTAAGGTATCTTTTCGCGTGCACATACATGTAACACTGATTGCGTATGCGTGTATGCACACGGCTGCATGTGCTTAGCGGCTCAGTCAACTACCAGCACTGGGCGCTTTTCATGTTCATTATCACTTGTTTTATAGTGGAATATTTAAGTCGGGGGGCCTTGGCACGGCTGCAGCTATAGTTAGAGAACAAAGGAGAGCGCTGGGGGTGTCAGGAGGGTGTGGCATGCCGGAGCGCAGCGCAGAGCTTTTCAGTAAGTGTTGCACCCCACACTTCATGGAAAGCCAGGGGGGCTGGCCAGGCCAGCCGTGCAGGCAGACGGAGCTAAATTCAACTCATTCCTGTATTAATGGGAGCTTATGTGCCATTCCACCTCACTGAAGAGGGCATTAGCCAGAGCCAGACAGCCAGGATAGACCTCAAAATATCTCCTCTCTCTGGTCTCCTCTGTCTCTCTTGCATTCTGTATTTTTTTTTTCTTACATGTGGGTTTGACAGTGCAGCCTACAGCTGCGTCTGTGTGGGGAGGTTATTCGATAGATTGCTAAGTCTAAAATTCAGCCATTTCATTGCCAATGTATGGATGCCATGTGAAGCTTTAAGTAAACCATGGTATGTCAGTGGTTTGGCGTAAAACGTCATGCCACTAAATACATTATATTCCACACCAAACCAGACAGAGTGTTTGGATTCTCAAATGGAGTGGATATATAATGCCACAAGGCTTTTCCACCTGCTGAACAATTCAATAATAGTGATTCTATCTATGTGGGAACTGTGTTTTGGAATGACATAGAGTCCCTCTGGTTTCTGAAGGACCCCCAGGAAGTTCATTTTGACATTCTGCTGGCACCGGACTAAGGTCAACCCTCAGCCTGACCCTACTGATTTCTGTGTAAGATATGGAGTTACCCTGGACAGGATGAGATCTTACTCTGGTATGGTTATTTCTTTCTGAGAATACTGTAGGTGACTTAATGTCGCCTCATTTGTTGTTTCCAGTGAGAGATGTACAAAGTGAGTGGACGCCGCCATTTCCACAACTGAAGTGAAATTACAGGTTCTCGCCAGCTGATGTAACCTGTGGCCCTTTGTAGGTAGGGGGTAACTAGTAGGGGTCATATAACAAAAAAGCTGCAAAACTACTAAGACAGCGGAGCACATCCAAAGTTGAATAAAAGTGAAAGGAGCAAAATAACGGTCAGATTTATAACAATAACAGGAGGCTATATTGGAAGCAAGGGAATAGTATTTTTTTCTTTCAACCACAGTTTAAAAGATCCACCCACCCTCACAGCACATACTGTAACAAACACAAATAGACAAATCAAAAGCGTAGGACGTAAGACAGGTTCACGTTCTGACCTCATTGGACACTTCACAAAATGTGCTGTGGACAGTCAATATAAAACACTTCCTAAACCATGGGTGTGATTTTGTGTAGCACAGGAAGCATTTCACCTTCCCAAATGATCACTAAAGTGATTTTAAAAATGTGTAGTTTAACAACAGTAAAATAATACATAAAGAACATAACATACTGTATAACAGTATAACAGTCAAACGCACTATCCCAACACAAGGCTATGAAGCTGTTCAACACAAGCTTCTACTGTGTACCGCTTTGTGAGCTGTCAACAATAGTTGTGAAGTGTGTTGTTTTGCTGGCTGCTTTTTCGCTTGGGATTTCTGGGACTTGGCACAGTCTGGTGTGCCTGCATGTGTGTGTTTGTTAAAAGAGATACAAGCATGCACATGGTAAGACATTCATTGTATACCAGGGAATTTTGTGAATGTGTGTGTGTGTGTGCTATTCGATGGAACGAGCGGAGCAGTTATTAGCTGGCAGGGATAATTGGACTCTATGTAGGTGGCATGACCCAGCTGTCTGCAGCAGGAAGGCCCAGAGCTGAGCGTGACCTCAACCGCTGACCTTACAAATGCAATACAGTGACCTTTGACCCTCCCCACATTAAAGAGACAGTGTTGTCTTTCTGCAGTCAGCCAGCAAATTAGAGTACAAGGGGCCAAAGAATCCCCTCCTATTCTGTTTGCTCAGATTGGTGTTGCATCCTGTTGTATTGTCATTAAATTGCAACGAGAAATATCACTGGGGTGTTTCTGACTTGTGGCAGGAAGCTGTGAGGTGCATTTTAAAATTCATCTCCCTCACAGTCGCTCTCCTCCCTCAGGGACAGAAAATCAGTGCGTTTTTGAGTTTTGAGTAGATATATGGTAAAATTGAGACACAGCATTCCACTTTAACTGTCTGACTCTTTCACGCGTGACCTTGGACAAGACGTACTGTACATCAGAACCGAACTCTCACAAGGCCACAAAGACTTGGGTACTACAGTCTGCTATGTTGGCTACAATGTCATTTTCTTGTTTCTGGAAAAACACTGAAATTTCATCCCCCTCTGTCACTCATTGATTACAGCCAGATTATTTAGTATTACACTATTTTGTGGTAGAACAATAAATGTAGCATGAATGTTTCTCAGGGACCAAAGTCAACAAAACTGATTCCACTCCAAGGATACACAGTACACAGTCGTGCTTACGCATAAGAACATGTGCACAAAGACAGAGGGATACATTTACAGAGTATGTGAGCATCTTGAATTTAAGGCAAATCTTTCATGAGATCCCCATATGTCTCCCTCTGTGAATCAGTCACCAAGAGGGCAGGTAGGCCTCTCGGGGGACATTAGAGGAGAGATATCTGTCAAGATGCAAGCAGCGCTGCTTGAGGCTGCCACTGAGCGACAAGCGTGTCCCTTTGCCCGCTCTCCTGTATCACAATACTGCTGTTGAGTGACTGGAAAGCCCTAATGGATGCAGGTATCTGCTGTTTGTCTGATCTTCTATAAAAGCCCTTGGCAAAAAAAAAAAAAGAGATAAGGGGAAAACCGACAGGACGGAGAGAGTGTGGGAGTTTTAATGTGTTTATATGTAGCAACCGCTTTGATGGGGAAGTACATCTGATTTGGTAGGTTGTGCACTGGTGTGAAGAAAATATAATGAGGACATGTGTGGGTGTGTGTTTAGAGAAAAGAGAAAGTGTGCGCACACATAAGTAAATACAGGTGTGCATGTGTGTGTTGTTAAGCGAGTGTCCAGCACACACGTATACGTGTATGTTAGGTCATTAGTGCAGCTTTAAAGGCTCAGCATCCCTGCTGAAATCTGCAATAAACCAGAGGAATTCAACAACTCACAAGTCATCAGGGGGAAAAGAGTTTACCAGCTAATCCATCATCTAGATGAGTGTTTCTCAACCTTTTCAACACACAACCTAAAAAAAAAAAACACCTCATGTTTCAGGCAATAACCCAAAGAGTGGTGAACTTTAACACCAAAGGATGGATTTTATTTCCTTTTTCCAGGATCATTTATTGGAAAACACTGGCTAAACACCTTTTCAATATATATATTTTTTCTAGCAACATAAATTGCTGTTATTGTTGTGCCATTCTCCTCAATATTCTCAGTGTGTCCCTGGTCCCAGATGCCACCAAAAAAGATTATTCTTTGGAACCACATAAACCTTCTTTGTACATTCGAGCTAAAAATATTGTTGTTTATTTTGTCCAAAGCTCAATGGTTTACCGCCAAGTCAATCATCAAAAGATGTTTAGGGCTCAGGCAATTCAACTGTTTTCCCAACATTTTCCATTGTGTAAAGAATTTGGGAGAAGTCCACAAGAGGCGCAAACTGCTGACATTTTGCACAATCTGCAGACCCGCTTTTATTCAAAGTATGACAACAACTTAAAATGGTTTTATAGTCGTATTCTCTGGGTGTCACATGCTTGCTCACATGGACCACCCTGATTCATCCCCTTCCATCTTTCATTTCATAATCTAGATCCATCTTTCCTCTTCACTTCATCCTTTCCATATCCTCCCTCATCCCTGTGCACTGCTCTGTCTTGCCTGACATTTTCCTCTAACCTCTCCTTGCTTTCTTTCGCTCACGTCCTCCTCTCCCTGTTGTCTTTTTCTTGTTTACTCCCCGTCATCTATCTGGCCTCTTGACCTGCATGTTTTCTGCAGACTGAATGAGCTATTGCCTAGCAACCCTACAGAGTATTATCCAGAAAAGGAGGGGAAAAAAACGAAATAAAGCAAATTCCAACCAGTTAAGGGGCCGCTGAAAAGTTAAATGAAAGTTGTGAAATGGTCAATGTTTGAAACATTATATTAGTGTGCTATATAGAGTGTGCTACCTGTCTACTTCTATCTGTACGTAGAATTGGGAAATACAGCAAGGAGTATGGGCTTCAATTAGATATTTACCTTACTAATTACTGCGTTCTCCACCAACTTTATACATGAAGTTCAGTTTACTTGTCTCTTGTGGGTCTGCTAACCTTACAGAAGTGCAACACTGCATTGTTTGGTATGTCTCGTGCTTCTTACACTAGCTTGAGCATAATCCATAATAAATCTCCATAATAATTATCAGTTTTTCCACTGTCATTTGAGGACACATCTCACTGTATTTTCGCCCAAGGACCTTCAATAAAAAATAGTTTTCCAAGAAGGGGTGTGAGAGTGTACGTCCGGGGCGAAAGAGATAGGGAGAGAGGGAGGGAGAGAGAGAAGGGAACAGGGGAGATAAGATAAGGTGAGTATGAATAGTAAATGGCGAAAGACAGAAAACTGGCTGAGACATGAAAAAGTACAAGGGAAGGCGAGGAGACAAAAAAGTGGAGAGAGAAAGAGATGGTGGAAACAAAAAGATGTTGAGGGACGCAGAGAACTGACAGATTGCACAGAGAGGCGGAGTGGATGGCTTGGCCCTATTGTTTCAGGCTAATTTCATGGGATCAAACCAAAGCACAGCCCCAGACATAGACAGAGTTACAGCAATCTGTTGGGAAATCTCCCCTCTAATTGGCCCCATGGAAAAGGCCACCGCTAGTCTACTGCAACTTGCTCTTGACTGCTTTACCTCCGCACATAACCCACTGCACAAGCAGCCAGGCCTGCCAATCAATCACCACAATGACAGCTTGCTGCGGCTAACAGGAAGGCGCACAGGGTTACCAGCAAGCGATTATTATATGATGCTGAAAGAGTGTGTGCTAGTTTTAAATAATAAGAAAAAATGAAATAAGACAGGATTCTTGTGTCAGTCAGTCCAAAGTGAGGAAAAACTTGACTGTGTGTGTTGGTGTGTTTGTGTGTGTGTGTGTGTGTGTGTGTGTGTGTGTGTGTGTGTGTGTGTGTGTGTGTGTGTGTGTGTGTGAGAGAGAGTAAAAAATTGACCACTGCCTGGTACAATTGAGCAACCGACATCCAATCATGCTCTGTAGCATGTATAAAAATGCTGAGTAGGCCTGGCTGATTCTCATTTTGTATCAAGATGGCAAGAGTCAAAGATCTGAGTAACTTTGAAGGAAGGGTCACTGTTGGGGCGTGTAAGTAGGGTCGGATATTTCAATATATTTCATATATATTTCAATCTTGCATTGACTTGTGTTGCCCGACATCAGTCAGTTGCCGTCCACATAGCAGTAGAGGGAAGGAAAACACTGAAATTCAGCCTATGACAGGGCAAAAGTTAGAGGCTCAATGACAAGCGCCGACATAATCATCTTGCACAGACAGCCTGTTTGGGCCAGATAGTGGCGACAGTCCCATTCTGGGGTGACTCATTGTTTCCGAGATCTCTCATATGTGTCGCATTAGGAGGAGACGACAGACAAAACATAGTTCTCCCCTTGCCTCCTCCTTCATTTCTACTTTTTCCCCCCAGTCTCCTCTTCTCCCTCATCCTCTGTTCTCTCTCAGCGTTTTCCTGTCATCGTTTTGCTTTGACTATTTGGGTTCGCATTCGTCTGTTTTCTCCTCTTTCATCATCACTGCGCTCTCATTGATGTTTCCGACTTTCTTTGTTTCTTTATATGCCAGTCTGCTCCTTTTCTTTCTGATTTCATCCAGTTCAAATATGTCAAATGCACCTACAGCTCTGCTTGTCTATCTTTATCTCCTCTCTCATGTCCTTGTTGTCTTATCTACTATCCCACAAAATCTCCTGTATCACTCACTCTGTGTTTTGGCAGAGAACAGATTTTTGTCTGGTGTCTGCTTACCCTCGTCTTGTGAATCACAGGGCTCAGGTAGACCTGTTATCAGATCGCCAAAACTTTCTCAGTCTGTAGGACACACATTTCATGATGGCGCAGTGTTTAAAACCTTGTCAGCTGTGCTACAGGTATCATGTGATCAATCATGGGTCTCCCTTGTCCTCCCTTGTCGTCAAAAAATGAAGAAAGGATCAATGGGGAGGTGAAGCGGATGGCGGGATAGACCAAAAGTCTTGCCCGAGCTCGGACAGCCAATAACAAGCAGCTTTCCAACAAGTCTGCCTCAGTTTGTGTGAATGTGTGTGTGTGTGTGTGTGTGTGTGTGTGTGTGTGTGTGTAATGATGCATGCATCCCTAGTGACAGGCACTCTTAGTGACTTACAGTATGTGTATGAGTGTGTTATGAGCGTGTATGGGAGATGGGAGGAGAAGGAGGGGTAAGCCCCTTCTAAATATGCATCTTAATGGCGGCTCTGTTCCCACCATTCACACCGAGTGACGGAGAGAGCGAGGGAGCGAGAGACGCCGGGGGACGAGGAGAAGTGGTGCTGCGTGTTTTCAAGTGGGCAGCCAAGACAGGGACGCAGACAGAGACAGACAGTGAGCTGAAAAGACAGAATGGTGCAAGCAAACGTCAACAAGAGACGAGCTATGTGAGGAGCCGCCATACCTGACTCCTTCAACCGTGGCCTCATTCCACAGTGACACACACACACACACACACACACAGGCCTCAGCAGCAGTAGTATTGAGGAGCAGAGTGGAGAACTAGCCTCCTCAGGCAGTAGCTGTTTGTCGCTAAATGAAGGCCGGCATTCTTTGGTTTCCCAGGGAGCTGGGTGCCTGCCAGTCCCCCGGCCACTGAGTGCCATTTTATTAAGAACAAAATGGAGCCCCTATGAAAGGAGCCCAGCACTGAGCCTGCACAGGTCTCACTGAGCTGAGCCTCGGCATAAACAAACACCACCTTAAAGAGACAGGCTTGCAGAAAACGAGGGACAGCGGGGGCCCCCTCAAGAGCCCTCTAAGAGATACAAACTGCTCTGGGGTTGGTAGTTGCTGTTATTGATAAGCAAGAATCACCTTACAGAGGAAAGGCGAAGGGTGAACTGAGGAATGCATTGATAAACAGGCTACCCCCCCCCCCCCCCCCAAAAAAAAGAGAAAAAAAAAACAGCATTTTGTTTTGCTACAGTTGCTAAAAGAAGGTAAGATGACAAGATGGTGATAAGGACATTATTGACTTGTGCCACGAAGGGACAAACATTCACCTTAAACAGGGAAGACCTAAGCCGCCTTGGAAAGTGTACTGACCACAACTTTTGGTCAGGCGGTGCAACAGAAGCAGGATGGATGGGTTGTTAATCAAATGATGGATGAATGGATGGAGGGATGAATACTGACACTGTGCTGTCCCTTTGAATGAAAGCCTTTGGACATTGACATCTCATCAGAGGAGATACTTATTAGAGATTAGTCCAAATATGCATGTTTTTAGTCCCACATGTCCAATTCACTGTTCAACCAGGAGGGGTCAGTAACACAGTATCTGCTAAAGCTCACTGTCAATGTGTGTGTGTGTGTGTGTGTGTGTGTGTGTGTGTGTGTGTGTGTGTGTGTGTGTGTTGGAGTGAGAGAGTGAGAGAAAGAGAGAACCCTTCTGGTTTGTGTATACAAGCACACGAGAGACTGTGGTTTTTCTACAGTATGTGTGCATGGACATATGCCTGTGTGTGTGTGTGTGTGTGTGTGTGTGTGTGTGTGTGTGTGTGTGATGCCCTGTCACTTTGCCAGCTGAGGTCTGCTCATGATATAGATCATTATAAAAAAAGTAAAGTCTTAACCAAGGTATAATACATAAAAAATAAAATGTTTTGCTTTGCTTTGTTGTACTTTTTTTTTTTATTGTTTTCTGTTAATTCCCACTGTATTTTTTTTTTAGTTGTTATGTCAAAAAACTGAGCATGTTGGAAACTGGTAAAAACTTCAACAAAGGTCAAAAATAAATTAAAACACAATTTTAGAAATCATTTATACCCATACACTTAATCTTAGTGAAGTCCAGGTTCCTAATGAGATACCACTGTTTAAAAAAAGTAGTGCAATATAGTGATGATATAGTGTCATAGAAAACTTTGTGTCGTGTGTTTTTTAATGCTACGAATGAGTGGCAATAATCTACACGTAAGAATTTCCAAGGAAACGTGTTCCCAAGGATCTGCATATCAGTACTCCCTTTCGTCTTCTTAATCACACTCACACGATAAAAACACACACACACACACACACACACACACACACAAAGTATGATGGGACGAGAGCCAACATCTGTCTTTGATATTATTTAACTAACCGCTTATTGTGGGAGCCCACCAGCACCACGGATGGCGTCTAGTAGTGTGTGTGTGTTAGTCTACGAGAGCGTTACGGCGTCCATTCAGACACTTTGGCAAGCCGCTGTTGTGTTGTTACATCCTTCAGGGGTTGAGCTGTGTGTGTGTGTGTGTGTGTGTGTATGTGTGTGTGTGCATTGGTTCAGTATGTGCGCCTGCATTTCTGAGAATGTGACTGCATACCAGCGCGTAATGTGTGTTTCCACAGACATGTGAGAACAGTGTGAGTGTGTGCGGTGGCTATCCCCCTCCATAGTGAAAGCCACAGCCTCAAACCACATCAGAGAGTGTGTGGGAGACAGAATGACAAGGCCAGGAACCAGCCAGCGTCTGCCTGCAGCCACACACAGACACAGACACACGCTGACACACTGACACACACACACACACAATCTCATGCTTACACATTTATCACACTTACCCATCTAGTTATTGACACACACTGACTCTCTCTCTCCCCCTAACAAACACAACCGTCATTACACCGCAAGTCCTATCCAGTGGTCACTGTTTAGGCCAAGGATACAGTCTACAGCAGAGGGAGATGTTTGTGTTTGCATACTTTCTCACAGACAGACATTGACTGAGCAAAGGGCAAAATAGGCTTTCTACTGTGGATTTGTTTTAGCATTCTGACGTGGTGCGACTGTCACTCACTGGTGTGTGGGATAAATGAAAATGAAAATATTTGAATTATTTATTTCTGGACAAACCGACCCAAACAGTGTCCAGAAATAAAGGGCATACAAGCAATAAATAAAAACAACAAACAAAAAGCTCTGAAAACAAGCGCTGACACACAATCCTACATACATTATCTATATGTTTAGTGTTAATTGATACACAACTGAAATATCCACACATTCATATTCATGAACACACTAACGAATACATATTAGCAGCACAGTGGTGCAGTATGAGTGTGATGTGTGCTTGCCTTATAACACACACATACACACACACACAAAAAAAAAAAACACACTGCCAGTGCCAACTCAAGACCATTCATGCAATTTCTCACGCTGACACATGCACGCACACATGCACACAGAGACAAAGACGCAGCGCAAGTTTAGGTCATCCATGGGTGAGTGAAAGCTAGAAGCGGTGTTTTTCCTTGCGGTGGACACACATCAATTTCAAGGAAATTGCTCGCCCCATTATTGGAAAGTGTTACCGGAATGTCAATTAAGGGGGAAGTTTTTAACCTCGCACCACACAAATAAACAGTGCACCCCGCTCCCCCTTATTAAAGGCAGTGTCAGCGCAGACAGAGAGTCTGGAGGGGGTAGAGGGGTGGAAAGGAGGGATGGAGGCAGAGAGGGCGGCAGGGATGGAGGAAGGGAGGCCCAGGGAAAGGGAGAAGAGGAGACAGGAGATTCGGTGCTCTCAAAGAAATGCTTTTGGCCCTTCTTTTGTGCCCAAGGGCCCTAGACCCTGAGAACCACTCAAAACCCGGGCTCTGGCCCCAGCTCAGGCCCACTTAAGGTTAACCTCAACGGGCAAGGATCTGTTTGACAGCTGGTTGGATCCTGTACGTGCAGCTGCATTAAGGTGCAGGTCAGCTAAGGAGGAACACACGAGCAAGAACTTGTAGAGGATGCCTACATCATCATATAATTCAATATAAGCATTAGCAAAATCGATGAAGAATGAAAAGATTTTAAAAAAACATGGGAAAAAATTACACAGAAAACAACAAAAAATAACAAGGAGATAAAGGTGGGAGACCAGAGAGTGAGGAAGGGGAGGGAGGATGGAAGGGCAGATGGTAAAGAGAAGGGCTGGAGGCAGAGAGGTGAATAAGTGTAAAGATGTGTGTGAGGAGGGTTGGCAGTGGTGAGAGGAAAGATGTAAGGGAGGGAAGCACATACATTGCATGGGAAAGAATATGCAAAGTGGGCGGGGGGGAGGGGTAACTGATAGTGTTTGTTTTGTGCTGAATTACTTCAACAACACAGTGGGTACTAAAGCAAATAAACCTTGTGGGGGGAAGGAGGAGGGAAGATAGAAGAGGGAGTAGGGAGGACAGAATGCAGGCAAACATACAGGAAAAGAGCTGACCTTTACAAATAACATCAAACAACAGAGAGATAATCATAGGCATGTGAAATGCCTTCACATAGCCAGTGTGTGAGCCTCTGTTTAGAAAAAGGCTTCATCACCATAACAGACGAACAGCTGCTGAGAGGCTGCGTGTTCCATATAGCTTGCTGGAGCACACGTTGCACACCGAGGATGCAGTTTCTCCTCTCACTCCGGATGGAGACGGTATTGAGGGAAAGGCCTGCATGTAGCACTGCTCCAAAACTCACAAATGTCTGCAGAATCTCTCAAATTAGGTTGTACTGTCCGGTAAGCAAGTCTACACACTCATGTTCAGAAAATACATTCATGCCAAGGTTTTATTAGGGGGTGAATGCATACAAAATAATGCACAGTACTAGAACATTTCCATTTGTTGTCACAGTGCAACAATAGGTGTATAGTGTCTTCAATTTTACTATTTTACTCAGTGTAAGAATTCAATTGTTGAAAGAAACCTATACAGATTATATAAAGCATGTGGTCCTATAATATATCGAGGAAAAGGCTTACCTAAATTTTAAGAAAGCTACCAAGTATTTAAAGGGAAAAACTTCCTCCATCCTTAAAAGCAGGGCTCCTAGATGAACTCTGAGAACCACGGGAAGCTGGCAAGGAGCGGCTGTTCAGTAAGCCTCCTCCACCTCACACCCTGCATGAAGCCTTTAAGGGGAGACTGATCAAACACCAGGAAGTGGTGAGGTGAGGCGAGAAAGTGCCTCAGTTCCTGCATCACCACCTGACGACAACGGGCTGGAGTCAGCTGAGGTTACTCAGCACTGACGGTAAAGCCCGGGGCATGGAGATCTACATCATCAAGTTCATCATCCAATGTCTTGGTCACATGGCATAGCAAAAAAAGGGAGAGGGAAAAAGGCTTGGCACATCCTGAAAGGCCAAGTAGGTACATCTAAGTTTCAGTGTGCGTCTCTGCGGAGGAAAGCGGTCAAGCTTGTACAGCCTGTGAGAGGGCAAAGTCAGTAAATACAGCAAGAGAATTCAGAGCTAGTAAGTACAGCGTGTAATTCCACTGGCCCAAATATGTCAGAAGTCTGATTTCTTATTTGAAACAGTCAACGTGGAGAGCAGAAGTGGGCAGATGGGAGATAGACAAATAGCTGAGGGAAGTGAAAGAAAAGAGAGTAGATTATTATACATCATCATTAGGGAACTACTGACTCCACAGTAATCCTCTGCAAGAGCTCCCATGTCAGTAAAAACCCAAACCCCAGCCTCAGCTGCAGGGAGAAAAGACGCGAGGAGGGGAGAAAGAGAGGGAAAGGGAGGGGGAAGCGGGTGATGGAGAGCTAGAAAGAGAGACGGATCAGGAGAGAAGCAGTTCTGAATCTACATAGTTAATGAACGCCATTTCACTGGTTACCATCGGCAACCGAAGTGGCTGCAGAAAACATTCCCATGCCATTCTTGGTCTGTTTTGGGTGAGCGTGTGTGCGTGCACGTGTGTCAAAGAGAGGGCCAACTGAACAAGCGCATTTAAATGAGCGGTATTTTTTTTTTCCCCTCCCTGTTTTTACGTAAAATAACCAGAGTGTGGTTCTCCTCTTTGGCCAAACTCGCGTCCATTAAACCAGAACTTCGGCCTTTCAGAAACACGGGGAGAAAGGAGCGGGGATAGAGGGATAGGCGGAAAATAAACACTGCAGAGGGAAGGAGGGGATGGCTGAAAATGGTGATGAATTATGTGTGATGATGTGAGTTGTGTGTATGGGTATTCGAGTAAGTGCGTTATGAGTGTGTACAAAAAAACCCAGCCATAACCAACCTAACCATAATCGCGCCTTCCAAGCCAGACCCATTAGAGTGGTGCCCTTTTCTGAAGCTAACTTTGAATCTGAACTTCAACTAACTTTCACCACTGCCTTTGGTGTCCTAAATTCACTTCAGCCGTTCATGCCGTTAATGAAAAATGATGTGTTGAAATCAGTTTAGTGGTTGTCTTTGTTTGTTTATTCACATTAATCATTTTTACAGCAGTGTTCATCCATCTTACATCTGTATTACAGGGGAGAAAAGATGGAGAGTGAGAGAGGCGGCCGTGCTTACAGCTTACAAACGAGACCCAAAGCTGTGATTTCAGTACTTTATGAACCTTAGCCCGCTGAGACGCCGGTACACAGCCCTGATCGTCAAACCGGTGTTCGGCATTGGAATGCTGAGCAAACAAAAACACCACTGTTTTATTTTCACAAAGCAGCCAAGGGTCTGGCTTCTCTCTCTCCTGTTTTTTTTTTTTTTTTTTTCGCCTGCCGCTGTGCATTCCAATAAAAGTCTCCATAGATAATGAACGTCAGTAGGCCGTACGCAGCCAAACCTTGCCTCCGATGGCAGTTATGACTGTCCGCTGTGGTGTCTGTGCGTTAGTCATCTCAGGATGAATGAGTCACCAGAGAGAAACCTCAAGCACCACCCAGGTAATAGTTCAGACACACACACACACACACACACACACACAGAGCACACTGAGATGAGGTGGGCTGAGGGATTGTAAGGCAGGGGTGCTATTGTGTGTTATTATGCTGCCACCATGTGGCCAGTTCATACAGTGTAAGCTCGAGCTAAGCTGGCAGAGCTGAGCTGCTGCAGAGTATAAAACACACAGCAGAGAATGTTATCTAGGAGTCTGGTATTAAAAGACAGAAATTAAATGAGTGGTGCTCCGATAGAAAGGTGCCAGCGTGGCGCTTACTTTTTCCTTTTTACTTGCCTCACCAGGCACTTTGCTATCACCACTGCCAGAGCACACTGTTTTAAATCCTCCTTGCGGTCCTTACAGCTGGTTAATTTTTCATATTAGTAATTTGGGATTTTAGTTAAGCTTATTTGTGTGATGCATAAATTCTTAGCTTCAATGGATAAAAATAAGCAAAATGTAAATGAGCACATTCACAGTTAAGCACAGCTCATCTGTTGTGAACTAAATCAGCCTTTCACAATGCAAGAAATATGGATACAGTCACTGTTAAATGTGACCAAATGTTTTACACGGGAACACATGAAAGTCATATGGCTGCACTGTAGAAGCTCAGTGGCTGTATTGTTGAAGCTGCTATAGGTGATCAAATCACCACCGTGGCAAATCAGCAGGATATAGACATACTTTTCTGAAGCACCTTGGCACACTGTACCGTGGAGCCTGCTGAGTTCATCAAGCTAATTACGAGTGATTAGCCAAGTGACCATAGGTAAATTCAACGCCAAAAAAGTCGTTCCACTTCCCTTTATCTTTATGGTGAACGACAAAGAAGCTGTAATGACAGAGAGACAGCTGTTGAATGGGGTAGATAAATAAAAAATGGGGACAAAAGAAAGGGAGAGAGACATAAATAAAGACAGTAAGGACGGCATCACAGGAAGGAAAACAGCCCGGAGGAGTTCCCATCACCATGCCTTCCCCTGACTCCACGTGGGCCACATCATCAGGCTAATTACCCCAGTAATTACTGTGCTAATGCTGCAAAGGCCTTGAGGCTGCACTTTTGTATCCTGTTTCAATTGAGGCCACTGGAAGGTAGGCAGCTAGAGGGAATAGAGGAGCTCTTACACCGCCGCTGCGTCGTTCTGTCATCTGTCATCGCTGGCCTTTCAGTAGATGTGTGCTGTTGTTGGTGTCTGAGCGGTGTATACTGTACAAAAACAAACATTTCCATGATAGCGCTCAACAGGACACCCCCACCCCAAGCCCTTAGCTGGTATTATACTGGTGTGTTGCTACCAACAACCACTTCACCTTTTAATGACTGTAATCAGAGAATTAAGTGGCTGCGCACACCGAGGCCCTCCACTGCACCTCCCTGCTGTTATCCAACGGCATCACAGCGTCAACACAAGTACACACACTACTCTCTATAAGAATATTTAACAGAGTTGATTTGCCATGATATCATTACAGTTTTTACATACATGCCATCTTAAGTCCTTTGGTACCTTGATTGCTACATTTTCAATTTAAGACAGAAGAAAAGACTTCAGCACTTAAAGGGTGGCATATATTTTCAGCTTATTTCATTTCAGGTACATTCTCCATTCAGAATGGGCTCTTCAAATTTTGTTAAAGCTCAAGCAGACCTGTTGACGAAGCGTCATCATGTAATAGTTTTGATATTCAAACTGAATCAAATAAGTTCCTATAGTCTGGAATGGTTGAGAGTGCTGAGAATAAACACCCCAGTCTGCAAGTTTTTCCAGCTCTAAGCCACTTTTAACTTACTGTATTGGCCAGTATGGTCCTGGTCTATTTCATATTCCCACATAAAACTCTACACATTCTCTCCCTTCTGACAAGCTACCCTGTGCGGATTACTCACTATCTGCCCAGAATCCTAATAGAGGAAAACCAATATAAATGGGTGGCTCGTGTAGAAAGGAGAAATAGCTGGCAGTTGACAGGGAACCAATTTTGCCAGTGGTTGGTGGACCAATCCAGATCTAAAACAAAGTAAATATTGGACTTAAATTCTGTGGGAAAATGGATAGCAATGGGATACCCATTTTCGTTCAGTTTCTGGTTCCGTTTTGTGTGAGTTCAGACTCTATTAGGATTGCTGTAATTAGTTTTGGTTTCTATTGTTTTGTCTTAATTTGATCTCTGCCCGTTATGTGACAAAAACCCCATAATGCAGAGGAGGCCTAAGAATCATCCAGTGTGATTCACTTTGATGTCCGTGAGGTTTTGCGTGCCATCTGAGGATGTATCAGATGGTGACTTAGCCAAAAAAAACAAATGGAAAGCCCCATGATTCACTGTGAAAACAACGTGTTGCAGAGCTTAAGTCCAAAGAACAAAACTGGTGCAAACAGATGGGAAATAAACAACTTGATTTGGCTGTCAAGCACAGAGCTCATTTCACACTGTAAAGATGCTTCTCTTTTTGCTCTCTAATTCCCAAGACAACTAAGGAGGATGTTTCTTCACAAGGACATAACTGATTCTGTATATCTGAAGTATTTTGCAAGCAGACGGCCGGGCTGTTGTTTTTTTTTTCCTCTTTTAAATCTAAAGCAACTGCTTTGCAGAAGCCTTAGTGCTGCTGATGGAAATCTTTGAATAGGTCCCCACAGTCTCTACCTCAGGTGAATGCTTTGTGCTAGAGCAGCAAGTGTGCTGATTTACAAACAGATCAGGTGGTAAGATCAGAACTGACAGTGCTGTTTCACTTCTAAGGTCTCTATGAAAACTTCGCCAATGCCATTTCAATATCTACTATCTGTATTACGTACGCAAGATGTTCTCTGCTTATCTTTCATGTGTGCGATGTGCGTGTTTATGAACGATTATGCGTGAGCACACACTGTGACGGTTTCCTGACAGCATTAATGATTTCAAACTGAGACAGAGCTTAACCGCAGGGAACAGCAACATATCTCTTAAACCAATCCAGACAACCATGAGCCTTTTGACCGAAGCAACAAGGTGAATATCATTCGCCTCGTTGGACAAAACTGGGTACCACTGAGTTTCCTGCCCGCGTTGCATCAAGAGGCCAGCATGTGTGTCAGTATGTGTCTATGTAGATGATCTGTTTGAAATTTCATCCTGTGGAGTTTCCTGTGGGTTTCCATTGAATCAGGATATTGTGACAAACAGCTATTTGCATTCCCTGGTTTATGAATAATATGAGAGAATATTAACTCCCCTTCATTTTATACAGAAACTTTGTGAGTCATCTTGCGAGCGGAGTGTGTCAGACTGGAGTGCTGCAAATAAGCATGAACAAAACATTATGTAGTTACAGCCACTCAATCAACAGAAATGATACGGTCTGTACTTTGATTATGTGGTTACTTAGCTTGCTGCCGTTGTGCTTTGAGTGCATTTGCTCACTCAGACACGTACGTACACATAAATAAGACTCACAGAAACATACACATTTGCAGAAGTAATATGATTTGCACTCAGTTATCCACACTTGCAAGCACATTTTAAATAAATCCAAAATGATTAAACAGAACTACGTCAAGAGATTTGATTATGGTTGACAAAAACAACTAACTTTGATTGTACTGTAGGGAAGAAAAGGCTACCGGAGGTCAAAGGTGAAATACTATGCCCCTAGCTACAGTCTAGACTTTTCTTAAAATGACAATTTCCTCCAGGTATAATTTATCTTCATCTCAAGATGGTTCCAGGAGCATGAAGGTGACTTTAGAGCAGCGTCCAGATGTCAACACAATACTGCACTGCCGTATGAGGAATGAGGTGGGACTCGATTTGAAGTGAGTGACTTTATCGGGCAGTTCTGTAGGCAAGGTTTGTTTACGGTGTCGCAACAGGGCACAGCACTGCCCAGATACACCTGATACTTAAGTCACATACATCGATGCACATACTGTATGTACACACACACACACACAGGCAGACACGAAAAGAACTACTAACCAGTCCTACAGAGATTCTGTTAGAAAGTGCAGTGTAATTTATTATCATTAGAGTTATTAATTCTCATGTTTCCAGATAAACACAACAATAGGATTAACTAGAACTGCTACTAATACTTAATAGTAATATTATTTGTTTATTTTTGGTCTGCGTATTTGAAAATTCAAGCATGGACAGATGAAGCGAGAGCTGCTGTTAAGGTGCCACTGAGCAAGACGCATAAGCCCACATTGTTTCTTGCCAAGCACTGAAAATGTAAGTATAGAGTCTCTATCAGATGGGCAACGATTAAAGAAAGGTTAATAAAGCTCTTACTAAGTCACAAGCTGCTTCTCTTGGAGAGAAGTGCACAGGGAACGATTGCTGTTTTAACCTAAGATGTAAAAGGAAAACAACGTTATTGTTGGTTGTACCGCTGAACTAGAGAGGTGTGACCTTGGACAGAGAAGATCTGCAGCACTCTCGAGTGTGACACTTAAGAGGGAAAGTTGCAGGAGCTCAGATGATACTGTTAGGGTAGATAATTAACTTTCACCGTAATGCACAGTTTGGCAGCTTTACAAACACAGGGTTGCTTTCTCTGCCCCTCCTCTCACCCCCGTCCCCCCACCCTACCCCTTTCTCCTTTAACTTTACTACACACAAAATCACTTACATACTCTGCCTCCCTGTTTGCCCTTTCTCTACCAAGATTACAATCTCTCAATCATATGTAAATACATCATACAGGGCTACACACAAACTGGGGCACAGTTACACCCCTTTTTGAGTATTATAAGGTCTCAGAGAATCAATAAATTTAAACCTGGGAGAATTTTTTTTATAGTACAAATCACTGACAAATCCACCTCCATTTCTGTCTTCATAAGATTTCGTAGGAATGGACTTAAGCACACGTGCTGCTGCATCACTGTCCTGCCACTGTCGGCCTCCAAAGTAAAACGCCTCACAATGGCTTAACACTGCAGCACAGCTGTTTTTGCCACTGCAATTTTCATGAAGTGAGCGCTGCTCCAGTGTGTGAGTGATGAGCTCTACTGAATGTATTCTCCTTGCATCCATAACCATCATGCCAACACTGCACTGCTGCTTGTTTTTTTTTTTTTGTACAGACAAAAGAAAAGGGAAATAGACTGACTGAGACAGAAAGAGACATATAGAGAGGACAGGCTGCATAAAAGAATTATCTGGAAGACATAAAAATCAACCTTTGACTTCCTCTCAAGTTTAAAATGACACTTGTCTCTTGCAGGTGGAGATAAACTGAATGAAATAGATGTGAGGTGTTGTTATGGGGAGAAAAGTGTTTAAATCTAACACCTCTGCCTTATATAACCTGCCTCTGTGAAGGTCTGTTAATATGTTTTTATTTCTGTCTGTTTTCCAATTTGCTGGCAGAGCTGCTCTCCCTGTGGAGCTGCACAAAGAGGCTGGAAAAAAGCAGCTACCAAATGTTTCATATTGCGTAAGAGTGTAAGCCGTCGGATGTGATGCTATATTTTGATATTACAGCAGAGGAATAATACATTAATAAGTCATTTGTAATACCGCCTCTAATGCTGTGTGCTACTGCGAGACAAGATGGCGTGAGATCTCACCCCAAAACACACGCGGCAGGTCCACAGATCCAGTGCTGCCTCCATTTCAAGTCAAGGTGCTGAAACTGTGGGATAAAAGTTTGTATAATGAACTCTCTTCCTTTCTTTGGAGCTCAGTGATGGATCTGCAGGTCTGACTTTGTTCTCAGGTCGTATTCCCAAAGAGCTCCAACTCCAACCAGCGAGGTCTGGTTCATGGGGCCCACGAGACCCGTCAAGAACAACACGGGGATAAATAAGAAGTCCTTAATTCCCCCGTTTCAAGTCCAGAAAGTTTTCTCTACAACTTGTGCCTGAAGATTAGATCTCAAAAATGATCTCAGAAAAAGTCATTCCCTCCCTGCACTTAGCCATCAGAAAAGTCATCACTGTATTATCTTCTTTCTGGACACATTTTAGACAACATCCACCTACATCTAGCAGTATGCTATAGAAAAACCTTAACGCACACCAGTTCTCCCACCAGACTGTCCCTTCCTACATTATGATGGTGTCCTGTTGCACTTGTGACACTAGAGAATCAATTACAAAGCTGAGGCTGGTAATGAGGTCTCCAGTTACCTGATCCAGTGACCAAGGGACAATACAGCGGTCTTCAAATTTTAATGTGTATTCATCAAGCCCAAAAGTCTTAGAAGAGAGAAACTCGCCTGCAGCTAGAGGTGACAGCTCGATTGGTGGTAGTTTAATTATTGGAACTTTGTAACTGGTGTGATAATAGTCCTCTGTAATTATACCCTTTGTTTCAGTGATATTAATGATATTAATTTAATGCTCTCTCTGTGTCCATCTATCCCTTGTTCTCTCTCTCTCTCTCTCTCTCTCACACACACACACACACACACCGTTGCACACACGCAGCCTGTACTTACTGATTTTGCAATGGCTTGGCTTCACTAATTATTATTGTTCAGTAATTAGGCCAAAATTACATGAAAAAAATTAAAAACTAAATTCAGACCGGAACTGGACTAAAATTTAGATGCATTTGCAAGCTAATGTGCTACACACAGTGAACGGAGTGAAGTACAGTAAAAAGAAGATTTTCATTATTTGATTTGCTGCATTCATATTCTGAACTATAATTTCCATTTAGTACTTGCTGTAGAATTGTCCCCACACTTAGCCTCATATTTTTAAGTATTTTCAGCCTTCATCAATCAATGTTTGTCTTGCTTTCCATGTATCACGGCTTACCAAGACTACCTCAGAGTGAGAAGTGAGCTTTACATGGTAATGTCATAGGATCAGACAATAGGCACTGAGCTGCAAGTGGGACAGATGAAGGCCAATCCAAATTGTTGAGAGCATCACAAAGGACCAGTGTGTAGGATTAAAAGGGTTCTACTGGCAGCATGCTGCACCGCCATGTTTCTACAGTAGCCCAGCACAGACAAACCAAACACTGGCTCCAGAGGGGGCCTTCTGCATTACCTGAGAACCACTGCAGGTTCTCCTACATGCTGGGAAAGAGAGGGTGATGAGAGGGGTACTCAGCTGGCTGCAATCTGCAACCTCACCGCTAGATGCCACTAAATCCTAAACACTGGTCCTTTAAAGATAAAGGGAGGTATGTGAGTAAGTTCTCACAGCGAGTAAGAAAGCTTGAGCCATGTTTTACTAAACGGCCATATGTACTGTACCAAAGTCTAAAGGATCAGCTTCATTACCTCTAACGCTTCTGTCTAAGCCAAAGCCAAGAGTGACACTGCGCAACTGTGTGTTGATGTGTGTCTATGCACATGTGTATGTGTGAGCACGTGTGAATGAATTCACTCCTTTGGCTCGGGGGTGTAAAGACACAGATGAAGAAAATAACAATAAAGTTATACCAAAATGTTGAGCAGCACCAAAGACAACTGTTTCTTTTAGACAAACTCATACACCAAAAACCAGGAAATGAGGGATCCAACTTACAAACTTTCTCTTCAGCTTGCCCTTACTGCCACGGGTCGGTTTGCCCTCGACTGCAGTCCCCGGGCCGAAGTCCAAGCCCATGTCCAGGTGTTCGTCTGCTGAGACACTCTTGCGGAGGTAGGCAGCTCGCGCCCGAAAGTGGGAAAAGGGTGACTGGGATCGAGGGCGGACCTCAGTGCATCCACCGTGCTCGGGCTCATCTTCACCCTCCATGTCATCCTCCAAACGCCACAGTTCCCCTTAAAGATGAAAGATAAGAGTTGGAGACAGCAGATATTTGTGAACAAGACAGACTGGACAGATGATGAATATTTGTTTCTACAAGGCAATTATTGCAAACTCACTCCACAAATTGTGGACTGTCATCCACTGATTGCTTCCATAAAACATTTCCTCAGTGTAATTAAGCTTCCTTTTAGGGTGAAATATTTTACACCCAAACATTATTCCCAGCCTGCCTCTTTAACAACTTGATTACGATTCCATACACTGGATAGAAATAATGGCTCGTGTGAAACGAAGAGGAAGGAACAAATTTGCAGCGACAGTGACATTTTTTTTTTCTCAGCTCTGACATGAAGGCTGAGCTTTCACAGTCACACAACAGAGATGGATGTCTGCTGTCAGAACGCAGCTCCACCGCGCTAATCACAGCCGACTTCCATCGCTCTGCATTTGATGTTCGTCAGACGTCCTGTCAGCATCCCGACGCCTGACTAACAGCACTCATAAAGCACTCACTCCTCTTTCAGTTACTTATAGAATCTGATGCATGCTGGGTAAGCTACAGTAAGTCTGTCCATCAAGGAGAGGGACGCTGTCAAATCATTCACAGGAAAAAAAAAAAAAAAAAAGTTAAAAGCCAAGTTAAAGGATCAATCAGCACTTTTTTTAGACCATAAAATACGGAAGCATGCTCATATATAATTCAAATACATACCATCATATATATGTCATTAAACAAAGTATTAACAACATAAAAACGCTAGAGACTTAGTTGTAGCTGTTGTATAGTGTAAGTACTTGTATTAAAAGATCTGTCAAATCAAATCCAAACGACATGCCAGCAAAATATTTTAATGCCATACTCACCAAATCTGAAGTTACTAAGTTTATATTAAGCCTTAGAATTGCCTTGTAATGACATCCTTTATTAAAAGATTTGGACAGCAGGTTTTATGGAAGTAACTGCTTTTGTGTTGAGCTTATGAATGATCCTCAGAGTGTGAAATATTACTGTATCAGTTCCACTGTCTGAGCAGCAGCCAAAACGCATCTGGCTTCAAAAGCTGAGCCAAATCGTACTGCAGCATAATGACTGGAGAAGCATCTCCCAGTGCTCCCGAGCTCTGAAGTGTACTAATATGGGATGTGGCTTAAATCCCTCAATGAAGGAGTGTAGCCAGGTTATTAAACAACTTGATTTTTTTTTTTTTTAGTTTTTCTTTAAAAAGTCTCAGCACTGCTGGTGAGATAAAGACGGAAAGAGAGGTAGACGGAGAGAGCCAGCATCATGGTCGATGACAGTGGTTGCTAAGCAACAGGGGGGGCCACGTGAGACTGAAGTCTCTCTCAATTTGATATTTGCAACAGAGCAGCAGTAGGGCAAAGGAAAACAGACGGAGACAGACACAGAGACAGACAATCAGACTCAGACAGGTTAAGTCAGGACACAAAATGGAAGCACTCAGGCAAAATAAACCAATCAAGGACAATGCTGTTAAGTCCAGGATCATTAGACGTAGTAACAGTAAAGATTGATTGGGTTAGAGCTGTGAGGGCCGGGGCTGACTCAACACTCGGAGAAACAGACAGTCTCTTGCACAGAGTTGTTTAATTCTTCTTTCGTGTTTCCCTTTTTTCACCTTTATGCACTGTAAGCTGTTTTGATGATGAGTACTAATCAAGGAAGGGACACCGCTAACTGTGCTTAAACTGGCTTTAACAAAAGGCTAATTTGCCCTTGTAGTTTTGGCACAAAACTATTACCAATCATGCCCTTTAAGCTAAGCTGAGCTCCGTCTTGGTGTGTTGAGACTGAAAATGTCTGCAAGGCTTTTTTTTTTGTTTTTGTTTTTTTGTTCGTTTCATATGATAATTTATAGTTTATTTAAGTTTCACTGTGGCCCTACGACAAGGTGGGAACTCAAACAAAGGACACATCCAGCTTTGACTGGGATTTGTACGGGCACTGACAGCAACCAGGAGTCAGCAAAAGAAAAGATCAACTGAGAAAAAACGGTGAGAAGTAAAAGAAAGAGGTAGGATCAGAGAAAGAGGAGCATATTGCTATGTCAGCTTCTTCCTTCCCTCAGCCTTACCCCACCACCAGCACTGTATAAATTTACAGTAGCTCTAAAATGAGTCAAACTGGAACAAATATCAGTCTGATCCTTGTTCAAAACATTGCCCGGTGGTGTTTTAATGGAGATTTTGTCTGTATTGTTTAGTTATATTGTGAAAAGTTTGTGCTTGTTTGAGTTGATTTCGAAGTTGCTGCCTCCTGTGTTGCTGCTGTCTCTCTGTGAATCCAGTGGGATCTTGGTCTACTTCAAGAGGGAGACTTCTTTTAATAAGTTCCTTTTCTCTGATGTTTGGCACTTCTTTTCTCTCTTTGTAGAGTTTACACATTTCTTTTCTCGCTAAAAGCTGCGCAGAGGACAGAATGAGGAGGGCTGAGGCTGCCTCCTGTGTGCCTCCTGTGAAAGCTTCTCTTGTATTAAACATCGCAAATAAGGATGATAACACGGCATTTTCCCAGCACTTGAAATGTGCCAGTTCTCATCTACCCGGCGGTGGTGAGGAGCTTTGATCAAGTTGAACGACATCAATCAGGAGTGACACGCCACTGTTGGCTGTGCGTGTCTGTCAGCGCGTGCGAATGAGGAGATGGGTGTAAGGATGTCTAACCTGAGGCACGTCCTGCTCTGAATCTACAGCTGTGAGCTCTGATGTGTGATGGCTGCTGACAGCTGTGGAGTCTCAAGCACAGGTTTCGTGCACTTAGTAAAAATACTTGGAGGAATCTGACAAAATATTGATTTTTATAATTAATTTATTTTTATTAGTAGTTTAATTTGTGTTCATTTAATGATCTCATTTAATTTGATTATGAAGGGATTTCCTCCTTAATGCCTTGTGTTTTGGAAGTCTGGTGATCTGAAGAATTTAAGGAATACCTCCTCTTGATCCGTATAAATCAAAGTGTTAAACTGAGCCTTACTATAGGGTCTCCTTTCACATTAAAGCTTCACCATCTATAAATGTTTTCATCCTCAGAAAAAAAAAAACATCTGTCCTTGAGATGAAAGCCATCGATGTCAGCGGGTTACAGCTTCAGGATTCTTCGTGACAGTTTTCCCTCTAAGGTGAGGGAATGGTGTTTGATTTACAAGCAAAGGAGGGGGAGCGGGAAAGACAAGAGACAAGAGAGAAGATATAATGCACCTTTCTTGCACACGCTCCTGCGGAGACAGCTGACTGCTGTGCGCTGTCCGTCAGGTGAAGGAAATATCACAGAAGCAAAACATTTGTGGAAGCTTAAAAGGAAAAGGAAATGGGATATGTCTGACACCTCCTCAAGACTTTAGTTCACGCTCCAGTGGCCTTTACACTCTTACCACCAGCAAAAGAAAAGCACCTTCCTGATAGCCAGCCATTTGGCTCAATAATAAAGAGTTCAAGAGGCAGACACATTACGGGCTAAGAGGTCTGAGAGAAATTAGATTGTCTCCCAGAAGTAAGTCAAACAGTGCTGGCAAGAGCAAGACAAATATTTTATCTGGCCACTTACAGGATTATTGCAACCGTTGAGGCATCCTGTAAAGTGATTGTTGGTAAATGATGGAGAATCTGCTGCTAAAGCAGAGCAGATTTTGAAGTTGCTGCCTCCTGTGTCGCTGCTGTCTCTCAGTCTGAGAGAAACAGCACATTTTAGGATAAAAACGACTGTTTCGAGAGGCAATACCATGATTGTGTACTGGAGTCCATTTGGGAGATTTTGGGGGAATTTACTCAGGCTTTGTAAAAAGTGGATAAGTGATTTGTTAGAGATTATATGGGAACAAATGAATAAATAAACAAACAAAAGAGATGAAAGAATCACACAGAAGCAGTGGATTCTAGAAAGTCTCAGAGTGCTTTTTTTTCTTCTGTTTTTTGGTAAAAAGACATTCCCCAAGAACTTACAACTGAAAAAATAGACAGATGGCTGTTTAGACTACAGATTTACCTGCAGGTGGCAGAGTGCAGGCCTTTGGGTGACTGGTCGCTGTGGGCGGGTTCTTCCTGCGAGGAGGGCTCCCACCAATGAGATCAGAGTGGTGGA